>NC_138769.1:482944238-483406738 GCF_965119305.1 Pelophylax lessonae
TGCCCAGATATCTTTTATTACTGTGTTGTTGGTAGGAAGCATTTCAAGACATGAAATTATCACAATTCCTTCATATTATACAACTGCAGTTGCTCTGTCTTCTATTAGATACCCTTTTAAGGTGGTTCTAAACTCTGGGTGTTTTTTTCTTTAATGCATTCCCTGAATTAGGTTAAAAAGCACCCTGAAAAGCACCCCACTAGCTCTTCCCCCATCCCTCAAACACCTGGGAGTAGCGGGAGCCATTGGCTGTGCTGCTGTCAGTCAGATCCTGTAAAGAGGGAACAGGGGGCTGGCCGAACTGCACTGTGTGTCTATGAACGCACACAACCTGGCTAGGAGGCACACCCACATGTGTGCCCCCCCCATAGCACACAGCTTGCTATAGGGACACACATAGAAGAGGAGGAGCAGACAGCACTGGCTAGGAATCCCAGAAAAGGAGGTAAGCAACCGCTCTGTGCGGTATATATAAACCTGTTTTATTATTTTAATTTTAAAAAATAGCCTTTATTGCCACTTTAAAGTACAACTAAAGGTAAATTTTTTTTTTTTTTCATTTTGGACAGAGTTTACATAGATTAGAACACCTGTGAGTTCTTATTGCTGCCTGTGCCCCCATTAGGGATATTCATCCTCTTTATATGCCCTGTTTACTGTTATCATTTAAATAGTGAAAGTTAAAGAAAATTCCACATTTTGTGTTGTCCCCAGAAAAGTAATATAGGGGAAATCTTCCAATGGGGACATTATTAGTGGTGACCTGGGGGTCCCCAAGGGACTCCCTCAATTTGCAGGATTTTCTTCTTACTTCCTGTTTTGGCTATGAGACAGGAAATGAAGAGAAATCTCTTCAATGGAACGGAGATGGCAAAAAAATAAACTGACAGGGGTTATGACCCTCCCTTTCTCTATCCAAAATGGTAAAAAAAAGTTTTGACTATAGTGCTCATTTAAGTTATCAAACAATCATGGATGTAGAAAAAGAAACATCTGTATATGGGTGTCAAAAAAATCAATATGCAGTATACATAAGATAATCGATGTGTCTCAAGAGGAGACTCATTCATAATATCCAAAAAGAGATAAATGGTTGTAGGCAGCATGTTACATAATAGTATAAATCCAAAATCAATTTAGTCAATGCCCAATTATCACATTATGCTTTAGTTAGCAAAGAGCCACATGGCTTTCAAATGCATCCTATCTGGCAATTCATATCATGAAGTATAGGAACAATGGTAAAACCACTACTTTTGTGATTAGCAAATCACTGCTTTTTCCCAGCTTTGAAATATACTGTGCTCTTCCAAATTAGTGTTATACCCAAGCATTCAGATGGATTAATCAAGGTCAGTACTCCAGCCACCGTTTAAGTGCACTTCCACACTGTGGTTTTAGGTCTATACCCTGCACTTATGTGCCAGGTGGAGATAAATTGGCATAAAGTCATCAATTTATGACTATCAAACAAGCACAAAGATATTTGCCCAGTAAGCAGATGGGTATGGTAAATATTAGATCATTTATGTGCGATGTAAGGCAAAAGGTTATCAGTATACATTGCCATTATACAGGAGTAAAATCTACTTTTCCAATGCGTTGACATAGTAATCCCAGACAAAACTCTTCTTGTATGTGATTCCCAAGAGCACTGACCTGTTACATTATTCTATTTTGCCCTATTTATCATCAATCTACAAAAAAGGCACCCAATATAGATCAACTACTATTAATAGGCCATATGTTGCAAAGATGTTTTGCTGGCATGCATTCAAATATGCAAATAATAATTATCAATGAAAAAAAGCATATTTTAGTCTTTATGGGATTGGAGAGGTTTAGAAGAGGGTGGACAGTTTTTGTAGAGAGAGTTGGTTGCTATGCTTTGCTATATTGCAATGAATTACTGTGGGTTTCCCTGTGGTAGACTGCATAAACTTGTATACCCTCCACCTGGGTTCACCGCTCAGAAACCTAACATTTCTTTATTAGGACTACTTTTCTGTGTGTGTCAACAACAACTGTGGTTGCTGTTTAGCTGTTGACCTCACAACCCGCCCTTGTAGTTTGTTTTGCCGTTCTATTTTTTTATTTTACATTATTGACATTTATTTTAATACTTAGGTGAATATTTTGTACTATCTGTTGTAGGGCTTTTTTTTTAATTTCAGGGTGCATATTGTTCACTTGTTGCTGACACAGGCAAAGCTGCTGTTTGTTTGCAACACAGCGCTGCATACTTTTGTGGTAAAGTAGTGTGTACCAAAGGACCCCTATTGCCATATCTTTGCCAAACCACATTTAGTTTAGGCAATCACTTAAAAAAAAAAAAAAAAAGTCACACAGGCCTAAAGTGAGAGGCAGAAATTCTGCATGTGGAGAAAGCAGGTCCTGCAGGACAAAGCAGCTGTCGGGACTTACCATCTAGAGGCAGGACATGTCTGCAGAATGGTCATGTTATGTAGCCACAGCATGAAAGGAGGTGGTTTATTTGCTGCAAATGCTTCTTTACCTCTCAGGTTAAGAGTGGTTGGTTGACTGCAACTGATGCTAAAACTCCATCTATTTCTTCTTACTCTTGCTCATCCCATTCTGCTAAATCTGTCATAGCCTCTCAAACTGGCAGTATAAAATTGGGTGAATTGATTCATCACAGGATCATTTGCTTAATGCAGACAGGTGATCTTGGTTATACACAAGCGTTGCTCCATTCAGATATTGGGGATGAGAAAGATGGAGCCATGACTATAGAGTGAGGGGATATCAAGCAGGGAGAAGCCAGAGGAAATACTGTTCCAGCAGCTAGAGCTTACTGCAGTGTTGACTCCAGCAATAATTGTAGCGGTGGATAACCAGACCGACCAGACCATTTGTGAGTGCCAATGTAAATGAAGAAAGAGGGGGAGGCAGAAGAACAGTGAGGGTGGATTTCTAATCTATCTGCCAGCATTGCCCCACAGGTTCAGACCACTGATATGCCCAGGGCCAATTTTTTTTTTTTTAAATAACTTTTTTATTTTTAAAGATATCTGCAGTGGATATTACCACTGTGGTCTGCAGCCTCTACCAGCAGCACAACAGCCATGATAAAATTATCAGCTATTTGAGTACCACATTTATGAGAGATCACATGACTCTGCACCACCGGGCTCAGTGAAAGCTTCACCTCAATGAGACAAGTTGGTAGCAAAAGGCCTGCATTTTTCTTTCTCATTCCTCACTTTAGCAATAAGGAGGGGGTAGATGATGAGGTGGCAGAGCCTTCATGAATACCATTGGAAAGGAAGGGAGAGGCAGACCAGCGGTCAGGGATGATTTTTTCCAGAAGCAGGGGCAGCTTTCAGAGGACTGGTGGGAGCAGCCAGCCTAATTATTTGGCAGTACTGCCCCTGTAGCAAAGGCTGGTTCACAGAGCTCTGCAGTGTGGGCCTTTTTACTGTATCTGGTGCAGACAGCACTGTTGTAGTCTGAAGCCTGTGCCTGGAACATATGAGCAATTATCTATTTTTTGGGTACCACATACATGGGAGCAGCACCTGACTAAGACAAGATAACATCAAAAGGCCCTTACTACTACTTTTAATTTTCCACTGTCCTCATCTCTCCTCTCTCCAAAACAAGCTCCTTCTTCATCTACCACAACATATTTGGCCTCTAGTGACAGGGAATGGAAGACTCACAAAAGGTTTCATGTAAGAAAGGGCCATGCTGAGAAAGGTCATGTAAAAGTTTAAAGCTCTACAAAATTGTCCTACATTCAACCTATCATCTCCAGCAGCATCCTTCCCAATGCAGGGGTCTCTTCCACAGCTTTTGGAGCAGAAGCATGACATTTCCCCAAATCACCCTCATGCTCAGCTTCTTTATGACAGCTTGATAAAACTGCTGACAGTGCAATGCTTCCATTCCAGACTGTGCAATAAGCCCTTTTCTGGGAGTTTATGGCCTGTGCTGCACCACAGTCTCATTGCACCAAGCTGTCAGGGGTATTGAACACATGAGCATAAACACGAGGTCCAGTAAGCATAGAAAGGGACACTACATATCCTTCAAAGTATACTTAGTCAATCTTCTGATCTCCGGAAAGGCTGCAGGATGGGACCACCCCCCTGGGACTGGTAGTCCTGCCATGTATCTTGTCTGATGGTGACAGGGCAGTCACCTGTACCCCCTCCTCCTCATTTACCTCATCCTCCAACTCCTTAGAACCATAATTCTCCCCTTACGTTCTCCAGAGCGTATTCCATGTCCCAGCCTAAACGCTGCAATGCTATGTTTCTGTGCGTATGCCTGGGGGACAGGAGCCACACTTAACCATAGCTGCTGCTAATCTATTAGTTGTCCTTTGCCTGGGAAAAAAACACACATTTGCTTTGCCTGGCACATATCCTCAACCCGGTGGTGCAGTTATAAGTATGAAGTACGCTAGATTTCAGGTGATTCTTCTTCAGGCGAGAAGAATTTTTAGCCATTTTAGGCAGTCATACCTGACCTGACAGAAATGCATGAAGGACCAGCAGGATCCTTTGCCAACTGCCTCTATTCAGAGGCACCAGGAGGCAAAGGATGATTATGAGGAGATAGAATGGGGTGCCTGGTGTTTGAGGAGATAGGGCAAATATGACAGGCTTCAAGAGGGATGTTTTATTCCTCCCAAACCCTGGGAGTTGTACGTGGATGGGTTGAGATTGTTGAGGGCAGTGTTCTCCAAAGCAACACCAAGGACTCTGGATCCTCTATTTCAGGCAAATTTGCTGTCTTTTATGCTAAAATGCCTGCAAAAGAACCCCAGGATTTGAGTAAAAAAAACAGAGGGGCTGTTGTTAGGTAGCCATTCTACAAGATTCCTTTTACAAGGGTGATCTGGCCCGTCTACTGATAATGTCCAAAATGGGGGACTTTCAGGAGTAAAGACCCTCTTTGTCACACTTCTTGGTGGCAGAATCCTTTCTGATAACCAGCGTGCCTCCAGTCTTCTGATCCCTAAAACTAAAAAAGAGTGGTGGTAGTAATTGCCTTAGCCCAGCTTTTCAGAGTTTTTCTTTTTTTTTTTTTAAACCACAGCAGCTAAACCTGGCTGTAGGCAACACTCAGACAATTCCATTATGGAGAGCAAATTCATATGTCCCCTGACACTGTGTACGAGCTCACTTTTATTAACCACTTTCCTGACTGTGCTATAGTCGAATGATGGCTACAGTGCGGTCGTCCAGTTCTGGGAGGCCATCATATGACACTCTCAGCGTGTAGAGGAGAAGAGAAAAGAAAAGAGCCGATAATTGGCTTCTGCAAAAGAGCTGCCCATTAATGCCCCCTACTGCTGCAGATCATCGGGAAAAGAGTGAGAAAATCCGCCCGCTTGCCACAAAGCAGGTGGATCTTCTCTGTGACAGACAGGGACAGATCACAGGATTCAGCATAGATGAACCTGCGCTCTCTGTCTATGTCAAAGAACCCCCTCCCCCCACACACGTCAGTAAACATGAGGCACACATTTAACCCCTTGATCACCAACAGTGTTAACCCCTTCCCTGACAGTGTCATTATTACTGTAACAGTGCATATTTTTAGCACTGATTACTGTAGTAATATCACTGGTCCCCCAAAAGTGTCAAAAATGTCAGTTAGGGGTCCGATCTGTCCGCCGCAATGTCACAGTCCCGCAAAAAATTGCAGATCACCGCCATTACTAGTAAAAAAAAAAACAACAAAAATAACAAATCTATCCCGTAGTTAGTAACTTTTGGGCAAAGCAATCAAAATACGCTTATTGCGATTTTTTTTTTACCAAAAATATGTAGCAGAAAACAAATTGGCCTAGAATGTTAAAAAATGTTGATTTCTAAATTGTTTTTTGGGTAATGTTATATATCAGAATGTGAAAAATATTGTTTTTTTTTTTTTTTTTTCTAAATTGTCGCTCTTTCTTTCAAATCGCACAGGTGATCAAATACCACCAAAATAAAGCTCTATTTGTGGGGGCAAAAAAGGATGTAAATTTCATTTGGGTACAGCATGGCACGACCGCGCAATTGTCCGTTAAAGTAACGCAGTGCCGAATCGCAAAATATGGCCTGGTCAGGAAGGGGGTAAAATCTTCCGGTCTTAAAGTGGTTAAAAATATGCTCATTGAGAATTTTTTTGTCAAAGACATGTAGCTAAATACATTTTGACCTAAATATATGACAAAAATTTAATATATTGGATATTGTTTAACTGTCAGAGTAGAAAATGTAAATTTTTCACAAAATTTTCACTATTTTGTTATTAATATCGCAAAAAATAAACGCAGAGGTGATCAAATACCACCAAAAGAAATCTCTGTTTGTGGGGAAAAAAAGGACGTAGATTTTGTTTGGGTATAGCATTGCATGACCGTGCAATTGTCAGTTAAAATCACGCAGTGCCAAGTTGAAAAAAGTGGCCTGGTCATTAACCCCCTTAGCGGTAACCCCCGAGCGTGACTTTTGGGGTGTTTTTTTCATGCTAGGATTGGTATCCCCGAGTCACGCTCGGGGTAGATGTGCAGAGCCTGCAGCGGGGTTCCTTACCTTCTCCTTGCGATCCAGCGATGATCTCCCCCGCCGCTCGTCCGTCGCTCTGATTACATCCTGGTTCCGTTCCCTGCAGCAGCAATGGTGCATGGGAGCGGAACTGGGAGGGAAATTCAAAAGTTGCACCAACACAAACACATAAAAAGGAGGTGATACAGTGTAATCTGAGAGGATTACACTGTATCACCTTAGTATCACACACAGTGCCCTTTCAGTGCCCCTTGCCATTGTCATTTGTGACAAATAAAACCGTTTGAAAATGGCATAAAAAAAGCGCTGTCCTACAAATGCGCTTTTGGATCAGCTGAGCGACTGCGACAGCGGCAGCGACACGGAGCTGCTCGCAGAACAGAGCGACAGTGAGTCGTGGGGAGATTTGTCATCTGGCTCTGACACCGACACTGATCCAGAAAGTGACAACGCAATGTGACCTAAGCGATGTGTGCACTTGATGCCCTCTAAACAGCGATGCGGACCAGGCAGCGTCCCCGAGATTCAGATTCACTGGATCTCCTGGGATGAAGGTTGATGTGGAGAGTGACAACCCTCTGGCGTACCTGAAATTATTTCTTAGGGCTCTTTCACACGAGCGATCAGATCCGCCTGTCAGTTTTTTAGGTGGATCTGATCGGATCCTCCATGCAGCTCTATGGGGCAGCGGATGTCAGCGGAGACACCTCCGCTGACACCCGCTGCCATCCGTAGCCGATCCTGTCCATGAAATCTGGACGGATGGAAACCCTATTTTTCCATCCGTTCAGTAATCGGATCAGATGAGAGCGGACAGGAGGTCCGCTCTCATCCGATCCCCCATAGAGGGCAGCGGGGGCTGAGACACCTCCCTCTCCGCTCTGAAAGCGGAGACGGAGCTGTCATCCGCCGACTCAGCGGGGATCGCGGATCTATCCCCGCTGAGCAACACGGATCCGTGGGAAAGAGGCCTTACTGAGGAGGTATTTTTAAAAATCGTCACAGAAACCAACCGCTACCATGAGCAGCAATCCGCTATGCTGCGTGCCAGATTTTCCATATCCAGAAAAATTGAACCCGTCACTAAAGAGGACATCTGGCAGTTTCTGGGACTCATCATCCTTCAGGGGGTTGTGGGGAAACCGCTCCAGAAATAGTATTGGACACCAATAAGATGCTGGCCACTCCATTTTTTGGCACAGTGATGTCCGAATATCGTTTTTCACTCATCATGAAGAATTTACACTTCGCCAACAACGAAGAGTTTGATGAGGCCACGCATCCTGCGCCCAAACTCAAAAAAATCTGGGAGGTGTGCCAAATGATTGTCACCAACTTCCAGCGGACCTATGTGCCAGAAAGGGATGTCGGTGTGGACAAAGTCTGATGGCCTACAAGGGACGCCTGAGCTGGATACAGTTTATTGCATCCAAAAGAGCGCGGTTTGGCATCAAATTTTATATGCTCTGTGAATCATCCACCGGATATATCTGGAATGCGGTCATTTACACCGGTAAAGGTACCAAGTTCAATCCCAGGTACAGCGGCTATGGGATGACCACATCCCCTGTCCTTTCACTGCTGGACCCATTGCTGAACCAGGGATATTGCGTGACAACGGATAATTTTTACACATCTCCGGAACTTTGAGGTTTTGCTCCTAAACAAAACTGATGGGTATGGTACTGTTAGGCCAAACCGGCGTGACATGCCATCAATGTTTGGCAGGAAAAAACTAAAAAAAGGAGAGATGGTTGCCTTTCAAAAGGGTAAAATGATGGCAATGCGGTGGCGAGACAAAAAGGACGTGTGTCTCATGAGCACCGTGCACAGCACCTCCACTGCCATGGTCCACACAAAACACGGAACAGATGTGCTGAAGCCACAAGTCTTGATCGACTATAATCACACAATGGGAGGTGTCGACCGAGCCGATCTGGCAATGACATTTTACCCGGCGATGCGGAAGCAACAGAAGAAATATTACAAAAAGGTTTTCAGGCATCTCCTTGAACAATACCTTTGGAACGCCTATATCCTTTATAAAGCAAACACTAACATACCTCTTGTTCATTCTGACTTTATCTGGAAGGTGAGCAGATTTTTGTCAACCACCCGACGCCATCAGTAATCAGTATCTGCTAACAGACCCGGATGACGCGCTGTTGACGTTGGCAATCCAGAACGCCTGACAGGTCGTCATTTTGTAGACTTCGTACCGCCAACCGCAAGAAAGTTAGCTCCTACCAGGATGTGCGTCGTTTGCTGTTCCAAGAGAGATGGCAATGGAAAAAAAGTCAGAAAGGAAACAAGGTACTATTGTCCAGATTGCAACGTCGGACTTTGTCTAGTTCCATGCTTCAAACTGTTTCACACTCAGGATGTGTATTGAATTTCTTTGTTTGACAAATTTCATTATTTTTCATTGCATTATTGAATAAAATTATATTATTAATTAGATTATAATTCATGTGTTTGTGTTTCAAATTTATCACATCTGGGATGTCTACTAGAGTCTTGTTTTGGTCAGGTTTAAGTAAGTATTTACTAAGAATTGTAGGCCTACAATACATAACGCCAAATTTCCATGCAAAAAATTGTACCGCTTTTGGTACATAATTCCTGACATAATCATACCGCCAGGGAGGTTAAGCAGGAAAATCCTCCGGTCTTAAAGTGGTTAAATCCTGTAAATCTCAACGTGTACAGCTTATTCCATTGCTCTAGCTCTGTAAAAGTTTCTGTTGGTGAACCTCAGCTGAAAAACGTATGATGTTTGCTGCAGGGAAATTACTCCCCTTTATAGACAGATAAATACGACACAGACAATAATACTCTCAAAAAAACTTTTATTCAGCACTGTAATACCGTTACCCTGTTGTTACTATTATACAAGAAAAGTTGGCCATTAGGAAATGTCAATGAATACAAGTCTACCAATCAAACTGCCTTATTTCACAGTATAACTTTGAATGTACTGTGTTGACTTTTGTATTATGTCATGCCTCAACGTTTCATAAAAATAAAGTTGAAAAAGTTAAGGATTTTTTTTTCTCACTTGATTTTGATGTTTTAATGTTATCTAATGTTAATAAAATGATCTAGTATTATGTATGTATTATGAATTATTTCTGGTTATAAAAAATACATTTACATTTACCTATTGGGATTTTCTGGTCTAATGAAAATGTTAGTTATGTTATTTAAACCTGAACAATCAAATATTTGGTATCAAAGTATAAAGTAAAAATAAAGTAGTATTAAACCTTCAGTGTTGTATAGTTTAACAGTATTACAATTAAACATTTCCCAGTAAACTATTTGTTAAAATTCTTATACTGTATTTGCAGTTTATAACTTTAAATACTGCTGACTCCAGCTCTCTCTACTGCTTCCCTGAACTTCAAGTCTTGGACAGTGCAGTTTCCAGCCAGTCTTGTTAGCTTGGAGAAGTGAACGTGAGGAACTGGGGAGTGCCTTGTCATCTTAGGGTATGGGTCTGTGTGTTTTTATTGATGCACACAGTATAGGGAGCCAGAGCTTTAGTCCCTGCATGCAAGGGTGATTCCATAGGAATGCTGTAAGTAAGGAGCCACCCTGAAATGGGAAACCTGGAGCAGCAGTCACAATGCCAGCATTAACTGGAACTATAGGAAAGGATTGAAAGATAAAGAACCTTCAAACTCTGTAAGTGATTACCCAGCTGCTAAAATTGCTTAAGAATTGAGAGTTTATTATCACGTTAATATTTCTTTATTGTACATCACGGGACACAGAACAGCCATAATAATTACTATCTGGGTTATACGCCACATATAGGTGAATGGACACTGGCAACCAAAAAGACAGGAAGTCCCCCTTTTATATTACCCTTCTCATACAGGAAGTACCTCAGTTTTTTCGCCAGTGTCTTAGAGGTGATGGTCATGGTTGGCGAAGCTCTCCATATTTTTAAAGAAGAAGAAAAAGGATTATGCTACAATCCCAGTTAAGACCTCTGGATCCAAGGGGAATGGCAATCAGATCCATCCGAAGGTGGCAGACTAAAAGGATGGTACCTGAGCCTCAGTAAAGGGAACAACATATTGCCTGTAATGTGACCCTCTTGGGCGCTGGACCCTGGGATCCGGACCCTTGGTAAGACTAACTCCAACGTTGTTCCAGAAGAATGGCCTACTGGTCCAAGGGAGTGGCCCCAAAAATTGGGGGGACCCTGTCCTTGAAGGTCGACAAGTGACAGAACCCACCATGATAGGTGAAGATTGGATTTTAGTTATAGGCAGAATCCTGCGATGGGAATGGTAAGTTAACTTTAATTATGATGCACTATTACCTTCTAATTTAACAGATACTGGGTGCCATGTTTTATGTCTCCACTAGAGGCAGTATGTGTATTCAGCTGTGACCTGTGTACCTTGGATGCATGGATGGCTTTTCTGCTTTAACCCCCCTGATGCTTGGCTGGCAGCGGGACTTTGTACATCCTGCCTACGCATCCGCTTACCCTCTGTGGCTCAGGTTCAGGAAGCACCTTTGGTGGCTATCCCTGTGGCGGGAGATCGCACGCAAGTTCATCCTATTTATATGCAGGAGCGTGCATGTGGGGCTGGGAGGGGGATCGTGATGCCTTGGCGTGCACATGGCATGCGGATGTGCAGGTAGCACGCTGCACATGCACAGTAAGGGTCAGAGACAGCGCAGCATTTGAGGAGTGTTCCCAGCAGCGTGAGCTTCTTTTAGAAGCTAGAGCAGCTGCAGCTGGGTGTGTGAGTCACTGTGGGTGGGTGTTTACAGGCACTGACAGGTTCTGTTACTTTGGGATAACTGTGCTGTGTGTGATACAGCTTGGCACAAGCTTTGAGTACACTAAAGCTTACATCCAGTTTTCTTGTTTGGAGCAATGTCCTCCCAGAAAAGGAGTGGGGGGTGGGGCACAGCCGGAAAGGGCACAAGCATGAGGCTGTTATGAGCGGAGGCATCCATAGGAGGGCCAGATTTGGTGCATGCAGTATTGAAAGAGTTCTTTCACAAACTGAGGTCTGCAGCTGTCGGGTTCCTGTGATTGGGATTTAGCGGTCCCATATCCGCCTACTGCTTTTAACATCTCTACCATTGGTAAGGGTCCGTGTGTGGTGGCTGGTCACGTACACTGTCCTGTTGTGCTGAACACTGGGTGAAGATCTACCCTTTGGCGGCATCAATTGATGGACTTGTGTTGTTCACATGTATTAATTTATCTATATTTTTTTTGATTTATTGTTTTTACTTCAAAGGCAGTTGTTGTACTAAGCGCTCCTTTTTGTGCTACAGTTCTACAGAAACAGCCTTTGAGCCCATTTGGCATTTTCCTCTGGTTCTTTTGACCAGAAAGTTAGTCTTTTTGGTTGCAGTAACTTCAGCTAGAAGAGTATCAGAGTTAGCGGCTCTTTCTTGTAAGGAGCCATTTTTGATCTTACATCAAGATAGGGTGATTCTATGTCCACACCCAGGGTTTTTGCCCAAGGTGGTGTCTGCTTTTCATTTGAATCAGGACATTATACTGCCTTCCTTCTTTCATAATCCTCAAACAGCAGATGAAAAATTAGTTACATTCTCTTGATGTAGTACATGCATTTAAGGTCTATTTGAAGATGTCAGCAGATTTGGAAGATCCACCTTTTGTTTGTGCTGCTAGAAGGGCCCAGGAAAGGGCAGGCAGCATATAGGTCTGCAATTTCTCAGTGGATTCGCCAGGTCATTATCCAGGCGTATGGTTTAAAGGGGAAGGTTCCACCTTTTCCTGTAAAACCACACTCTACCAGAAGAGTAGGTGCTTCTTGGGCAGTTCTCCATCAAGATTCTATGGCTCAGATTTGCAGGGCCACTACTTGGTCTTCAGTACGTATGTTCACTAGATTCTATCAGGTGGATGTTAGGACCCGGGAGGATTCTGCATTTGGCCGCAGTGTGCTGCAGGAAGCTATGTAGATCTTTTCCGTCTGATGGCGTTTTTTCATATTTAGTGTCCCCCTCCCCTCAAGTGCATTGCTATGGGACATCCCAGATAGTAATTCTTATGGTTGCTCTGTGTCTCGTGATGTACGATAAAGAAAATTCAATTTTTCGTACAGCTTACCTGTAAAATCCTTTTCTTGGAGTACATCACGGGACACACAGGTCCCACCCTCTTTTCTGGGATGTTTATTGCTCGCTACAAAACTGAGGTACTTCCTGTATGGGAGGGGTTATATAGAGGGGGACTTCCTGTCATTTTGGTTGCCAGTGTCCATTCACCTATAGGTGGCATATAACCCAGATAGTAATTATTATGGCTGCTCTGTGTCCCGTGATGTACTCCAAGAAAATAATTTTACAGATAAGCTGTAGGAAAAATCAAGTTTTTCTTTTGCATTGCAAGTCTTTATTACAATATTTTACACATTGATAAAATTATTGGTACACAATCATAGTGTTTATTTGGCCAGATATGCTCACAGTCTGTCAAAAAATGGTAAACCCAAGCTTTGTTTAGCTACGTATTGTTCTAGCTAGCAGGTTTAGCCTTGTAAATCATTGCTCCGCAGGCTGCTGTTTTCTGTGATCCTGATCTGGGAGATCCAGCTTGACAATTTTAAGCTACTGTTTCCTCACTCTTCATAACTGGAGCCACATTTTAAAGCATTTCTACCTAGTTTTATGTTCATCTGTTTAACATCTGCTGACTTCTGTTGTCCTGATGATTGGTATGGCAGTAGAATTTTATTATTCTTGCTCTCATTTTGCGCTTGCTATTCCCTGTCTGCCTGCCTACATGGGTTTAAGTTTTTGACAGTCCACCAGTTTCAACACACTATTAGGAATTCTTGTTCTTATGTAATATTTAGCACTTATGCTCATCAAGTTTATAATGCCTGGCAAATTCTAGGTAAAAAAAACATATTACGTTTTTAAAGCATCTAATATATCTTATATAGTAATATACTATATTCTAGTATAAAAAGAGGTAATCAGACGTAAACACAAGTAAAAAAATACAATTATTATCTGGGGAAGAATGTTTTATCTATTCAAATTTGGAATGTTCTGGTATTATAAAGAAACTTTGAAATGTACTTCTGACCATAATTATGGAATGAATAGTGCAAATTATTTTTTAAACTCTTCTTATAAGAAGGATATCTGGTAAAATGACTGTATGTATAACTCCTTTTATAAAATATACCTATTGGGTAGTTTATGGCCCATTATTTAGCACTGTTGTATTACAGTGCTGAGATTACTAGCTTTATCCTGAGTAGAGTGTTGACTCCACTGAATGTTCCCTTAACTTAGTGAATGCGATGAAGCTATGCTGACCTTCATCATTCAATCATGTGAAAACAAAAGTGCTTTTTTTTAATTTTCCTTGCTCTTAATTGGCTATTCGTTGCAAATGAAATGTTCACCATATTCACTAAGCTAAGAAAAAATTCCCTTGCAAAGCAAACAGCCTCTTTGCTAATATTTAGTCAACCCCATTGGTTGAGGTTGCATATTCTATACATGAAAAAAAAGTTGCCACATTTTGATTCTACACATGCTTTAGCGCGACTCCCTTTGTCTTTTTTAAATCTTTTAAATTACCAGGAGTTAGGAGTACGCTGTTTCAGCCTCAAAGGGGCGCAGGTATATTTTATTGTATATTCTATACATGCCAAAGACTACATTTAGGATAATGTTTGTGCTTTTCAGACTAACAAAAATAGAAATAACATGTATTGCGTAATGCACCTGCTTACTTTTTCTTGAATTCCTTTTTGCGTTTGTTATAGTAATAATTGTTATTATAAACAGTAGTAGTGATAATAGAATTTCTATTCATAGAACTATACCGGTAGAAACAATCTGACAAAATGAAAGGATATATTTTTTTACTACTAGTAGTAGTAATAATATGAATAGTACATAAATAGACTACTGCTTATTTTCTATTTTCCTCTTATAAATTGAAATAGCAGGTAACAGATCAGTAGTACAGGGTTTTAATGCACTGCTGGCGTACCCATTACAAACTTACCTTAAAACATACATGAGTTAGTGAACTGGTATTTTCTGCCAAAACATTTCTATAATTAACACTTCAAGAAACCTAAAGCTGTGTATTTATGACTATTAGGTTGAAGCCCGAAAGAATATTGTTAAAACACTTGAAGAATGTGATCTTGGGAACTCTGAGAAGTGTGTCCGGGTGAACTCTGTGACCAGCGGCCTTGCAGAAGAAGATCTGGAAGTCATCTTGCAGTCAAGAGTCTTGCCATCCTGTATCATGCTCCCCAAAGTGGAGTCTGCTGAAGAGATAAATTGGGTGAGTTCCACAGCCCCTTCATTCAGTTGTTTGCAATATCTTCTAACCTAGCAAACCTCGCTCAGTAAACAATAAGCCTGATTTAGTAAAGGATTTGAAAATGTTCACACAATAAATTGTGTGAAGATTTACTTCAATTATCCAGTCTTGTGAGAAGAAAATCCATGTTTACTCATTTCATCTGCACTTGATTAGGTAATTGAAGTGAATATTCACACAATTTATTGTGTGAACATTCTCAAATACCTTAGTAAATAAGCCTCATTATCTCCTAAGTGTTGTGATATTTTTACATATACAATAAAAATATTTAAGGTTCTAAATATAAATAAAAAGTGGGGGGAGGGGCTTTCTGTGTAGTTTGAGATTCGTGGGCACATCAGGGATCAAAATCAAAATTCAACAACTTAAAAGAAAATTGTCTTCTAGTTTAATGATCCATTTATTGTTTGGTATAATACATTTAATGTATAATTAAGTTGTAAACATGTTAGTTTACAGGGCCATACAATCGTTAAACCAATGAATTTCGGCTAGTTATGGTAAGCTCTCAGAGGGCCATTGCATGCTACAACACCATAATAAAATATTTACTGGGATATTACAAATTTATTGTATTTATATTGCTTCAAATTTAAATGCATCAAAACAGTACAGACTGTTCCCAAAACGTCTACATACTTTGGCAACCATGTCTGGATATGATGCAGGACCCCCAGCCAGCAGGTCCTTTCCAGAAGTATGACAACCTTAAATATATAATGAGTTTTCCTAAACAATAACAAACAGATTTGTTTTTACAGTGTGGACATGGAAGTTTGTAAAGTGGGAGCTACAATTCTTTGGTTAACCCTTTATATTGACACCCCTATGCAGTGTTAAAAATGTAATTTGGTGCCAAAGTCATCACACTAGTGTGTGTGCATGTACTGTATGTGTAGGTTGTCTGTATCTTAGTCTAAGTTTGTACACAACATTTCTTAAAATGCAAAAGCAAACATCTTTAAACAATCAGATGTCATAATAATATAAATTTAACTTGTAAAAATGTAATATTCCGAAAACAGGGATTATTTTGCAAAGCTACTTAATCACTTGCCGACTGCTAATCGCAAATATACTGCGGTAGGCTGGTTTAGCTGCGCGAACCGCCGTACCTGTACGGCAGTTCGCTGGAGCATTTCTGGGGGCATGCCAATGCCGCCGGAGGTGCGTACCCGCCCCCATTAGGCAGTGGGGAAGCCGATCCACAGGGCCGGCAGGCACGATTGCTGCAGGGCATCCGCAATCGCTCCCTGTGGAGAGAGAACAACGGTCTGCTGTTGTAAACACAGCAGACCGTTGTCCTCTCTGGAATCCTATTTAGGATCACAGGTCTCTGTGTTGATTCCACAAGTCCCTCCCCCATACAGTTAGAAAACACTCCCCTGGGCTCACACTTAAACCTTTGATCACCCCATGGGTTAACCCCTTCAATGCCAGTGTCATTATTATAGTAATAGGGCATATTTTTTAGCACTGATTACTGTAGTAATGTCACTGGTCCCCCCAAAAGTGTCATAAATGTCAGTTAGGGGTCCAATCTGTCTGCCACAATGTCGCAGTCCCGCTAAAAATTGCGGATCGCCGCCAATACTATTAAAAAATAAATAAATCTTTCCCCTAGTTTGTAGACGCAATAACTTTTGCGCAAACCAATTAAAATATGCTTATTGGGATTTTTAAATTTTCAAATTGGCCTAGAAGGATGAAAAAATTTGATTTTTAATTTCTTTTTTTTTTTGGAATGTTATATAGCACAAAGTGAAAAATATTGTTTTTTTTTTTTTCATAATTGTCGCTCTTTTTTTGTTTATAGCGCAATAAATAAAAATCGCACAGGTGATAAAATACCACCAAAAGAAAGCTGTATTTGTAGGAAAAAAAGGATATAATTTTTTGTAGGGGTACAGCATCGCACAACCCTGCAATTGTCAGTAAAAGTAACGCAGTGCCGAGTCCCAAAAAATGGCCTGGTCATTAAGGGGGCAAAACCTTCCGGTCCTTAAGTGGTTAAAGTATATTTTCCAGGTACCAATTTCTAAAACTTCATGCCAAGAAATCAGGGATATTTGGCAAGTAACAAGTAGATAATTTAAGGACCTTACTTGGTATTGTACTACATTACAAAAACACTTCTTTATTGTGATACATAAAGAATGTTTTCGGTACCACCAAAATGTGTATTGCTAAAGAATTTCACCAGTGACTTAAAGTGATTGTAAACAATCATTTTGTAAAACAACCCATTTGGTTTAAAATTGAAATGAAAGGCAAAACATTTGTGTACGGATAGTAAAAAAATATTAGAAATACCTTTTTAACTTTTTTTTTCCACTGCATAAGAGCTGGGGAAGAGACGAAACAGCAATACACTGAGCTTTCCAGTGAAAGGCTGTGCGGGGGGGGGGGGGGGGGTCAGGACAAGTCTGAGCATAGCTAGAGAACTGACCACTGTGTGCTCCCCTGCTTAGTGTGGTCAGTTTTTAATAGGAAAGCAAAGGGACTGGCAGGAGCACTAGGGATTTCACACAAAGGAAGCACTACAAATAGAACAGGATACTTTTAATACAAGTACATGGTACAGCAGGCACATATTAGGAATATTAAATGTTGGGGTAGCAAACACTTTAAATATCCCAGCAATCTTTAAAATAGGTTATATTATATTTTGTGTCTAAATTTATAAATACAAAAATATAGATTTTTCCAATCATACTTTTTAGCTGAAGTGTAGTTATTTTTCTTTTCTTTTTCATTATTATTTTCAGTAGTCTACACTCTCACCCATATTACCTAAGCAGTACTTAAGATTTTTGTGTCAGTCCATTTACCTAACTGTCCTACTGTGTTTCCATCTTGGATTCATTAAAACATTTGATATAGCAATGTATATTTGCACTGCCATCCTTATCTGAAGGAATAACATCTTATGTTCATTTACACACACACTTCATTACTTCGAGATCTGTATATCTAAAACTGTCCTTTAACATTCAGATCATTTGATGAGTTTTATGTCTTCCAGGGTCTTCGTTGTAAAACCCTGTATGTTTAGGCTCCCAGGCCTGCATATCTTCCTTGGACACTACAAGAGGGGTATCACTCGTTGTGTTGGACTGTTGAGTTTATTTATTTCAACAGGAGGTCTAGGAAACTCAACTTTCCAAGGTAGTCAGAACAGAGCTAGGATATGTGAAGCCCACAATTGAAAAATGGGCTTTGGGGCCCACCACACTCCACCAATAATTAAAATAGCACTTTGAGGTGCAAGTACCCTTGTGTGATACATATTTTCATATAATATTTTCATATAATATAGAATAAAATGAATATAATATATTCATTTTAATATAGAAAAAAATTAAGTAAACCTATACAGCACAAGCTAAAACAGTCAAAACATGATATTTTGACCTAACATAAATTGTCACTGCATCTATGTTAAAGAAAACCCATATTAAGAAAATGTCTGTTATTGCTAAACTTTATTTTGAAAATGCTATTTATGGTTGTTGTTGACTTTCTGAGTCACTGACCCAGGAATCGTGACTTTATATAGTATGTGTTCCAGGTCAGTAACTCAGAAAGGCCAGAGGCAGCCAGTTATCTAGCATTTCAGAAGGAGGTCACTAATAGCAGTTTTATTTTTCCCAGTATAGATTTACTTTGAAAATAGACCAGAACTGAATTTATACCACTTCATAATAGGGCTCTGACATGGGATAAGTTTATAACTTGAAAGTAAAATAAGTTTAGTGTGATATTATTAGCCATGCTGCTGCATATGAATTTATCCCTCAATTTATTTGGACCAAGCTTACAAATAACTCCAATTGCTTTGGTTTGCTAGATAGTAGAAAACATTTTTTTAATTTGTCTCTTTATAATTATGTATTCGTTTTATTAAAAGATATATCATAAATACTTTTTGCTGATCATGTTACATACTAAAATTTTAAGAAGTATAAACTAAAGAATTTGATGGTCATATAGGAATGTACATTTCAAATGTATTTGAATAAGCATACCCATGTAACACATTCTCCACATTGGAAAAAATTACCATTAAACCCAAAATGTCACTTGTATAACAAAGATGAGCTCCAAAACTATATGATTCTTTTTTTTTTTTTTTTTATATACAATGCCAATAACAATTGAGCTTTTATCAAAACACAGTGCTGACCTCAAGCATGTTAGACACTAAGAAAAGCATAGTGGGTTCTGGCTTTATATACACACAGAAAGTTTTGCTGAAATTTGAATCTCAAATATAAATCTGATGAGCAGTTTTTATTGTTTGAGTTTGCATTCATGAGCAATTCAGTGCTTTAGAGATGATTCTTTTGCATCAACAGACAATATTTGTTCAGTTTTTTCACGTATATAAACTATATTTATTTTAATTGACAAAATAACACAACAATTTATAGGAAATATTATATTAGTCTCATTTGTCTTTTTTTTTTTTTTTAATCTATAAGGCTATATGCAATAATTTCATAGCTCCACACATTGACCCAGTATATATCACTTATTGCTGTGTGTCCAGATATAGAACTAATAAGTAACTTATAATGCAATTACTATAGAGTAGGCAATATTGCACACCTTATGGCCTGTCATTGCAAAACAACCAGCTATTGAAATGACAACCCAAAAGAGCAAGTTATTGTGTCAAATGCTGTATAAGCAAGCTCCAGCATATAAACCATCTCACCTCTAAAGAGAACCTTTGGTTGCTACTGGTTACAAGGCTTCACTGCGCATTGCGCCATTTAATTGCCAAGTCCATCATGTTAGGCAATGTTTTATTAAATAACTATTACTGGCCAGTAGCTTTAATTTATTATATAGCATACTTAAGTACTACTTAAGAACTTAACTGTTGAGGAACTAGAAATCCCAGCACACTCTGTAAGCAGGAGATTGTCTATTGCATTACTGTGTTTGAAATGGAGAAAAATAAAACTAACATTGTAACCTCTTTTATCCAAATCTGCCCCCTGTGAGAAAAAACATAGTGGTTTAAAAAAATAATTTTACCTTTAAAATCCATGCTAGCATTTCTGAAAAACCATCATTAAAAAAATGTAAGTTTTTTCCTTTATTTAAATTTCCCTTTTGTGGAAATTTTGCAAAGTGGCAGCATGAAGAAGCACTGTCTGGGTGTTGCAGATGATTATTCAACATGGTCACATCCAGTGGGGATTTTGTAATATTAATCCAGACACAGAAACATGTTGCTCTAAATATTAAACCTGCATGAACAAGGTTTTTTTTATCAGTGGGACAATGATTACAATTGACATTTAAAATAAAATGTTTAGTCAGCTTTCAATTGACGCACATAAAAATGCTAATCTTTTTATACATATTTGCTGTATTAATCATTATGCCAAAAAGTATGACAAAGTGACCGGTTATTAATTGTCATCACAGCTACTCAATGAATTCAAAGTCAGTTCAAGACCTTGTAATATGTCTTCTTAGAGAGGTGCAATATCATACATCAATATAGTCAAGAGAACACATCAACATAAGAGACAAAATGGCTATAAAGGAAAAAAAAAAGGACAGGGTCACTTCTCAGGGCACCTGTGAGAGCAAACAGGAAGCTTTTAACTAGTGTTTTAATTAGCACAGATATTATTTCCTGAACTGTTCCCTACTTCTTCTTTTTTTAATTGCTGACAGGTGTGTTTGTGTTTCATGACTGCGTTTTCAGCCAATAAAATCCTGGAAATGTTAAGTGGCATGTCAAATGTCTTTACAAAACGTGTAAATAATCTAATTGCACAAAAGAAATTATAACTAGCAAATTAATTGCAGCATGTCATTTTTATGATGCCATGTAAAGAATATAAAGGCATCCTATGTACCTATGGCACATTACAGTTAAATATAGTGCACATTTCAGTTATCTTCTATATACAAATTTAAGAAGCCCAGTGCATGCGGCACCACAAAAATGACTACTCTACATTGAGAAATGAATGTAAGATTCTAAGAAAGGTTGTGTAAACCTAAAAATTATTATTATTATATAGTTATATTGGGGTTTACCTGTTACTAGTACAAATTAAATACATACTTTGTTCTTTTAGTTTGCAGTTTAACTTAATTTTTCCATCTTTTTCTGGTACTGTTGTTAACATTTGGTGAACCCTATAACTAGACAATGATATGTTAATTTTGTTTTGGGTCCACAGATGTATCTTATACAAAAAAGTCATTGTAATATACAAGCATTGTTTTCCTTGCTTTTCATTGCAAACACAAACAGATAACGATTTCCATTGTCAAGTGATTTTTTTTAGTGGGCCACAAGCCTGAATGTGCCATATTGCAGTGTTTACTATGTGCAGACATTGGACATATTACCTCCTTTTTAATCTGTCTAAATATTTTAATATAACATAGTGTTACGTATAACCTACAGCTTCATATTATTTCTCTAGCCTTGAATTATATTTTGCAGGTCACAGCACTGTGTCTGGGTTCAGCAGAATAAGAACCTGCTGTGTTTTACATTAGTCACTAGCCAATCGCCTGCAATGTGCACTAGTGGTTTGCTAATCTGTTAGTGATGCCAGATTTTCCAGAAGGCAATGTCGTTTTTTGTGCCTTTGTTAGTAAATTATTTGCATTGGCTTGGCCTTTATGTTATTGGTTGGTTCACAACATATAGAACCAATCCTAATATGTTTATATCTGAATGCATAGCATATTATGACAGCCTGAACAAAAATGTTATGGCCTATTCATTTGAGTCAAGGTGCAGAAGGTTGCCTAAATATTGACAATTATTCATTCACGTTCAGAATTATTATACATTATTATTTATATATTACTTTAAAATATCTAAACTACAATATGTAGCTGAGTGTCAACAGAAGCCTTTCATGGTGACTTAAAATTTAAGAGAGTTAGAAGTTTAAGGTATTTGTGTTATTAGTATAACAAAGATGAGGGGTTTTTTTGCCTTTTATTAAAAAACCTTTATGAAGTTTTATATTAGAATATTGTTATGTTTTATGCGGAATATTAAAATTTCCATAAATGAATGCATCAGGTAATTTTTTTGCATTCTCAGGATTAGTTTTTTTTCCCCAACTACAAATACACATATAAACAGTGTATTATTGTAGCAGGATACACATTTTCCATCGCTATAAAGACATTTTATTTTTGTGTACTTGCATAAGGTGTTGCAAATTCTAGATTGGATTGGATTTTATAGTATCTTCAAAAAGCATTATACAAACTATTTTACATATTTGGTAATTTTTAGAGCATTGCCATTACCCCACTGGGCAACATGAATTGCCATTTCCCAGAGGTTAATGATTGCCGAATACATTCATATTCATACAGGTTCCAGGGAACATTTTACACTTATCCTTGCATTCAATAACATGCCTTTTCTGTTTAGTTATGCATATTGAGGTTTAGGTATTCTTAATGTTAGTCCTTTACTAACTATTGCAGGTAAAGTAATGCTGATTAAAAGGAACAACCCAGGAATAAAAAAAGGCCGTATTTCTACCACCAGGCTTATGTAATATGTTTTATGTTCAGTTTCATTGAGGCTTGGCTCAATCAGTTAAAGTTTTTCACATTTTGGTTACAGCTACATGTCAGATCAGATGACATCAAGACCTTTTAACAGGATATTATGAGCACTACATTCTATTATTTCATTTTTACTCTAGTAACATTGGCCTCAAGAATTAGCTGGTTAAACTAAGAACATGACATACAGTATATACATACATTAGATGTATAAAAAAGAGCTGTTCACAAGAGCTTAGAAGATTTGCTTTACAGCTATTACAAATCATTACATGGGGTTACTTACTAACTCAGTGCAGACACTCCCAGACTGCCTTTAGACTTTTCACCTGGGCAGAGTTTGCTACCATTGCTCATGTTCCAAAGCCGTGTTCTGCCTGTTACGTCCGAGCTTCAGTCTGCCTTGCAATGGCTTTCATTCCTCTTCTTTCAGTTAGGGGTTAAGGAATTAATTTAATATATCTATAAATTGGCCGCCCCTTCTAAGCTTTTCCTCCTCACCCCTTCCTAGCCAGGAAAAACACATTCCCCTCCTTTCTTGTGGTTAACCTTTATGTCTAAGATAATTTTAGCAAAGAAAATTTTTAAAAATCAGCTTTGGGTGCCTGCCTCCTCCTCTCCGCACTCTCTCCTTTCTCTTTCCGCCACTCAATTCACTGAAAAGCCTTTCATCTAAAGAATGTGTTACACATTTTAACACCTTTTTTTAAACTAATTCTTTTTTTATTGAAGTGAAGAGATTTTTTTTTTTTTTTATTACACCAGACATCCTTTTTTTTTTATTCTCTCATTTTTATTTATGCAAAGCATAAAACCTGGAAGCTGATGCACAACTGAAAGATGGGCTTACTTGTTTTCTTTTGTGCTACAATCCCTTGCTTTCCTTTTGTCCTAAGTATGGGTACTTGTTTGACTGGCATGGCTTATTGGAGAATAACAAGCGTAACTCTACCTCTTTTGTCATGGGACAATTCTCCCACAAATCTTGAACAGTGGGCATTCTTCCTCGCACACTATTGGGTGTGCACTGGAATTGAAAGAAGTGCTGAAGGCTGCTACTTCATCCCCTCCCCAATCTCTTTGTGTTTTTTTTTTCTTCTTCTATCACCCCCTCCCCAACACCTCCTCACTTTGCCTGGCCGGAAACATTTAATTGTCCCCTTTTTGCAGAGAAAAAAAAAATATTAATTGAAAGGTGCCCTGAAGCTCACCTTTTAAGTTTTATCACTAAGTAAATATTATGTGTCAGTGAAGAACGAGTTAAATTCTTTGTAAGATTTAAAGATTTTTTTGGTGGAAAGGCTAATGTAACATTTTAGATGTTCTCTTCTGTAAGCCGCTCTCATATTTCCAGGTGGTATGATAATGTATGTTGTACAGGCTTAAAATCAGCAGGGAGGAGACCATTTTCTTCTGTGCTAAGACCTTCTACCATAGAACAAAAGTCCCAAGCCCCAGCGTAACATGTGCTGTGTTTATCAGTTATGTCGACTGAGGTAAAAAAAAAAAAAAAAAATTGTAATTATTGCAAGAATGTTCTGCAATATTTATTGTGGCGGTTTGTATCATCTTCTTTTTTAAGTTTGAGTTATTCATTTTTGTTCCTTTGTGTGTGTTCTTTAATTAGCTTGTATTTTAGAGGATGGATATTTTACGTATTTCAGAGATGTGATGTTTTGATTTGGTGAAAGAGGGGATGGTTCAAGTGATGGAGAAGGGGGGCTGTGGGGAAAAAGCTAAAAGGGGAAGAACTAACACCTCTAATCCAGCTTCTGGTAAATAGGCTGCCAGCTTTTAGAATGAGTTTCCTTTCTATTAGTCAGAATATTATGCTAAGCCTTAAGCATTAGTTTTTTATGTTGCCATAGCAGCCCTGTTCCTGCAGGGTTGTGACCTGTGATGATTACAGTACAAAGCTTATAGGGTCTTGAAACCCCCTTTGAAGATGAAAAGTCTTTGATGGTTTATATTTATGCAAATCTCTTAGATATGATTTACCCAACTGAGATTGAATAGAGAGATGATTAAAATTCTCAGTTCCTTTGATATCCATCAATGGCTGAATATTTCTTGAAAAAAATGAATTGGACAAACCTGTCATTTTTGCCTGTTTTTTTTTTTTTTTTCATAAAGAACTTTATTGTACCTGTAGACATTTCTTATCTTCCAGTAAATAGGAACATTCCCATTGATGATGCATTATGAACGTTGCTTTATTTATGCTGGTCATTGAGAATTGCTGTGTACTGTAATTAATTATTATTGTTACTATTATTATTGTTATTCCTATTAATTATTAATAATAAATAATTAAAAATGGGAACAATCTACACTTCCAGCAGCTGAAATAGCCCAATATGAAGTTTTACTACAGGTAGGCTATCACTTATACGGAAACCTGAAAATGACTAGATAACTAATATATTAGGATGCCCTTCATACAAGATTGCTATATTTTCTCTAACCCTATCACATTGCAGAAAACAGTATCAGTAATGATAGAGGTACTGGAAGGATAGGGACACTTTAAACTCTGTTATCATCATATCTGATAATCACATAGAAGATTGCATGAATGCATGACTTTACTTAGCATGACACCTTGATCTGCTCTGACTTCATGCAATACCACCATGAAGATAACTATTACAGGTGCAGGCATTCTGTTACATTATGTATATTTTCTATGTAGCTGCTAATATGCAGAAAGTGAGTCTTAAAGTGGACCTGACTTACTTTTTTATAGTGAACTTTTATAAATGTTTATTGTGCCTTACCATTGCTCTGAACAAAAATGTACCATTTGTCATAAATTTCCTATGAAATAAAATAGTGCATTTCCTGATATGCATAGGTGCCTAGGTGCTCCTGTGCCTTGGTCCTTATAGCTGTATATCTGCAGTGTGAGATCTAAGACACTGCAGCTTCTGACTGCTAGTCTTGGGATTAGATGATGTCATTACTGTGCTTCTCCCAGTTCTCCTTGTTGGAGGCTCTTACATGAAGAAACCCTGTCTCTACAATGATGGCTGCCTCCACACTCAGACACAATGCAGAACAAGGCATTGTAAGTCAGTAATAGGGAAAGGATCAACTGCAGAAAGAACACAGGCAATAACGGCGACAATCTTTATCATTTGCTTGCATTTTTTTGTGCATAGTTCCCACAGTTCATTTCTTCTTTAAAGTAAACCTTGACTGTGAGAGAAATGAGGGCTGTCCGTGCTGACCTCTTTTTGAAAATAGTAGTTTTCTGGCTCTAATGCTGATTCTCTGGTTTTAATCATTAATGAGCCATAGGACTGGAATAGGACATGAAACTCAGAAAAACATCTGATGTGGAACAAGTGTACAGATAAGGACAGAATCAAAGTCTCAGAATATTGAAATCCGGGGTTCCGCATGACAGCCAGGCAACTAGCAATGCAATAAGAGAAGTCAACAATGGTAGCCTTCGTGTTTTCCTTAGGAAAGTTCTACTTCAGGGGTGCTCAACCCGTGGCCTGGGGAACCCCCTGATGTGGCTCACAACCTCAAGCCAGGTAAGTACATGCTCATGCTCTGGGATGGTGGGTCATCAAGCCCAGAACATGATCAACAGGTTGCTGAATTCCCATCCCAAAGCATCAGAGTGCATGGAGCTGGTGCCAGCAGCAGAGGAAGCAGGCAGTCGTGGAGGGACCAGGAGTCTCATAAACCAATGCTTCCTCTGTAGTGTAGTTTTCTGTCCCAAGTAGAGTGATACCTTTGGCTGGGACCTTTCTAGCAGCCTGAGAGCAATGCTAGCAGAAGCTGGAAGAGGAAAAGGTCAGTGTATTAAACATCTCATACATTGCACTTTTGCAAGAGACTTATAGCACCTGTGGCTTTCATGCGGGGTTAGCTGCAAAGAGCCATAGACTTCTATTACACCCTGCAGGTTTGGTGCGCTTTCTGAAAGCGTACCAAAAATCCTGAATGCAGGAGTTTTGTTGCATTTTCAGAACGCGCACCACACCGCAAGATGTAGCAGACGTCTGTCTCAGTGCAGCTAACCCACAGGAAAGCTGCAGGTGCACTGCACTACACCTACAATGCTGGTAAACTGGAGTGCATCAGTGTGAACACAGCTTTATAGGGGGCTCAGGACAGCAAGGGCTTGTTTGTTGTGGTTTGGGGGGGGGATAAAACCCCATAGTTCATTGTGGCCTATGACCAGTTACTAAATCACTTATGTGACCCCCACTCTTCAAAAGGCTGGGTACACCTTGTCTACTTTAACTCCTTTGTAACTTCAGTCTGTAACTTTGCATCCAAACAAAGTAGACTTTGGGGTTTATTTACTAAAGTAATAAAATATGCTGCGCACTGCAAGTGCACTTGCTCCAGAGCTTAGAAAATGAGGTAAAGCATCACTTTGCAAGGAATAACATGCAAGGAAAGTAAGTCAATCTCCCTTTTTCTACAGGACTTTATTTTAAGTCCTGTGTTTTAATATAATAATGCGTTGCAATACAAAAACTTCCGGACGTATTTCATATTGCCTCTGCCAGCTAATGCAGATTCATGCACCATAATGTCAGTTTTGTGTCTGCCATATCAGCTGCCAACCTGACTCAGGTTTAACTGTTTCCTGTATCAAGACAGAAGTGTAACTGTAATGAAATATGGGTGCTAGGTATCCTCAAAGAGCTATTAGAATAAATGCCTAGCCACTAATCACAAAATACAAAGCTACTCCTTCCATGCAAATAAAATAAATAATATTCACAAAACCAAATATTTTCTGGTAAAATAAATCCTAAATCAATAAAAAAAAAGTCCACTGTAGTGCTCAGTGATATGAATCCATCTCCCAACAGTGCTCCAATCATGCATTAAAAAGTGCGTTCTCCCAGGTGTCTCACCTGCTCCAACTGACACTCGCTAGACCTTAAGACCCAATTTTAGTGGGTTAGCTTGGACCAACACTGTGTATAGGCAGACTCCCAAGTCCTCTCTCCTCTGTTGCTTTCCTTGGTTCCAGTGTTTTATTCCGAAAAAGAGATTGAGCATGCTCCACATAGAGTAACCTTGTTTTAATAGTAAAATGCTTAAAATACAGGTAAGAATAAAACTCACAAATTCCTGTGGCTGAACCAGCACCCAGCGATCATAGCAATGTTTGTTATGGCCGCCAGCCGCCTTCCTCCACGTGGGGTATCGGCGTGCAATCCAAACAGCGCAAGCTCCGTCACCTGGATGTGACTTAAGAAGCCACGTAACTAACAAGATGATTGTGTTTTATTGCAGTCCATGCCTTCTTGTCCTGGTGTTGATGCCAACCTCCAATTCATGTAGGGACTTTACAGGGACAGGCAGTGAGAGATAATCAACCCATTGGGATCAGAGAAAGGAAAAAAAAAAACAAAACACCTGTCATAAATGTATACTCTCTGTCCAAAACGTAAAACAATTGAGCCAGAATTATGCTTTAAAGCTAGATTTGCCAATACTGCTATTTCAATCGACACCGAAGACGAAATATGTTAATAGTTTATTAATGGTAAGTAAATAGTTTAAATGGCTACATTTAGGGGTTAGCACTTCAAATTGACAAAAGATATACAAAAAAGAGTATATAACTATTTTCAGGTATAATAAATTGCCTGTCCTTGAAAAATCAAAGTGATATTTTCTTTAATAGAGAGAGATGCTTAAAAAAGTGTAAGCTGACCTAACAAAAGGCAAAACTGTCAAGGATTCTGGGCACCAAGGTATACTTTACCTCCAGATCCAAAGGTGTTAAAGAATACCATCATTGTAGTTAGCCTTTACTGTCATTTGCTAACACCTATTTATTGTGATTCCATGTGCATGATATTATAGCGAGCTTTGTTGTTTTTCTAATATAGTTGCCCAAATTCTTTACACTTTCTATTACTCTAAATTACATCTTTATTTTTTAGAAAATAATAAAGGAATGAATAAATTGTTTTTCATTTCAGTTCACAGAAAAGTATCTACACCATTTAAAAGGTAGAACGCCTTCACAGCCAATTTATTTGGTCACTTTTGTGGAAACTGCCATAGGACTACTGAACTTTAAGGTACGTGTACAAAAGCAAATATACAGTTGCCACTCCAAGATGGATTCTGATTGGTTGCTGTGAGTTACTGCACAACCCTCTAGGGCCCATTTACATCTGCATTTTGGGGTTTTTCTTTTCCTGATGTGATTTCTATTAAAAATGATGTAAACACATCAAAGTGCATGTCAATAGTAATTACCATGCATTTTACCACTCATTGCGTGTACTTTACATTTCACATTATTTATACTTCCAACTTGCATTCACTTTTTGGGTTGATTTACTAAAGGCAAATAGGCTGTTCATTTGGTGAATTAAATGGAGCTTTAGAAATAGAAGGCTAACTTTGGATTTTTGTAATGCCTTCAATCATTAAATCATGTGCAAGCAAATATACAGTTTTGTTTTTGTGTTTCTTGCACAAAATTGGGTAATCTTTACAAAGTGCGTTTTACCTCATTCACTGTGCTAAGGGAAAATTCTCTTGGAATGTAAACTACATCTTTAGCTGAATGTAACATTGCATGCTGCATTAAATTTTTGATAACCACGATGTGCAGCATGTACACAAATTGTATTCAAAAGTTTATAGCAATATAGAATATAGAATATTGTGTTTATTTAATTGTCCTAATTTGTTCCTATATTTTGTAATACATTTTTTTCCGACCAAATATGTCATAAATGTGTTAACTTGGCTGGGATTTAAAAAACTTTTCAGCATTTATCTTCATGCTACCAGATATATTATAATGAATGTTCCTTTTTCTAATTCTAGGGCTGTGTAAGCATCTATTTTTAATTAGAAAAGTAGAAACAGTGCTAATAGGTTGAAATCATTGACATGAACTAGGACTGTAGCATAAAAGTAACCTCACAATGCAGTCTGTGTTCATTCCAGTAAGGCATACCAACCATTTCCCTAAGTGTCCATGCTGCTGTCTACAAGCCCTAAAGCTCTGCTGGCACCTGTTAAACGGATAATACTCCAGACACAGTCCCTACTGCTTGAAGCTCATTTTAATAGTTTGGTCTGCCTCACCGGGACATTTGCCTCATACTTGTATCTTACTTACATTAAGCAATAGAATGACCAGATTCAATTATATTTTCAGGGTATGTGAGACATTAGTATAGTGCATGTAGGTTTCCCTAATATGTTAACCCATTGTTAGTGGAGAGATTTACTAAAGCTGTGCATGTTAGTCAATCAACTTCTAACTTTAGCTTGTTCAATTAAGTTTTGACAATAAAACCTGGAAGCTAATTGGTTTCTATACTGAGCTGCAACAGAGTTTGCACGCTCCAGTTTTTGCATATTGATTTTTTTGAAGATCTTGCATGGGTTCTAGGTATATATAATCGCTACTAATTACCATAGTGCATTTAGGGACTTTTATTTGAAAAAATAGTTTTTGTTCATTAATAACAATGTTTTATTTGCATTTCCTTACAAAGGTGTGCTGACTGCAACTGAGACATCAACATTGCGAAATGCATTCTTATTTTCATGCATTAAAATGTGCCTTCTATCTATTGGTAACCTTGCATTTTAAAGCTGAATTGCATGAATTGAGCTCCTTTGTAAAAAGTGAAGGCACACAATGAGTTAAGTCCAAGGACATTCATTCCCCGGGATCATCTCTGTTATATACATCTGACAGTTTTACTGCACTCCCTGAAGATAGCAATCCCTGTATTTCTGGGAGCCCCATGCTGATGCTTCAGGTCTAAGCATCTTCAATATTAGAGTCAGTGCAGCTCCTCCTGCCCAATCACAGAAGCCTTTGTATTATCTGAACTCATTCACAAAATGCAATGGGCATCAGAGGTTAGGGGCAGCCATAGCTGCCCTCTGCTTCTCTCTCCTCTCTCACTGTCATTGTAAGCAACCTTTCAGATATAAATAATAGAGACATGTTCAAGAGATGTTATGCATCTCCTTGGACTTAATTCATTGTGTGCCTGCACTTTTTAAAAAGTGGCTGAATTCCTGGAATTCCACTTTTAAATGGTTGTAAAGCCTTAATTATATGCATGAAGGTTACAAAAAACTTCTGTGCTACAGCTCCCCCCAGACACCCCCTTTTTTTCTTACCTGAGCCCGATCTGATCCAGTGATGTGCTCGAGCCCAGCAGATCCAGCCGCTGTTTTTCTCCTCATGGGACATATTAATAGCAGCAGGAGCCATTGGCTCGCGCTGCGGTCAGTCAAATCTAGTGACGCGGGGCAAAATCCCGCTGACGAAATCAATGGGCGCAGCAATGGGACTCGGGAGTGAGCCCGCACGGTTGCCCCCAGGGAAAGTGGTTTTCTGTGGGGTCCCCCGATGAAGAGGCGGGGCCTGGAGCATCAGTGAGGCACCCCAGAAGAAGCGAATCAGGGCTGCCTCGCGCAAAACGACTGCACAGAACAGGTAAGTATAGGCATGTTAGTTATTTTTTTTTTTTTTTTTTAAAAAGGGTTTACAACCCCTTTAAGGCAACATCAGGGTTTGGAATACTGCCTGTTAGAGTACTCTAAACTTTAATAGTTTGTTTTACCTTTCTTAGCTTCCACCCACCATTGTTTTGCTATGAATATTATCTCACTTCATGACGAAGATGGCAGAGCTTCCCCAAATGCTACACTATAGAAAACGGCTTTGGCCACACTTCTTTGCCTGGTCTACTGTATAGTGCTGCAGTGTTATACATGCATGATGTTGGGAATGTCCTGGTACTGTGAAGGAAATGATAGCCAAGATTTTCCCAGTATGCTAAAAAATACATTTTGAGATAATTAATGCTACTTATGTTCTAAAGTACGCACTGTCATTTGAAAACTTTGTAATCTGTTGCATCACTTGTAAATTATGAGCCATCGTATAATCCATAGACACAATAAAGTTTTTTGTCCAATTCTGACCAATAATAATTGAATTGGGAAATAGTCACACATCTATACAAATACAGTGACTTCTGTAGACAAACCCTGGTCAACTGATCCTGTGATAAAACAAAACATTCACAACTGGATTTTCTGGACATAATTGTATCTCTGCAATGAGGCTGGTACCAGAAATGTCTGTTTGTGACATAAACATGCACTTTTCAACAAACAATTGTACAGGTTGACTTTGGTCTGCCACATGTTTACTGTGGCCGAATCGGTCCTTAGGGCGGTGTTCACTATAGCATTGGTGTCCCAGACTTTAACGGTGTGGGCAAAGCTTTTGCGCCAGGATCTGGAGGGGGAACAGCTTCTCCCTGTCTTCACAGAGCTGGCGCACCAGTTGGTCTGGAGGTTGCAATTTGTCTGTGATGTCTCTCTGGATGTCCGTGACAGCAGTGGTCCTGCGGCGCAGGATATGGCTGAAATGCTGGTCTGTGGACCAGACTTCCAAGAAGGCCTTATCTGATCTTTCCTTTGTGAGGGATCACCTGTTTGGATCCTCCCTGGATGTTATCACTAAGCAGGATTTCAAAACAAGGGATCTAAGTCTGTAAGGACCTCCTCCAGAGGTTCCAATAGGACCCAGTCTGGTAAGCTGAGAGCAGGTCCTTTGGACCCCTGGACCTCCTTGATTCAAGACAGGGGGGTCTACGAGCTGCTTCAGTCTAGCTACAAGATGGAGTTTTGGTCTTATCCTCCAGAGAGGGTCTTTCCTTCCTACCTGCATTTATCCCCAGACCGCCTGCGAGGTCTCTTCGGGGCGAGGCAAGACTTGCTACTTTAAAAGATGATTGTTCTGGTCTCAGAATCGGAACGTTTTTTTCATGGGTTTTATTCAATCGTGTTTACCGGTCCCAGGAAGAAAAGCAAGGTACGTCCAATACTGGACCTCAAAGCTCTGAACCGCTTGTGTAGGTACAGATGTTCCGAATGGAGTCCATTCGTACGGTAGTGGCATCCCTACATCAGGGGGATCTTCTGGCCTCTACTGATATCAAGGACGCTTACCTTCATATTCCGATATATGTCGGTCATCCGCACCTCCTCCGCTTGCTGTGGGTGAGGAGCATTATCAAGAGAGCTTGCTTCAGTTCCTCGGGTCTTCACAAAGTGTTGACCTGGTGTTGGCATTGTTGTGCTAGCGGGTGATTGCGGTACTGGAGTACTCTGACTGCTCTAATGGACAACCGGGTGATTACTGTGTGGACTCTGCAGGAGTTCGGTTGGAAATGAAATTTCCAGGTATTGGCTCTGGTTCTGTCCACCTAGTTTGACTATCTGGGTCTGCTCTGGACTCGGCCTCAGCCAGGGTGTTCCTCCCATGGGACAAGCTATAAAATCTGCTGGATGAATTTGGCTCCTGTTGTCCTGCAGTCTTTCAGGACTGGCATGTGGGTGCTGGGTCTGATAGTGTCTACCTTCGAGTCAGTTCCCTTTGCCCAGTTCCTCATAAAAACCTCTGCAAAGAGAGATTCTTGCCATGTGGGGCAAGAATCCACAGTCTCTAGACAATCTGATCCTAATGAGCTGGGGTACGAGAGGGTCTCTGATGCGGTGGCTTCGCTCTCCGGCGCTTCGACAGGGAAGATCTTCCTTCCCCCGTACTGGACGGTGGTCACCACAGATGCCAGCCGGTCCAAGTTGGGTGGCATTTTTGGCACCGATTGTGCCCAGGGGGTCTGGACTCTGGAAGAATCCAGACTACCGATCGATATACTGGACATTTTCTCCAGAGGTTTTTCACTAGTGTTTCTCCGGTGGAGAACTCCCGAGTTGGTCTTGTTGGTCTCTCGTCTCAACAGGAAGGTGCTTAGGTTTGTGGCATGGATTTGGGATCCTCTGGCCAACGCCACAGACGTACTGATGGCTCTTTTGGGGCCAGTATATAAGTACGTCTTTTCTCTTCTAGAACTTCTGCCAAGATTCCTGCGTAGGTTTAAGGCAGAAGGGATTATGGCCATCCTAGTGGCTCCAGACTGGCCTTGCTGGTCTTGGTACGGAGATCTGACATGGTTGGTCATCAATGCATTTTGGAGACTTCCTCTTAGAGGAGATCTGTTGAATCTTCCACCTTGCCTTACAGTCGCTGGCTTAACGGCATGGCTGTCAGAAGCCTGGTGCTGAAGGATAGAGGGCTGTCTGAATCGGGGATTCCCACACTGCTGAAATCCAGTAAATCTTCTTTGAGGAAGATTTACCATTACGTTTGAGTAGTGTACTTTATCGGTGTGAATCTTGGTGTTCATCCCCGCTCCTTTTCGGTTACTCTGAGTTTGGCTTTCTTCCAATGAGGTGTTGAGCAGCGTCTGGCCTCGGGTACCATCAAGAGCCAGGTTCAGCCTTGGCGGTTTTCTTTCATCATTCTTTGGCTACACATTCTTTGGTTCGCACCTTTGTTCAGGGGTTTCCTCACTTAGCTTCCCCAGTGGGATCTCAACTTGGTGCTGTCAGTTATTCAGTAACCGCCGTTGGTAAATATTCCCAAGAATTCTCTGTTTACATTGTCACCAGAAGGTAGCCTTCTTGGTGGCTTTTTCTTCTGCACATAGGGTGTCGGAGCTGGCAGCTTTGTCTTGTTGTTTACCTTACTTGGTGGTTCACGGAGATAAAGTGGTGCTTCATCCCTGCCAGTCGTTCCTTCCTAAGGTCGTCTCTGGTCGTCTCTGGTTTCCATTTAAAGGAAGAGATTGTGTTGCCTTCCTTGTTCCCTAAGCCTAAGCACCCTAAAGAGATTGCATAACATTCTTTGGATGTGGTTCGGGGAATCAGTATGTACTTGGTAAAGTCTGAGTTGTTTCAAAAATTGTATTCCCTGTTTGTCCTTACTGATGGACCCCGTAAGGGGGCTGGCCATGTCTGCTGCGATCATTTTCAGATGGATCAGATGGTAGATGGTGTTGCAGGCCTATTCTATTAAGAATCAGGTTCCTTCTTTCCCTGTTAAGGCGCATTCTACGAGGGTGCTTAGTGCCTCTTGGCCCTTCCGTCATCAGGCGTCAGTGGTGCAGGTTGCAAGGTGGCCAACTGGTCGTTCGTGCACGCTTTCACAAAATTTTATATTGTGGATGTGTTGGCATCTGCAGATGCTGTCTTTGGCCGCAGGGTTTTGCAAGCCACTGTTGGAGAGGATTAGTCCTCTTTGAGGGTGTAGCTTTTTGTCAGGTGAGCTCCAGTTGTTTCCTGGTTGAGCCTGTTTTACCTGGTTGGTTACGTTTAGTCTTTGTGAAGTATGTTTATTACTGTGCTCTTCCCACCCCTCGTGTTGTGTCCGTCAATGAATGAAAGAGAAAACTGGAATTTCGTCTTACCGAAAAATCCTTTTCTCTGATGTTCATTGACAGACACAGCACCCACCCCTCTATTGGGTTGGGCTATATGTTCTTCTGACAATGCCTGTTACAAAACTGAAGACCTATAGCAGGAAGTGGGTGTATACCCCCTGGGACTGCACTATAGGTGTAGTCAATCTTTTTTCTGCCTAGTGTCCTACTCCTTTAGGGGGCAGCATAAACCTAAGGGTCAAGAAGATATGGAGCTGTGTCCGTCAATGAACATCAGAGAAAAGGATTTTACGGTAAGACAAAAATGCAGTTTTTCCCTAGTGTACCAGTTTAAAGCTCATCTCTGACCTGATCTCTGACTCCTGCAGACTCTTCCTTACATGCAACTAGTCCATCGCAACCACTTCTCTTCTGTAGTCCAGACTTGTGGTAGCCAATGTGAGGTCATCACATAAAATGCAAGACCATCAGTCCTGCATTGTAAGTGAGTACAACAAGGGCCTGTCCACAAACCAGAGCATCAAAGAGATGAGGTGAGCACTGGCTGCTGGTGGAACAAATGATTTGGTAAATTAAAAGTGCTTTTTACTGGTACCCTAGGCAAAAGCAATCATTTAACCCTTGCAGTACAAAGAGAGCTCTACTGTAAGGGTCATTTTTTAAAATCCCTTAAGTTCAGCTTTAAATAAAAAAATAAAAAAACATGCCTTGTGTCTATGGCTGCCCTAGAATGAACCAGTCATTAATGGGCTTTTCTAGAAATCTGAATCTCTTCACTGAAATCCGTATAACAGTTCAGACCTAGTGCTCAGGGGAATATGTGACTCTGATTCTTTACTTGCATTCTTTCCTTGTTAGATCAGAGATGTCAGGTTGTAAGGTCCCCATAGAGGGTTTCTAGCCTTCTGCCTGAGCTCAATATTAATAGGAGACAGTCGTAAAGCTCTCACATAACAAAGGTGTTGTCAGGATTACATGAAAGAAAACTACAGTAAATGTTTTGTTAACAAACTGTTTTACCCCATCCAGCAGCCTGGAAAGAGTTTATCGGTACAGTAGACATGAGCATAGACAGGCAGCCTATATTCAATGCTTCCAGGCTCACACTTAAGCTGCTAATACACTATTTTGTTTGAATTTTTTAATCTTAAGAATATTCACTTAATTTTCTAAAGCCAGCCATAGATTGTGCGATTTTCTTTCCAGCAACCACAGGAAAGAAAATCACTTGATTACCCCATCAACACAGTGATAGGGGATCAGGAAGAGGAGGTAGCAACAGCCGCCACTCAGCAGTCTGACGACAGTACCCAGATCAGCCCAAGGAGGTTGGTCCCCGCTGTTGCTGCCTACTCCGAGATCTCGAATGTTAGTGGTGGGGAAGGTGACGTGGATGATGACATGTCTATGGACATCCTGTGGGTGGCCACAAGAGAGGAAGAGGAGGGGAGTTCAGAGGGAGAGATGGACCAGCAGATAGGGAAGAGAAGCAGGCGGAAATTGCATTGCACAAGAGGTACAAAGCAGACTGCAAATGTATCAGGAGCGAGCCATCAACCATGTACAGTCACATCTGGCGATCCCAGGAAGCTGGCACATGGCTCCGCAGTGTGGGCTTTTTTTAATGTGTCCGTTGCTGACAACAGTGTTGCCATCTGCAGCCTTTGCAGTCAACGCATAAGTCGATAAGTCGCGGTAAGCCCAACACTCACCTAGGGACGACCGCCCTAAGAAGGCACCTGAACTCCCATCACCGAGCCCAGTGCGAGCAACACCGTCAGAACCCACAAAGCCACACTCCAGGCTCTCACCGTCCAGCCTCTTCTCCTTCTCCTCTCTCCTCACACTTGTCCTCAACTCCACCTTCCATGATGCCGTCGTCACGTTGTTCTGGAAAAAGGCAGGCTACTGTGGCCCAAATGTTGGAGCGTAAAAAAATGGTGACGCCGGATAACCCTCTTGCCCAACGTTTGACTGCTGGCTTGTTGAAACTGATAACCCGCCAACTACTGCCATATCAACTGGTGAACTCGGAGGCCTTTCGTAAATTTGTGGCCATTGGAACACCACAATGGAAGGTCCCAGACAGAAAATATTTCTCGCAGAAGGGCATTCCAGAGCTGTATGGCCATGTTCAGCGGCAAGTGAATATATCTCTGGCACACAGGCACACAGTGTCGGTGCCAAGATACATCTGACCACAGACACATGGTCTAGCAAACACGGGCAGGGAAGGTGTATCACTTTTACTGCCCACTGACGGTAAAGCATGTAAACCGTGGCACCCGTGTAGATTTGGTTGTACCGCCACGAATTGCATGCAGGCCTGCCTCTTCTTCTCCTCTTCCTCCATCCTCCCTCTCCTCCTCGGCTGACTCCACCTTTTCCGCTGCTACCGTCTCTTCTGCTGCGCCGCCCAAGATCCCCAGAACCTATTCCACATGCCAGGTGAGACGTTGCCATGCTGTGCTGCGTCTGTTGTGCCTGGAAGCCAAGAGCCACACTGGTCCTGCACTCCTTTCAGCTTTACGTTCACAGGCAGATCAGTGGCTGACTCCGCTCAATTTGACAGTTGGTAAACTGGTGTGCGACAACGGTGCCTTAGCGCACTGAAACAGGGCAAAATAACACACGTGCCATGCATGGCACACGTCCTGAACTTGGTCGTGCAGTGATTCGTTGCCAACTACCCTGGGGTCCAGGATGTCTTGCGGCAGGCCAGGAAAATCTCAGGCCATTTCAGAAGATCTTACACAGCCATGGCTCGCCTTGCTTACATTCAGCTGCGACACAACCTGCCCATCAGGCGTCTTATTTGGGACTGCCCGACGCGATGAAACTCTACGTTGCATATGCTTGATAGGCTGCTCCAGCAGAAACGTGCAGTTAATGACTACCTGTATGAACTCTGCGGCAGGAGAGGTTCTGGGGAGCTTTTGTTTTTTTTTAACCTCGCCAGTGGCTGCTCATGCGGGATGCATGCAGACTTCTGCGGCCATTCGATGAGATCACCAAACTGGTTAGTCACGGCCAGGGTGCCATCAGTGACATCGTACCTTACGCCTTCTTTCTGGAGCGTGCATTGCGTCATGTCATTGATCAAGCCGTCGAGGAGCAGAAGCAGGAAGTTGAGGAAGTCGCAATGTTGGATGAATTCCCAGTGGGTGCTACTCCATCTGAGACGAGTCAACAACAGGAGTCTGAAGAGGAGTCAGAGGAGGATGGTGCCGGGGCAGATGAGGAGGAGCAAGAAGAGCATGCTTTAAACCTTTCTGGGATCCCTGGTGTTATCCGTGGATGGGGGGGGAGGAGAACGAGAACTACATTATCCTGGATGATGAGCTGGAGCCAGGCCACTACACCGCTTCCAGTTTAGTGTGAATGGGGGCCTTCATGCTCCAGTGTTTTAAGGGGGACCCCCATATAAAAAGCATAAAGGGCAAGGACCAGTACTGGGTGGCAACGCACAGTAGGGATCGAAAGTTTGGGCACCCCAGATAAAAATTTGTATTAATGTGCATAAAGAAGCCAAGGAAAGATGGAAAAATCTCCAAAAGGCATCAAATTACAGATTAGACATTCTTATAATATGTCAACAAAAGTTAGATTTTATTTCCATCATTGACACTTTCAGAATTACAGAAAACAAAAAAATGGTGTCTGCAAAAGTTTGGGTACCCTGCCCCCTTTGCAAGGCTGAGACCTGCCAGTGTCATGGATTGTTCTCAATCATCGTCTGGGAAGACCAGGTGATGTCAATCTCAAAGGTTTTAAATGCCCAGACTCATCTGACCTTGCCCCAACAATCAGCACCATGGGATCTTCTAAGCAGTTGTCTAGAAAACTGAAACTAAAAATAGTTGACGCTCACAAAGCTGGAGAAGGCTATAAGAAGATAGCAAAGCATTTTCAGATGTCAATATCTGTTCGGAATGTAATTAAGAAATGGCAGTCATCAGGAACAGTGGAAGTTAAAGCAAGATCTGGAAGACCAAGAAAAATATCAGACAGAGCAGCTCGCAGGATTGTGAGAAAAACAATTCAAAACCCACGTTTGACTGCATGATCCCTCCAGAAATATCTGGCAGACACTGGAGTTGTGGTACACTATTCCACTATAGAGATACTTGTACAAATATGGTCTTCATGGAAGAGTCATCAGAAGAAAACCTCTTCTACGTCCTCACCACAAAAATCAGCATTTGAACTTTGCAAATGAATATATAGACAAGCCTGATGAATTTTGTAAACAAGTTCTGTGGACCGATGCGGTTAAAATCAAACTTTGTGGCCGGAATGAGCAAATGTACGTTTGGAGAAGAAGGGGCACAGAATTTAATGAAAAGAACCTCTGTCCAACTGTTAAGCATGGGGGTGGATCAATCATGCTTTGGGGTTGTATTGCAGCCAGTGGCACAGGGAACATCTCACGAGTAGAAGGAAAAATGGATTCAATAAAATTTCAGCAAATTTTGGATGGTAACTTGATGCCATCTGTGAAAAAGCTGAAGTTAAAGAGAGGATGGCTTCTACAAATGGATAATGATCCTAAACACACCTCGAAATCCATGGGGGATTACATCAAGAGGCGTAAACTGAAGGTTTTGCCATGGCCTTCACAATCTCCTGACCTCAACATAATTGAAAATCTATGGATAGACCTTAAAAGAGCAGTGCCTGACAGCCCAGAAATCTCAAAGAAGTGGAAGACTTTTGTTAGGAAGAATGGGCAAAGATACCTCAAACAAGAATTGAAAGACTCTTGGCTGGCTACCAAAAAGCGTTTACAAGCTGTGATACTTGCCAAAGGGGGCAGTACAGTACAAGATATTAACTCTGCAGGGTGCCCAAACTTTTGCAGATGCCATTTTTTTGTTTTCTGTTATTTTGAAAGTGTAAATTATGGAAATAAAATCTAACTTTTGTTGACATATTATAAGAATCTGTAATGTGATGCCTTTTGGAGATTTTCCCATCTTTCCTTGGCTTCTTTATGCACATTAACCGGTTGCCGACCGCCGCACGACTATATACTGCGGCGGTCAGCCCCGGCCAGGCAGAGTGACGTATCGGTACGTCACTCGCCTGTCACTGACTTGCGAGCCTATCGCGGGCGGGCGCGCGCCCGCCGAGGCGCGCGCCCGCCGCGGCTCGTTCACAGGCAAGTCAGTGCGTGTGACCGGCGGACTCGATGTCCGCCAGTCACACTGCGATCGCTCCTGTGAAGGGAGAAAGACAGAGCAGCTTGTGTAAACAAGCTGCCTGTCAGTTCTCCCTGTGTAAAAGTAAAGATCTGACCGTTCTACTATGTAGAACGGTTGATCTTTGCTTTTACACCAATAGGAATGTCCCTACACAGTAGAAAGCACGCCCCTAGGACACACTTAACCCCTCCCTGTCCAATAAAGTTAACCCCTTCCCTGCCAGTGTCATTTTTGCAGTAACAGTGCATATGTATAGCACTGATTACTGCAGTAATGTCACTGGTAACCCCAAAAGTGTCAAAAATGTCAGTCAAGGGTCCGATCTGTCCGCCGCAATGTCGCAGTACCGAAAAAAAAATCGCAGATCGCCGCCATTACGCGTTAAAAAAAAAAACACCAAAAATGACAAAAATCTTTCTCTTTGTTAGTTAACGCGATAACTTTTGCGCAAACCAATCAAAATACGCTTTTTGCGATTTTTTTTACCAAACATAGGTAGCATAAAACAAATTGGCCGAAAAATGTTAAAAAATTTTGATTTTTACTTTTTTTTTTGGGGAATTTCATATAAAAAAATGTGAAAAATATTGTTATTTTTGCAAAATTTACGCTCTTTTTTTGTTTATAGCGCGTGATCAAAAAATCGCACAGGTGATCAAATACCACCAAAAGAAAGCTCTGTTTGTGGGAAAAAAAGGACGTCAAATTCGTTTAGGTACAGCGTCGCACGACCGCGCAATTGTCCGTTAAAGTCACGCAGTAAAAAATCGCAAAAAAAACCCTGGTCCTTTAGCAGCCAAATCCTCCGGGGCTTAAGTGGTTAATACAAATTTTTACCTGGGGTGCCCAAACTTTCGATCCCCACTGTACCTAGACCCCTGGTACAAACAAAAATGGCGGAAGTGTTACCAGCATCACAGAGGGCGGTCAGAATGCAGCACTTCCAGGCCTTGTTGCGAGAAATGCTGCATTCTGCTTTTGCGTGTGCTGGCAGAGGAATTTCCAGTCACAGAGAGACCGTTGCGGGTATCAATCCAACAGCACCTGCAAGAAGAGGGCGGTTTGAAGATGTCTTGGTCACTTCAGATATGAGATCCTTCTTGCAGCCGAACCATCAACAGCTGTACTCCGGATACAACATCAGGGAACGCCTAGACCGACAGGTGTCCGACTACATCGGGTTAACGGCCGATGTGGACGCTCTGAGGAGTGATTAACCCCTGGACTAGTGGGTGGGCAGGCTTGACCTCTGGCCAGAGCTTGCACAATTTGCAATGGAACTGTTTGCTTGCCCCCCGTTCCAGTGTCTGGTCCGAAAGGACGTTCAGTGCAGCAGGGGGGATCGTGACCGATAAGCGCAATCGCCTAGCTCAAGACAGTGTAGACTACCTCACATTTATAAAAATTAATGAGGCATGGATCTCTGAGGAATTCAACACATGTGACCAGTAGACCATGTTTCATTGAAATTCCTCATGACAGGCCACAAATATCCGCCAGACCCCCATCCACCCACAACAATTCCTGGTCCTTGTCTTCGCTAAATACAGCGGCATAAAAGGCATTTCATGTCCATTGAATGCCTAATTTTTGGGGCCTTTCATGGCTGACAATTATTTTTTCTGTCAATGCCTAATGAACCTTCAGCCCACAGAATACTACGTTCTTAGCTTTCAGGTAAACCCATGTGGGCTAATTTTTGGGGCCTTTTATGGCCGACACTTATTTATCCTGTGAATGCCTAATGTACCTTCAGCCACATAATACAACGTTCTTAGCTGTCAGGTAAACGCATGTGGGCTCATTTCTGGGGCCTGTACTGGCCGACACTTACTTCTTTATCCTGTGAATGCCTAATTTTTTAGACTGGAATTGAAAATCAATGGGTCAGTAAAGGTTCCGCCAAATTGTGGAATGGATGCGGACCCATTTTACAGATGTGTGAATGGACCCTATATGTATTTGACATGTATTTACTGGCTGCTGTCAGTTCTGGCTGATTTAGGAAAAAAAAAAAAGTTTTTTGCTTTAAAAAAAAAATAAAAAAATAGAACTTTTAGGGCAACTTTTCCAATTGCAATACTTCAGTTATGACATTGTCCATGTGGTGGGACTATTTGTGCACAGCTAGTAAGTCTTTTGTGGCTGCAAATATGACCTAAAGGTTTTTAAAGTTCGCCTCCCATTAAAGTCAAGAAAATTTGCGGCTGACGTTCGCAAATCGCCCCGGCCGATGTTCGCCCATCACTAGTGGAGAAGAATTAATATTTGTTTTTTAACATTTGCTCAATGTTCTAATAGTCAAACTGACGTTTGTTTTCAACCACAGTGATAAGAAAGCAGGATGGAAAATTTTTCTTGAACAAATATATATTTCTAACAGTGTGTGTTGTTTTAGTTTGAGAAAGTCCATTATTTCCTAAATTTACTTTTAAAATCAAATGAAATTTTGAAGAACTTTCAAATGACATTCATCGGGTCTTCGAATTTACTTGTAATTTAGATATTTTTTAAATTTTTGTAAGAATGTTCCTTTCACTAGTAGATGGCGAGCTTTAGCCAATATTTTTCTTTTTTGTACCGGGGAGAATATAGTAAGTAACAAAGCACATAGCTTTCATATTGTCTTTATGAAGCCCAATTAGCCACAAAGGTTGCCAGAAAGTGAGAACTTATAGCAATGTGTATTAGGACTCATTCACACTAGGGGTTGGGGGTTGCACTTTAAACCGCCCCCCACCCCCTTCCAACAGCTACCCCCTTTAGCTGCAGAAGCAATGACAGGAAGTGTACACAATGCCTTGCTTCATGGCTGTGGCAGGAATTGTATCCACTATCACTTTGTTTGGATGTAGTGCCCACCAAACGCAACCTATTCAAGTGAATGGAGCAGCTCTGGAAGTGCCCCGCTGCTGCATGCAATGCATGTGGTTGTGGCATGCTAGTGCAGGGTCGAAAGAGTTAAAACAGGTGGTGAGGAGGCACTACAATGCAATATAACTTGGGACTGTAAATCGATTAGAGCATTCTGGAACAGAATATTCTCCCTGGCGTCAGAACTTGTGGGAAAAAATATAACCTCAAGCCCTGAAATGGCGATCCTTCACTTAAATATGAGATCCCCCCAAAGTTCCGAGTAGTAATTATACATCTCCTATTAGCGGCAAAACTTTTAATTACCAGAAGATGGAACTCCCAGGAAGTACCAACTCCATCTGATGCGGTTGAATTATTAAATCAACAATGTCAGATGGAAAAAATTATGGCTACCATAAGTTCAACAAAGAAAATATTTGAAGTTAGATGGAAACCATGGCTAAATAATGTGAGATGTACAGTAACATTGGAGTAGAGATATTGTATTTGGGTTAACATAAGCATTGCTAAGTACTATGAAACTTGTTTTACTTCTCTCCACAAAATTGATGCTTAGTGAAGAGAGATTTGACATAAAGGGTATTCTAAATATGGCAATCTCTTGAGTGGGGATTAAAACCATACTGGAAGGAAGGTCCTTATCCCCTTTCTGTCTGTTTCTTTTCCTTTTTCTTCCTTTTTTTATTTAGTATAATGTTTTAATTGACAAATTTACTGTAATAATGTCACTTCTGATTTTGTTACTGGTTGTGTTTTTTTTTCTTGTTTGTATGTTATTTTGTTATGTGGAAAATTACAATAAAAGAGATATTGAAAAAAAAAAAAATTGCAAAGGCTTTAAATATATTGCCATCTTCAGTATATTCTATCATTAAAAAATTCAGAGAACCTGGAGAAATTTCTGAGCGCAAGGGACAAGGCCGAAATGCAATATTGGATAACTGTGATCTTCGAGATGTCAGAGGGCACTGCATTAAAAACAGGCATTACTCTGTGAATTACTGCATGGGCTCAGGAATACTTCCAAAAATCACTGTCTGTGAACACAGTTTACCATGCTATCAAAAAATGCAAGAAGAAGCCATGTCCAAATATGATCCAGAAATGCTGCTATCTTCTCTGGGCCTACGCTCATTTGAAATGGTCTGTTCCAAAATGAAAAACTTGACATTCTTTTTTGGTAAAATATGAAAAGTTTTACAAAAAAAGGCCCAGGACTGTTAAGCAGCTAGAATCCTTTATCAAATCTCTCCCTATCCTCTACCAAAAGGTAGGCAACATTTCAGTGCTCATTTCCATATACACTGCTCAAAAAATGTAAAGGAACACTTTGAAAACACATCAGATCTCAATGGGGAAAAATATCATGCTGGATATCTATACTGATATGGACTGGGTAATGTGTTAGGAATGAAAGGATGCCACATTGTTTGATGGAAATTAAAATTATCAACCTACAAAGGGCTGAATTCAAAGACACCCCCAAAATCAAAGTGAAAAAATGATGCGCCAGGCTAGTCCATTTTGCTTAAATTTAATTGCAGTAACTTAAAATGGTACTCAGTAGTTTGTATGGCCCCTGCGCACTTGTATGCATGCCTGACCACATCGGGACATGCTCCTAAAGAGATAATGGATGGTGTTCTGGGGTATATTCTCCCAGATCTGGACCAGGGCATCACTGAGCTCCTGAACAGAATGAGGTGCAACCTGGCGGACAGTGAGCACAGGGCCCCATTAGAGGACGTCAGGACCTCATGCCACCCTCATGAATTCTGTTTCTGATTGTTTGGTCAGAGGCATTTACATCAGTGGCCTGCTGGAGATCATTTTGTAGGATTCTGGCAGTGCTCATCTTGTTCCTCCTTCTACAGCCCTGTCCAGCTCTCCTAGAGTAACTGAATGTAAATAGGTGAAGGGTGCGCTGATTAAATAATATGTGAAGCTGCAACCATAGAGCCAAAAAAAGGAAATGGCAGATAATAAATGTAAAATCAGGTGCGCTAAACATATAGGTTGTCACTCTCAAGTGAAAACACAAATGTGTGTTAGTCAAAAACCAAAGGTTAATGATAAACATGTAGTGAACAGATGAATATATAAATGAAAAAAAAAGTGCTTCAGGTGACAACCAGAAGACCACTCTACTTGTCTGATGTCCCACCACCTGTGCAGGTTTGCTTCTTACCAGCAATAGAATGTAAAAAGGCGTGAAGACAGCCACATCCAAAGTGGAAACCTCGTGTGGGGGAGGGGAGTATGTAGACATCTTCCCACACCTCCTAAGAAGGAGGTGGGTGAGCCTCTTACCAGAAGGTCAAAAATCTTGGGCCTGTGTATATTCCCTTGCTGGGATGTTCTCCTCCCTCTCCTCCTGGTGCCTCTAGGATGAGCTGGTGGTCTCTGATGGTCTTAGACTATTCTTATTCTCATGCTTGTCACTCCGGCAGCTTACTTCATCCACAAGGCATCTGCATGATTCTATAAATCTATTCAAGTATATATTATCAACTCCAAAAAGGTACCTTCTATTGCTCCTAACCTTCTCCAAAGTTCTTGATTTTCTTCAATTGGAATCTGACTTCCTAGAGGTTGACTATGTTCTTTCTCCATGGTTCCATTGTAAGGTCAGTGAAGGCTTGTTTTTAAGCCCCACTCTGGGCAAAAACTATTTTTATTTTATTTTTTTTGCCACACCTGCATTCCACCTTGAACCTATCCTGACAGGCTTTTCTTTTTCCCTTCAACTGGTGAAGAAAGCTGTACTATCCTAAGTGCCCCATCGAGGTCCCTTGTCACAGCTGGTGCTGATAAGACTGCTAATCCAGCTCTGCAATGGCACCCCAAGAACACCAGTCCCCTGCCATCCTCTTGTGATGGTGTCAGTTCTCTTCTCTCTCTTGAGAGAACTTCACCGCCCGCCATGCAATAGGCAGTGTCTACATCACATAGGCAGTGACGCGGACACCCAAAGAAGGACTCTTCAAGTAAGTAAGCAGACAAGGAGAATACTTGGGCCAGCTTTAAAATGTATTTACTGCTTAGAAAGAATCTGTAAATACTCAAATATCCATAGAACAACCACAGATTCACGTTAAACTTTTAGGATGGCCACATAGTAGACAACTTTTACCTGTTTGTAGCCTGTTGCTGAGACCAAAAACAATAAAAAGATTTAGGCAACCCACCACCAATAGTTTAGCTCATTTCTGTGTCTCTAGAAGTTGTTGGTGGTAGGTTGCCATAATCCTTCTGGACTTTTTCATTATTAAAAGCCAGCTGCAATTGTCTCAGAATTACATAGAGCATTATCAGCTTTAGCATTCGTACTTGAAAATTGCAGTGTGTCTTTAATGTGCTGAAGATGTGCTTTTAAGTATATGCTCTGAATGAATATATGAAGACAACCAATGTAATGATAATGTGATAGAAAATGTACATTACAATTTTTAAGAACTTTTTTTTGTGTGATCTCTCTCCGGCATGCCACAGTCCAGGTGTTTGTCCCCTTGAAACAACTTTTCCATTACTATTGTGGCCAGAAAGAGTCCCTGTGGGTTTTAAAATTCGCCTGCCTATTAAAGTCTATGGCGGTTCGCAATGTTCGCCGGTTCGCGAACATTTGCCGATGTTCGCGTTCGCTGTTCGCGAACGGCGAATTTTATGTTCGCGACAACACTAGTAATAACTGAATATGTAAATTATTGTTGACTTGCTTTAAATAACAAGCGTTACTACAGATATAGATGTAATTTAGAAAAAAACAAAATGAATCAATGTGCTATTTGTGCTATGCAAGATGTTATTAATAATTTTGCTTACATTTAGAGTGTTTGTGAAGAAGCATTGCGGAGAGGACCTCAAGCCGGCCTTCATCTAGATGGAGTCGTATTTGGAGCAGAAGATTTTAGAGCCAGTATAGGTTTGCGCTAATAAATTCTGTGATAGGACATAAATGTACATACATTTCTGTATGTGAACTTTTGTTGCTTGCACAATGTTATATTATACTACTGTTATAATCAAATACCACTTTGCTATATGGGATTAAAAAAAAAGAAATTGGGCAGACGAAGTATGACTGAATGTCATGGGAAATAGTTGTCTAAGGCTAGAATGTATACTGTCCTGTTGCACTGTACACAGAAGTATATGAAGGGCCAGCTTTGTTTCATGAAGCCTTGTATCAGAAATAACATTGTTGGCTTTCTTTGGAATGTACATTGTCACTATTCACTTGAACAAATCTCCCTAGTGACCCTCCCTAAGCTTTATCAGGTCCATTTACGAGAGTGCTCTGCGATAACATGCGCATTACTGCACTGTGGTGCCATCCTTAATAATGGCACTACAACATAAGTTGCCACTGTGACTAGTTATTATCGCTTCTCGGCCTTTTGGCTAAGATCAAGTGTAGTATCTGTTCTTATCAGTGTTGGAATGGAACCTGAAGGTTAGTATCGGTGGTGGCCGAAGTTAACCGGGGCGCTCTGGGCGTAACTGGAGGACCGGAGTAGGCCAAACCAGAGAAAGCCGGATGGTTCCAATGCCTTCCTGATTTGAATGGGTCCGCCCCTACCAGTTTGAAGGGAGCGAGAAAACTGGATCTGTGGCCAGTTAGTACTGCTCCTGAATGTGATTGGTAAGGAACGGCGGATGGCGGTGGGAGGGCCTTTCCTCCTGGGTTGAATCTGGCCTTGCAAAAGGCTTGTCCCCAGTTGAAGGCAGGCTCACCCTAAGCTGTCTAAAGTTCTGATGCCTCCTGGTAGGTTAGGGCTACACTTGGTCTGGCCTTAGGGCCGGGGTAGAAGAAGCCCGTAGTGTATGTGCCCCTGGGGTGGCAGCCCAGGGGTGCCTTAATTCTCACTGGTGAGGGGCAGCTCGCCTTGAGTTTTTCGGCACCATGGTCACTGCACCTACGCACACTTTTTTAAGCACCTGCCTCTTGGGCAAGGCCTTTTGGCTTCGACCAGAGGAATTTTTATTCCGGCCGGAAGGCCTGCCCTTGTATTTTCACAAGGGCACTAATTCACCTCTCCACTTCCCCTTCCCCACCTTTTTGTTTGTGTGTGCTTTTTCTTTGTAGTTTGTCACTTTCTATCACCTTTTTTCACTGCACGACTTGTAGGGTCTTGGGAGGGGGTGGATATGGCCTTTTGGCTTAGTCCGCCCTCTCTCATGGGGTCTCCCTTCGGGGGAGCCCCACTTAGTACTCGGTGGGGGCTGTTTCGGCAGTCCCCCTGAAGAACGGGGTCAGTCTGGTTTCGGCCAGACAGACCATGAGTACCTTAAATCCCTGTCAGGAGTCTTGCGCCCCGGGGGATCGAGGTTCGGGTCCTACCTCTTCGGAGGGAAGACCATTTGTGTTCGCACACCCTGTGCACTTTTTGTGTTCCTCACGTTTGTGTGTGTGCACTTTTTTATGCACCGGGTGAAGTCTTTTGAGTGTGATTCACACGCTACGGGCTTTAAAAAAAAAAAAAATAAGTTGCCACTGCCCCTGTATTGCATAAACACAAGTGTTATGCATGTTCTTTGTGGGTGCTCTTAGAACACAGTGGACCAACACCAGCAGATGACATGGCTCCCCAAATCATCAGTGACTGTGGAAACTTCACACTGGACGTCATGCAACTTAGATTCAGTGCCTCTACACACTTCTTCTAGACTCTGGGACCTTGATTTCCACATGAAATGCAAAATTTTACACAGTCCGTGATGATTTGGGGAGTCATGTGATCTGGTGTTGGTGCACTGTGTTTTATCAAGTCCAGAGTCAGCGCAGCCCTCTACCCAGAAATTCTAGAGCACTTCCTGCTTCCCTCTGCTAACCAGCTTTACGGAGATGCTATCACTGTGCTTGATTGGCCAGAAAACTCACCTGACCTAAACCCCGTGTGGGGCATTGTCGAGAGGAAGATGAGATACCCCAAACCAAACAATGCAGATGAGCTGAAAGCCACTATCCAAGAAGCCTGGGCTTCCATAACACCTCGGCAGTGCCAGAGGCTGAACACCTCCATGCCACGCCACGCCACATTAATGCAGTAATTCATGCAAAAGGAGCCCCGATGAAGTATCGAGTGTATACTATTCTGTACATGGACATACTTTTCAGTAAGCCAACATTTCTGTAATAAAAATCCTTTTTTTTTTATTGGTCTTATGTAATATTCTAGTTTTCTGAGATACAAAATTTTGGGCTTTCACTAGCTGTAAGCCATAATCATCAACATTTAAAAAAAAAAAAAAAAAAGAGATGCTTGAAACGTGTGTAATGCATCTGTATAAAAGTAATGAGTTTCACCTTTTGAATTGAATAACTGAAATAAATTAACTTTTTGATGATATTCAAATTTTATGAGATGCACCTGTATTACATTTTTGGTTTTGGATTGAATACTGTTTTCAAGTAAAATATGGTTCTTCATCTCAGGCTGATTATATCCAACACATTCTTGCCTGCAACTTATAATATTTGTGCTTAAGGTGCCTACGGACATGATATTACTATTGCCCAACCTGGCATAAGACAGTTGGATTCTAGGTGATCATATACTTGTAGGTAGGCTACAGCTTCAATAGGCAGCCCCACTACTGTCTAAAGGAAAGCAATCTCAAAGAAAGAATTAAGTAGAATGTTTGAACATTAGCAAAACATTACTTTTGTTTTCCATTTACAAGTCAAGTCAACAACAGGTAGCTCTTCCTACTTTTCTTCCCTAGGGTAATACTCGTATCTGGGAACTTGAGAGATCCACTAGTGCATGTTGATCAAAGATTTTTCAGTGGCTGTATTATGCCTGCACATCCAACTTATGTTCATAGCTAAGTTAACCACTTCAGTACCAGAGGCTTTCACCCCCCCTTCCAGCCCATGCCAGTTTTCAGATTGTAGCATTGTCACACTTTGAATGCCAATAAGTCATACAACACTGTAGCCAAATTAAATTTTTATCATTTTTCGAGACAGATATAGCTTTCATTTTGAGGTATTTATTCACTATTATGTTTTTTGTTTTTTTTTATTTTATGAACAAAAAAAATACAGAACATTTTGAAAAAAAACCCACATTTTTCTTTGTTTCTGTTATATAATTTTTTAAAACCATTATCTTTCTTCATAAATTTAGGCCAAAATGTATTCTGCTACTTTTCTTTGGTAAAAACAAACCAAATCAGTGTATATTATTTAGTCTGTGTGAAAGTTATAGAGTCCACAAGCTATGGTATATATATACAGTATCTGAAAGTTGATCAATTCAGATGTACTGATGGCCTCATTTCTCCTCTCATATTTTGAGGCCCCAAAATGCTAGGACAGTATAAATACCCCCCAAAGTACACAAATCCAAGGTAAATTTGTTGCGCTAAATCATAAATAAATACATGTGATAATATGGTTCAACAATATAAAGAAAATGTGAAAAAAGTCCATAAATTCCAAATAAGTGATAATAGTGCTAGATAAGCCCCTTAGGGTAAATATTATAAAGTCCACGTGTAAAAACAAATAATAGTGCTGTGATCAATTCATTCCAAAAGACACCTCCGTGATTATAAGGATCCACCACCAGATATACAAGCCTCTCACCTCAGTATCTGACCCAGAAGCCACCCAGGGTCAGAAACAGCAGTCCCCTGCAGGGGTGATATAAAGCCAGCAAAACGATATCTCAGGCGAGTCCAGGATCATGAAGCCCATAAATCCATAAAACCGGATGAATATGAGGACAGAAAACAAACACAATCTAGTGCTCTCTGTCTATAAATCAATCAGTAAACGTTTATTTTAAGAAAGGGGTACTCACAATACACTCAATGGAGTCAGGCAAGGCAAACAAACAAGTCTCCAAGCGAGAGAGGGAAGGGAGTGATGTCTGCAGCACGGCTCTGCCCCCCTGTACGCATTACCTCGGCGCTAAGGGCTGTGACTTCTTCAGCAAGGGCTGTGATTTCTTCACTACCCCCCAAAGTACCCCTTTTTGGAAAGTAGACACCCCATGGTATTTAATGGGGGCATGGTGAGTTTTTGAAAGTTGTAAATTTTTTTGAAAATTAAAAAAATGTAAATGTTGGATTTTTTTCGATTTTTTTTTTTTTTTACATATTGTCATCAGTTCAGTACAACATCATCATAAGACTAATTAGGCAGTGATCAGGGATACTGATTAGTGACAGTATGTAAAAAAAAAAAAAGAATATTTTTTTTTTCTCCCAACAATTTCTCTTTCTTTTTTAACATAATTTAACCAGAGCAGTCCAGTGTTACCATAGGGACACTGTACTACTCAGGGGAGGTGATCCAGATTTATTTATTTTTTTTACATTATGATTGCGTATTACAGTGATCACCGCTGTTATAAGCAATCATTTTTATGAATGGCACTCATTCGTGTGCCATTATGTACAATTATGATATCACATGGTACAGGTGTGCTGCGATCCCTGTGACCAATTACAGAGATCACAATAGTACACAATGCATGACTGTGAATGAAAGCTATTCATTGGGTATATTTGACATGTAATCGCTGATTGGTCATAGCGGGCCAGCCCGATACAATGATCCATCATCCGCTGTGTTCAGTGGACACAGTGGGTGACGGATCCAGCCACAGTGTGGCCGCTAGAGCATGCAGGAGGCGTGCGAATAGGAGGATGTCATATGACATCCTCCCGGAAAAACAGTGCACCTGTCCGGCCGTCATTTGACTGTAGGCCTGGCAGGAGGTAGTTACAATGTTTCTAAACCCATGAAAAAAATATATTGTTTTGTAGCTTACTTAACCTTCGCCAGCTTGTTCTTTAGTTGACAGAGAGGTGAACTGGTCAGGGCTGATAACGCTGAACAGTGCATAGGAACATATAAGATCACTGAATTTCTGGCAGGTTGAACAAGTGTTTTTTCTTTTTTAACTTATGGAAGAGTTATAACAGAAGGCTTTCAATTGTATATTTTATTGGTCTAAAGGAAGCAAACGGGGGAACCTAAAGTGGTTGTAAAGTTATTTATTTTTTTCTCTAAAATAATAAAAATGTTATCTTTACCTGCGGTCCCTTACCTACTCTTCTGGGGTCCCCCACTGGCATTCTCCACTCCTCCTCAGGCTGTGTGCTATGGGAGCCCACATGTGGGTGTACTTCCGAACCGAGTGTATGCGTCTATAGACACACACAGCATTAATTCCCCCTCCCCCCCCCCCGCACTCTGCTCATAGGATTTGATAGCAGTAGAAGTCAAAAGTAATAGAGATAAACTCTATGTAAAGAAATAGACCTATGCGCTACCAATAGGTAAATGAGTGAGGAAGTGAAGAGAAGAAATAGTGAAGAAATGGAGCACCAGAATTCTGCAGCTAATTCAGTAGTGTCATACCACATACTAAAGACAATTGTAAAGAAAGGAAGAATCAGCGCAAGATTTCTAGAATTGGTGGACCATAAAACTCTGATAAATAGATAAAAACTACAACTGATGGAGAAAAAATATATAGATAAAAACAGTAATAAATAACAGTAAATAATCCTCTTCTATACAGAAAAACACAATAAATGATGTGTAAAGTGCAAAAGTGATGAATGAAGTGCTCATGTGCTGAAGGAATATTTTAAAAGTGATGATCATAAATCACAATAAGACATATAAAGTGAAGTGATCAATATAATAGAAAAAGTTCCAAAAGGAAGATGGTGAGATGCAGCTATCAAAAAGCTGTGAAGTGAAAAAGTGAACGACTGCAACACCAGGTTGCACAGTGATAGTCTAAATAACTGAATGAATAACCAGTGGAAATGATGAAATAAGTGACAGTGCACTAAAGGTGCCTACTATAATCAGATAGGCTGAATCAATGAGGTGCCAAATATAAATCAATAAAATTCGCTAAAAAATCGCAAAGTCCCAAAAAAGTGCAACCAGTGCAAAAAAGACGCCAAAATTGGCGATGATGAAACAGTTCAATAGTGATGAAATAACATAGGACACTTCTGGTGACCACCCAGTGCGATGTTTCGTGAGCTAGGAATCCACAATCAGGTGTAATGGCCGCTCACCTCCATTAACACTCAATAGAGCGTTTTGGGTATAATAAATTACCCTGCAAATCCTCTAAATTTTACTGATTTATATTTGGCACCTTATTGATTCAGCCTATCTGATTAAAGTGGGCACCTTTAGTGCACTGTCACTTATTTTATCATTTCCACTGGTTATTCATTCAGCCTATCTGATTATAGTGGGCACCTTTAGTGCACTGTCACTTATTTCATCATTTCCACTGGTTATTCATTCAGTTATTTAGACTATCACTGTGCAACCTGGTGTTACAGTATTTCACTTTTTCACTTCACAGCTATTTGATAGCTGCATCTCACCATCTTCCTTTTGGAACTTTTTCTATTATATTGATCACTTCACTTTGTCTTATTGTGATTTATGATCATCACTTTTAAAGTATTCCTTCAGCACATGAGCACTTCATTCATCACTTTTGCACTTTACACATCATTTATTGTGTTTTTCTGTATAGAAGAGGATTATTTACTGTTATTTATTACTGTTTTTATCTATATATTTTTAATCCATCAGTTGTAGTTTTTATCTATTTATCAGAGTTTTATGGTCCACCAATTCTAGAAATCTTGCGCTGATTCTTCCTTTCTTTACAATAGAGATCATCTGTCACAAAGACCATACTACATAATCTAGTTGTCGCGTAGCACGTGCAATGTAGGATCTATACTGCATTATTCTGCTCCTATACAACATCACCAGGAGCAGAAAGTCTCATACAGTCTCTTCCAACTCCATGTGCATTTTGAAGGTTAAAGTATATGCCTAATATTCTTCTTTTTGATGTCATTTAAAGTGGTTTTTCACCATCATAAAAAGGAGTAATAAGTAGAGACCGTCTGCTTTTGGGTAGGAGAGAGGAATACTGTCTTTTAGGCTGACCATACATGATATAATTTTCTTGAACAATTTTCCTTTAGATTTACCAAAACTATATAATATGAGGTCAAGCCTAAACATTTTCAGTTTGTATGCAATCTTGCACTACATAGTTGAAGGTAAATCTAAAGGAAATTGAATAAGATAATTTTATAATACATGACCAGCTTTAGAACATATTCAGATGCACTTTGTTTCAGGTTCCATATTGGGTCACCACAGCATTTATAATGTCATGAATTGGAAACTGAGTATTCCTCTTTCAGCTGAGCAAAACTAACAAAAATGCCATCAGCAAACAGTTTATGAGCACATTTGAGACTTCTCTGTGTCGAAAAATAGCCCTTCTGCAATAAGTAAAACTCCCTATGCAGTGTATTCAGCCATTAGGAGGGTTAAAGCACTTTTATACCCAAAAGTAAACATTTATTATATCGCAGCTTACCAATTCTTAGATTTGATGACTGCATTAGCTTTCTTTTTTAGGTTTTCCTAACAGAACACGCTCTCCTGCAAATGTAGCAGCTAAAGTGTTTAGACAGCCCATTTACCACTGACAGGAATGCTTACAATGATCAGCTTTTATTTATACATGAAAAACCTTTATCCCAAAAGAAAAATAACTGTTGATGTAGCTACTTGTGTAACTGCAGTGTAAGCGGGAGTTTGTAGTAAATCACAAGGTTAGAGGAGGCAGCAGGGACTAATTTAATAATGTATTTTTTCAACCAGACTAACTATGTAACTATGTCAAAACTTAATTGAGCGAGCTGAAGCTAGAAGCTGATTGGCTACCATGCACAGCTGCACCAGATTTTGCACTCTCCAGTTTTAGTAAATCTACCCCTGTGAATCCTCTGTTTTTATCAGTCCCACACTAGGTCTCATTCTTCTTGAAAAACCCTTACAGGGGTTAAATTTGAGAGCAAAGGCCCTCTATACCTTAATCAGGGACTGAGTTCAGCATCATTGTAATCTCAGCAACATCTCATTAGGTCCTGGGCTATGAGATATCAGGAGACTCCACAGTCTAGTTTCCATGCTGTTATTTCAATAAATTGATTTATTTAAAAGGAAAATAGTAACAAATTCTTGTTACCATGCTGCCTATTGAATGTGCAAAGCAGTCAGCTGAGCAATATAAATGCCCCAAAACCTTGCCAGTTGTCTGGACAGAAATTGTGGTCCTCATTCATAATCATAGTAGAGAACTAAGAGGATCATGGGTTCAGTGTTGGTTTGGCCGAGGTTAAGATAGCTCTAGTAAGTCATTGACTGTTCTGTAGAAGTGGATGGTCTTCTTGAGCTTTCTCGCTTTGTAGAAAGTCCTCCATTGTAGGTACAAATCTATTTTGGCATCATGAGCCACAACCTGTTACCTGCTTTTGGTGTTCAAACATCTATGTTGTTTGCTGATTTGAGTGCTAAGCTTTTCCCTGAAGCTAAGGCTGTCCAAAAATATTAGAGCTGCAAAGTGCTCTTTAAACTTGCAAGATCTGCTCTGCCAACCTTGCTGGTGTATTTTAAATAACAAAGTAGAGGGGAGGAAGAGAGCAGCACAGCCAGTGCCCCTTATCCCAGAGTAATGTTTTTATAACTTTTCTAATCCATTATTTCCTCCCAAGAACTGTCGTTCAGAGAGCATCTGCTTACTACCATGGACAGAAGAACTATCTAGATCAGCTCATTGTTATCTCATGTCTATAAGCTTTGCCACCTGTCTGCATGGCTTCATTACACAAAACTAAATTACTTTAAATTCATATGTACAAATAGTTTCAAGTTAGTTCCTCCATCTTATTCCAGTTGTCAAACATAATACCTAATGATGTTTTGTGTTATATTATTGCCAATTAACAATGCTAGGATGTCATTGTATTTATTACTTGTATTTTGCTGCAGTTTGCCTTGTTTTCTGTGGAATGCGTGATTGTGGGGAATCAGAGACATATGCTGATCAGTATATAGGAATGATGGATTAAAATGTGCGGCCTGCAAACACACACTGGGCACATTATCCAAAGCACCTGCTGATTCTTCTCAATTTGTGTCATAAATATTGTATTTCAGACTATATTTTACTGTAGTTCTAATTTGTTATATTTGTGATGATGGAAAGCTCACTCATAGACATTTAGCTATGATATGTCAAGTACATGTAAGATGACTGTTATTAATCATTATCAATGTCAAAAATACAGAATTGCCAAAATGTATGCTTGTGTATTTAGTAAGTTCATTTGAAATCTGTTTTTTTTTTTAAAGTTGACTGAGATTTGCCTACTTTTATCGCATCGGCTATTTTGAGATTAGTACAGTGTATCGTAAAATGTACCTTCCAAGTATATTTAACGCTGATCCTTAATGCTTGCATATCCATATTTTAAAGGTGCAACAAGCAGCAAAGACACTCATGATGTCCTGTATGCCAGGCAGAAGATTATTGTTATTGCCAAAGCATTTGGACTGCAAGCCATTGATCTTGTTTACATAGACTACAAGGATGGCGAAGGGCTGCAGAGACAGGCAAGGGAAGGAGCCCTGATGGGATTTTCTGGTATGTATTTTTTTATAATTATATAGAAGTAAGAAGTATTTCTATTGTTTAATGACTTGTGGGTTAACAGTAATGGTGGAATAGCAAACCAGAGTAAAGGGTGGCATCCTGAGAATCATATTAGGGGATTGTCAATTTGATAAAGTATGAAAACGACCTCTGCAGTTCATAAAGACTGGCGCAGACAGATTGTCCAAAAGTGTCTCTCATGAGTTGTAAAAGTGGTGCAGCATGCACCAGATTCATCTACCTGTCTAGATCTAGTACTTGAATGTGGCTAATGCTGCACCACTTTTAGAATGCACACAAGAAACTTTGGCAAAATCCATGACCCATTTCAACTTGGTGGAGAAGATACTGTCAGAACCAGAAGTGTTGCATATGCTCCATGAATTTGCTGCAATACCTTAACAGGTTGGATTAATGCCAGAAAAGTGGCACAGCAGCTTTATTAACCCCCCCCCCCCCGCTTTATTGTGTGCTGTATGTTTTAATGTCATTATTTGAATTTAAGAAGTTATATCTCACAGGGGTTCTTCAAAAACATGTACATGTATAGTGCCTTGAAAAGGTATTCATACCCCTTGACATTTTCCACATTTTGTCATGTTCCAACCAAAGACGTAAATGTATTTTATTAGAATTTTATGCGAAAGACAAACACAAAGTGGCACATAATTGTGAAGTGGAAGGAAAAAGATAAATGGTTTTCAAAATATTTTACAAATAAATATATGAAAAGTGTGGCGTGCATTTGTATTCAGCCCCCCTGAGTCAATACTTTGTAGAACCACCTTTTGCTGCAATTACAGCTGCAAATCTATTTGGGTATATGTCTACCAGCTTTGCACCTCTAGAGAGTGAGATTTTTGCCCATTCTTCTTTGCAAAATAGCTCAAGCTCTGCCAGGTTGGATGGAGAGCGTCTGTGAACAGAAATTTTCAAGTCTTGCCACAGATTCTCAATTGGATTTAGGTCTGGACTTTAACTAGGCCATTCTAACACATGAGTATGCTTTGATCTAAACCATTCCATTGAAGCTCTGGCTGTATGTTTAGGATGGTTGTCCTGCTGAAAGGTGAACCTCCACCCCAGTCTCTAGTCTTTTGCAGACTCTAACAGGTTTTCTTCTAGGATTGCCCTGTATTTGGCTACATCCATTTTCCCATCAACTCTGACCAGCTTCCCTGTCCCTGCTGAAGAAAAGCATCCCCACAACATGATGCTCCCACCACCATGTTTCATGGTGGGGATGGTGGGTGATGTGCAGTGTTAGTTTTATGCTACGCATAGCATTTTGCCTTTAGGCCAAAAAGTTACATGGCTTCTCGCAAACTGCAAATAGGACTTCTTTTGGCTTTCTTTCAGGATGGGTTCACACTGATGCGAGTAGGATGCGGGTTTCCCTGCATCCAATTTGCATGACAGGAGAGTGTGACTGGCTCTCAATGGAGCCTGTTCACCAAGCTCCGGGGGGCCGTGAAGAGCACTGGAAAAGGGTTCTGTGTGTCTTTGGCTCAGTTTCAGGAGCGAATACAGGCAAAAAAATCGGACCTTATTCAGACCTGTAATGGTGAACAGACATGCACCGAACCACAGACAAAACCCGCGGCCACATCAGTGTGAACCCAGTTTCAACAATGGCTTTCTTCTCGCCACTCTCCATAAAGTCAAGCTTTGTGGAGTGCACGACTAATACTGTAGATTCTCCCACCTGAGCTGTGGATCTCTGCAGCGCCTCCAGAGTTACCATGGGCCTCTTGGATACTTCTCCAATTAATGCCCTCCCTGCCCAGCCTGTCAGTTTAGGTGGAAAGTCATGTTTTGGTAGGTTTGCAGTTGTGCCATATTCTTTCCATTTTCAAATGATGGAATGAACAGTGCTCCATGAGATGTTCAAAGCTTGGGATATTTTTTTATAATCTAACCCTGCTTTTAACTTCTCCACAACCTTAGCCCTGACCTGTCTGGTGTGTTCCTTGGCCTTCATGATGCTGTTTGTACAGTAAGGTCCTCTAACAAACCTCTGAGTGCTTCTCAGATCAGCTGCATTTATACTGAGATTAAATTACACACAGATGGACTCTATTTACTAATTAGGTGACTTCTGAATGCAATTGGTTCCACTAGATTTTAGTTACGGGTATCAGAGTAATGGGGTCTGCATACAAATGCATGCCACACTTTTCAGATATTTGTAAAAAAAATGTGAAAACCATTTATCTTTTCCTTTCACTGTGTGCCACTTTGTGTTGGTCCATCACATAAAATCCCAATAAAATACATTTACGTTTTTTTTGTAACATGAGAAAATGAGGAAAACTTCAAGGCACTGTATTACAGTACATACAGTGAATTGCAGTGAACCTTTAACATTTTGGCTTATGAAAAAAATCTGAAAATTCAGTCTTACCTAATTGTGCAAATTTACACCAAAATTTAGATTTGAACCTTATTTAGCCTTACCTAATTTAAATGTGATACTTCGGCTTTAAAGTTTGCCATGTACTGTACGAAGTTTAGCTGATTCATCAGGAATTCGCATAATAGGTGGACCTGTCAGCCCTCTATCACCTAACAATTGAAGGAGTCAGGTGGAAAATCATCGGCCAAGTACCAGCAGCTGTCAGAATACAATAGTTGCAGCAGAGGATTCATCCACCCATGCTGTATAGTGTGGTTGATGAAATCTGTAAAAAAAAAAATAAAAAATGTAATAGATTATGGTCAGCTTAAAAGCTAAAAGTAAAAGCACTTTGTTGAAGAAGAAGCTTTATACTTATGTGTCACACATGTGTGGGTGGCAGAGTAGATTTTCACTCTTTTGAAGACCTCGGGGCACCACTGTTATTGGACACTTTTAGACAGCCTGTCCCCCATTTATCACCGTAGTTTCTGTCACTATAGAACATAGTAGTGATCTGGGGTTCTGCGGGAGAAACTGCAGTGTTGAGCATGGGAGGCATGAAGCAGAGGCTGTAACTCCTCAAGAGTGTGAAGATTTACCTCACCTTCCGTCAGGAGAGCTCCCCCCCCCAAAAAAAAAAACACAGGCGGCAGTAGTTGATGAATCCTTTATTAAAAATACAAAAATAAAAAGATGTCCCCCGCTGTAGATCCATCACCAATCATGATGCCCACCGCCAACCCAAATAAAAAAAGGGAAAAAAAAAAAAAGCTCTGCTCCCGCCACCTGACAGCTCTACCGCCTCCTATCACTAAATTAACTAAGGGAAGGGGCCAACCAGTGATGTCACCGAGTGGCCCCAACCCTTCGTTTTTTTAGCGGGGTCAGACTGTGGGAGCGGAGCTTTCTTTTTTCTTCACGTTGGCGGTGGCGTTGGGCATCGTGATTGACGATGGATCTGCACTAGGGGACATTTTTTTTTTGTTTGCTTTTTTAATAAAGGACTTGTCAAAAACTGTCTCTTTGTTTTTTTTAAACTACATAGGGGGGCTGAGATCCAGGGCCCCCCTTGTTAAAGAAGACTTAGAGAATCCAATAAGCCACCTGCCCACAGATCGCCACAACCACTGGCCATGGTTGTGGGGAAGAGGCCCGTTTCCCCATCAACATGAGGTCAAGGTGCTTTGGGGAGGCAGAGCACCTTGAACCTATGTTGAGGGCATGTGGCCTGGTATGGCTCAGCAGGGGGAGGGGGGGGGGTCACTCGCTCGACCTCCCTTTTTTTACCTGCCAGGCTGCATGTTTGGATAAGGATCTGGTATGGATTTTGAGACGGACCTCCCACCAATTTTTTTTAAATATTGGTGTGGGGGTTCCCCTTAAATCCTTACCCGACCCAAAGGGTCTGGTATGGATTTTTGGGGGGACCCTACGGCATTTTTTTTTCTTAATTTTTCATTGCTGATAATTCTTTTTTTTTTTTTACATTCAGCTGGCAGCAGGGAACCGATGACTTATCGCTTGTTAAGGACGCGGCGGCCGCCTGCTCCTTAACATCCATGTTGTTTACTGCTTGTTAAGGATGCCGGGGCCACAGCTCGGAATGGATTTAGTTCCTCTAGGCAATTACTGGGTGGTGTTTTCACTTTCTTCATCCCCCCCGTTTCACTTTTTTTTTTTTAATAATGGGCATTAGTTCAGTTCATAGGAAATAATATATTCTTAAAATGAAGAACATTTTAGCAGCACTGAAAAATGCATCAGGGTGCTCCTGAAAGTACTTTTGTGAACAATTTACTCTGGAGATCCAGGCATAGGTAGGTCTTTACTACTAGTGCAGTTAAGCAGTACAGCTTCCATAGGCTTTGCCTCCTACTTGCTGGCAATGAGGCAGCAACAAAACAATGCTAAGATCATCCCTGTGCTCATTGCTAAACTGGTAAACTGGTAGCTGCATTCAAAGCAGCAGGGCACTGATTGCTCAAATTGCTGACCTTCCTTTATCCTACTTAAAGTGCCGCTGCACACACGATTACACAAATCTAAAATAAAGACAGAATTACTTTACTTTAATCAGCTAAAAAAAAAAAAAGATAGGAATTTTTAACGATAACATGGAGCCTTCTTTTGAAGAGAGTTATGCAAAATGGCACTCCCAAAACAAGATATTGTGCTAAACCTTCATTAAGTAGAAAAGTGGGTTTGATACTAAAGTTGGCAGTGCTTTTACCCAGGACAGGGCATATGTGAGAAGAGGAGATTCCTTTCCTGGAAAATGAACCAGTACCTAATCAAAGTAATTGAGAGAAGCAGAGCTACTGCAGCCAGCAGATAACATTAACCATAAACCCTAGTACACATCAGCAGTTTTTTTTTTGTTCAACCCAGCAGGGCTAAATTAAAAAAAAACTGACAGCTCAGAAGAAGCCTCTGTACTAACTATCCAACCTTAGTACAGCGATCTCCCTTGCTGTGCTATTGTGTTCTGACAGGGGGACGGCCCCCCGCCAGAACACTCCGGTCAGCGCTCTCAGCCATCAGGAGCCGATCGGCAGACCTTTTTCGGTAATGCCCCATTCGGCCAGTTTCTGTCGGACTGACTCCAGTACTATTGAACCGGTCACTGCCGCCCGATATTCGGTCCATGTGTACTAGGCTGTAGTATATACAGTGGGTACGGAAAGTATTCAGACCCCCTTAAATTTTTCACTCTTTGTTATATTGCAGCCATTTGCTAAAATCATTTAGGTTCATTCTTCTTCCTCATGAATGTACACATAGCACCCCATACTGACAGAAAAACACAGAATTGTTGACATTGTTGCAGATTTATTAAAAAAGAAAAACTGAAATATCACATGGTCCTAAGTATTCAGACCCTTTGCTGTGACACTCATATATTTAACTCAGGTGCTTTCCATTTCTTCTGATCATCCTTGAGATGGTTCTACACCTTCATTTGAGTCCAGCTGTGTTTGATTATACTGATTGGACTTGATTAGGAAAGCCACACACCTGTCTATATAAGACCTTCCAGATCACAATGCATGTCAGAGCAAATGAGAATCATGAGGTCAAAGGAACTGCCTGAAGAGCTCAGAGACAGAATTGTGGCTATGCACAGATCTGGCCAAGGTTACAAAAAGATTTCTGCTGCACTTAAGGTTCCTAAGAGCACAGTGGCCTCCATAATCCTCAAATGGAAGACGTTTGGGACGACCAGAACCCTTCCTAGAGCTGGCCGTCCGGCCAAATTGAGCTATTGGGGGAGAAGAGCCTTGGTGAGAGAGGTAAAGAAGAACCCAAAGATCACTGTGGCTGAGCTCCAGAGATGCAGTCAGGAGATGGGAGAAAGTTGTAGAAAGTCAACCATCACTGCAGCCCTCCACCAGTCGGGGGTTTATGGCAGAGTGGCCCAACGGAAGCCTCTCCTCAGTGTAAGACACATGAAAGCCCACATGGAGTTTGCTAAAAAACACCTGAAGGACTCCAAGATGGTGAGAAATAAGATTCTCTGGTCTGATGAGACCAAAATATAACTTTTTGGCCTTAATTCTAAGCGGTATGTGTGGAGAAAACCAGGCACTGCTCATCACCTGTCCAATACAGTCCCAACAGTGAAGCATGGTGGTGGCAGCATCATGCTGTGGGGGTGTTTTTCAGCTGCAGGGACAGGACGACTGGTTGCAATCGAGGGAAAGATGAATGCGGCCAAGTACAGGGATATCCTGGACAAAAACCTTCTCCAGAGTGCTCTGGACCTCAGACTGGACCGAAGGTTTACCTTCCAACAAGACAATGACCCTAAGCACACAGCTAAAATAACGAAGGAGTGGCTTCACAACAACTCCGTGACTGTTCTTGAATGGCCCAGCCAGAGCCCTGACTTAAACCCAATTGAGCATCTCTGGAGAGACCTAAAAATGGCTGTCCACCAACGTTTACCATCCAACCTGACAGAACTGGAGAGGATCTGCAAGGAGGAATGGCAGAGGATCCCCAAATCCAGGTGTGAAAGACTTGTTGCATCTTTCCCAAAAAGACTCCTGGCTGTATTAGATCAAAAGGGGGCTTCTACTAAATACTGAGCAAAGGGTCTGAATACTTAGGACCATGTGATATTTCAGTTTTTCTTTTTTAATAAATCTGCAACAATGTCAACAATTCTGTGTTTTTCTGTCAGTATGGGGTGCTATGTGTACATTCATGAGGAAGAAGAATGAACTTAAATGATTTTAGCAAATGGCTGCAATATAACAAAGAGTGAAAAATTTAAGGGGGTCTGAATACTTTCCGTACCCACTGTAGATACACATCAGTAAGGGAAAAAATACAAGAGAGGTTAATAATAATACATATATACAATATAAAAACAGATAATGTCCTGTGGAATTGTGCATCCAGATGAATGTTGCAGCAAAGTCCAATCGCAGGGGCCCCTGAGGATGATCATAATGCAGTGTCCATCTTGGTGTCAAAGACCTGAAGACAGAGTCAGTTATGATGGGTAGATCCTCCAACCATTGTCCAACTGGTGTGAAACATAGCTTCTCATCAGCAGAAATTGTTGCGTAATACTGGAACTAAGGATCAGCTTATCCACTTTTCTTCTTAGGCCCTAGTAACTTCTAATCTGCCATACAACTGGACCTCTAAATACTTACTGGGCCGGTGGATGCCTAACCTGGCTGTAGCCTTTGTTGATTTTTGAGCACTGAGCTAAAACTAGCTAAAGAATCCCAGACCAAAAGGGACAGCATTGACTAAAGTAACAGGAGCTGCATATAAACTCTGTTGCAATAACTAGCAACTTGTATTTGTGGATATGTGATCTCCAAAAACCTCTCTATCTACTTCTTTCCTCTGGGGTTTTTAACCCAGCCTCCTAGAGACAGTAAGTGTATACATAATTAATTGTGTAATATCAAAAGCTCAGGTATTCACAAATACAGATAGTAGAGAGAAGTAGATCCCTACACACTCCCCCTGGTGAAATCTTTATTTCCCGTTAAAGCAACATAAGAAAACCACGTTATCTTCTACCCATTGTTGCTTGCTATGCCAGGTAAAGCGAGAACAGGCAGCATGTTGATTCAATTGGAGACGGCTCCTACCCAACCATGACACAAGCGTCTCTGAGTGATAAACCTGGGGCCCCTAAATTATCATAGGTCAAAATGGGTGGAGGATTTCTGACTCTCTGCACATCCCTCAGGGGTTGTCCTGTGTTTTCAAGCATTGAACTAGGGCTATGAGTCATAGGAAGGGATGGCTTTGGCTATGTAGGAGGACTAGGTCCTTGACTGGACATGCTCACTTATGGAGGCACAAACTTTCAGGATTCAGGGGGCTCTCTTGAAGGAAAGAGTGCTGTAGACCTAGATGCCTCACGAGCTACAGTCCACTCACTCTCTTGGGTATCAGGAAGAACAAATGAGAGATCTGACTGAAGCTGGGATGAGTCACACTCTGAAGTGTCACTGATTTGAGGGATAGGCAGCAAATTATTTTTATGCCAGGCTTCCATTCTGCCTTCTGGTCTCTTTAGCTTGTATACTGTTCCCCACTGTAAAAATCTTCTCGCACCATCTGTTGGCCGGCTTATGCTTTCCAGATGCTCCCAAGTTCCTTAGCAACACTTGGTCACCTGGTTCCAAGTCTCTATATCTCCCAAAAAAATCTTCTTGTGTTCCCTTTCTTTATTTTAGCTTTGTTTTCTTCAGCTAACTGTAAGTAGACTTCAGGGTATCTTTTAGAAGAGCCACATATTGGTAATAACTTTTGATAACTAATACCATTAGTGGAAACTCCTAGCAGGCAGTCAATGGGCAAGCTAGGCTTCTTCCCCAACATCAGTAAATAGGGGGGCAATCCTGTACTCTCCTGCCTGGTGCTGTTATAGACATGAACCATGATCCAACCCTGCAGCTCCAGGTATGCTTGTCATCAGCATGTAGGGTAACTAGCATATAAAGCAGGGTCCTGATAATTCTCTCAGGAAGAGCATTGTCTTTAGGGTAATAAGGGGTGGTTTGACTTTTGTGAATGTTCAGTAGCTGTAACTTCTTAATTAGCTTGCACTCAAAATATCTGCCCTAATCTGAGAGTAACCTGTGGGGTAGGCTATACTGGATAAAATATTTCTCCCATAGCAAGCTCACGACTGTGACTACCCTTTGATCCTTAGTAGGAAAAGCTTGGGTGTATCAGCGAAAGTTGTCAGTCACCACAAATACATTTCCAATGCCTCTTGAATCATTGTAAATACAGAGAAACGCTATACAAACTAAGGGTTTTTTTTACTAAAAGAAAATCCACTGTGCACTACAAGTGCACTGAGGGTGCACCTCCTGTAGATCTGAGGGGGACATGCAAGGAAAATATAAAAAACAGCATTTTTGCATGCACATGATTGGATGATAGAAATCAGCAGAGCTTCCCATCATTTCAGATCTTCCCCTCAGATCTACAGCGACTGCACTTCCAAGTGAACTTGTAGTCCACAGTAGATTTGCCTTTAGTAAATAAACCCCTAAGTCTATAGGACCCAAACTTTGTAAATGCCCCAATGGAGCAGCTACAATTGACAGGGTTTCCTTCTGCAAACATCTGAGGCAACATCTATGTAGGCCAGTCACAGTATCTCTCATCTTGGGCTAATAGAGATGATTTTAACCACTTCAGCTCCAGAAGATTTACCCCCTTCATGACCAGGCCATTTTTTTGTGATATGGCACTGCATTACTTTTACCTGACAATTGTGCGATAATGTGACACTGTACCCAAATAAAATGTATGTCGTTTTTTTCCATAAATAGAGCTTTCTTTTGGTAATATTTGATAACCTCTGAATTTTTTGCACTATAAACAAAAAAAGACAGACAATTTTGGAAAAAAACAAACAAACATTTTTTACTTTCTGTTATAAAACGCATTTACTAAAAAAATTTAAAAATTCTAATTTCTTCATTAATTTAGACCAATATGTATTCTGCTACCTATTTTTGGTAAAAGAAAATCCAAATAAGCGTACATTGATTGGTTTGCGCAAATGTTATACTGTCTACTATGGAATATATTTATTACATTTTTTTTTTTTTACTATTATTGCCTGCGATCAGCATCTTTTTTTTTTCAATAATCATTATTTATCGGAAATACAATATATATGCAGAAAAACAAACAATAGGCAAGCAGGCACAAGCAGATGATAGTTTTCCAGGTATCCATTTATCTGAATTAGGTGATACTCATTTTACATTGCAAAAGGTCCGATTGACCATCCTACAAGGGGGCATCAAGACATGTGAGCTGCTTAACTGGTGATATAGCAGATGAAGTATCACAGCAATAAATAGCCTCGTACCTATCAGTAGGGCAGCATACCTCGGAATATACCACGCCACTTTTCAAATGTCAGAAATGGAAAACGTTAACAGAGATAACCCATCAGCTGGAAATGTTCATTGTAAGTGAACTGAGTGGGGAGGGGAAAAAGGGGAATGGGCAAAGGGAAAAAAGAGGGGGAACAAGGGCAGCACTGTAGCACCAATTATTTTATGCACTGTATGTCCAGTCCACCCTGTCGAATGATTTTTCAGCATCTGTGGAGAGCAGGAGACAGGGTGGAAGGTTGGTCTGCAGCCGGGCCCAATGAATCAACTGGATAGCACTTTTAGAATTATCTCCGGCTTCTCGTCCTATGATAAACTCTGTTTGCTCTGGGTGAACTACTGTAGGCAGGATAGGTTTGAGCTGATTAGCAAGAATCTTCGCTAATATTTTAATATCGTTGTTCAGAAGCGAGATCAGCCTATAGTTACTGGGAGCAGTGTGAAGTGAATGGAATGTACTGTACATTAGTAGGCATTTGTAAAGCTATTGGGTCCCGGACTATTCCCTTTTGGGAGGTCCTTAATAACCGCTGCTAATTCTGTCAGGGTATTTGGTGAGTCCAATTGGGTGCTAACCTGGTCGGAGAGCCAAGAGGAGTGAGCCTCTTCCAGGTACTGCTAAGTATGTTCAGCCTTCTGGTCAGTTGTTAAGGCTAGGAGTGCACTGGGGAGATGGTAAAGAGGAAGGTTTGGGACTTTGAGTGAGGGAGGTATGGGACCAAGGATGACCATATAACAAAAGAGTAAGAGAAGTATGTGCATAATTAAACAATACACCTGAGATAAATCAAAATGTAGACTGGTTTATTTATATGCAAAAGATGGCAAAAAATAACATGATAAAGACAGTGGATTGCGTAAATGTGGTCCGTAAAGACCAACACATGTTGAAAAATATACAATAATGAATACAAATGTGAAGACAAAAATTGTTGTAAATTATGATACAAATACATAATTCGTAGAGATTGCAACAATACTGAGTATAAGTAAAGTGAACAATACTGGGTATAAGCGCCCAAGGGTGTGTAGAAAAGTAAAGAAAAAAGAAGCCCAAATCAGTAAAAAACCCCCATCACATGTTCCAAGGGGCAACAGCTTGGACTGTTTTGTAAGCTATTTATGCATTGTAGTGGACATTGCCCTTTTGGGTGTCTATACTTGTATATGCATTGTTACTTTCATATATATCTTTTCTGTAGATTATCGATTGTACCAGCTCCTGAAGAAGTGTAGAAACACGAAACGCGTAGAGCATGTATGGATGCAATCTTTACGAATTATGTATTTGTATCATGATTTACAACAATTTTTGTCTTCACATTTGTATTCATTATTGTATATTTTTCAACATGCGTTGGTCTTTGTGGACCACATTTACGCAATCCACTGTCTTTATCATGTTATTTTTTTTACCATCTTTTGCATATGATTAAACCAGTCTACCTTTTGAGTTATCTCAGGTGTATTGTTTAATTATGCACGTACTTCTCTTACTCTTTTGTTATATGGTCATCCTTAGTCCCATACCTCACTCAAAGCCCCAAACCTTCCTCTTGTCTATCTTGGAAGAGTGAATGACCGGGAAGCCTGTTGCCGTGTGGATTTTATGAATGTGTCCTGATGTTCATTGTTGCCTAAGAGCTCTAGCAAGCAACTTCCCACATTTATTCCCATATTCATAGAATTTGTGGAAAACAGCTAGAATCTGAGCGTCCAACAAATTGGCAAGGTCCAGACGTAGGGACTGGAGTTCTGCAGCTAAATTTGGGGTAGTGTTGCATTTGTGTCTAAGTTCCGTTGATCTGATTTTCATCAGTAGTGTTTGAAGTTCCCCTTTGCGTGCCTTTTTAAGTCTGGAGCCCTGGGAAATTAATTTGCCCCTAACCACCGCTTTATGACCCTCCAAGATGGAGGCCAATCCTACATCATCTGTGGAATTTTCTTTAAAATGCAATGATATCGTATCTGATACTATCTTTAGTGCCCCTGCATCATCTAGAATCTTCTTGTTTAGTCGCTAAGTCCATGACCCCCTGTCAGAGGACAGCGGGTGTAAGGAAATGGAGACAGGGGCATGGTCAGATAAGGTAATTCCAAGGAATATTGATCCATCAGCAGTAGGTCTATTCAGGTGTAAACAGCATGAATAGCTGATTAATAACAAAAATCCTTGTCAGTAGGATGGAGTAATCTCCAGCAGTCAATCAGGTGATAGGAGTGTAGGGGAAAGCGAAGGAATGTGCACAATATCATGAGGGCGTGTCTAGTTGAGGATCAGGACTTACCTTGAATTCGCCCCCCAAGATCGACTGGCCTTCTCGAAAAGTAGATAGTATCGCTAAGAGTCCAAAAAGGTGAGTTGTTGTGTGTTTGGCGTGTACACGGCTACAAACTTAAACTTAAGTTCTAGAATGGTGCCTTAAAAAAGAAATCTGCCGTTGGGGTCAGCTATATATTCTTTCATACCAAAATTGCATTGCTTATGTGTAGCTATAGCCACACCTCCAGATTTAGGACGTGCAGAGTTGCTAAGATACCATTGAGTATATAGGTGATGGGGTAGGTGAGGGACCGAGTCTCCTGCAATAGAAGGATATGTGCCCACAGAAGCCTCGTCTCAAGCCACAACTGCGTTTTACAAGGCGATCTCAAACAGCGGACATTGTATGATACAACCTTCAGGGAAGCCATGGCAGGGGAGAGTGTGGAAGACAATGTTGCCCACCAACAGGAGCTGAGAGTGACCTGCAACAGACCGATCCATAGGGCTTTAAGTGCTGACAAAACGGAAAACATGTATAAAAACCAGGAAAACAAAAAACCTTGAAAACATTTGGGAAAAAAAAAGCTCAGAGAAAATATCCGAGTATCCAATCTCCTCTAATCAGGGGCCTCCATCCAGCCTTCTGGCCAAAAGAAGAATGGGGGGTCAGTGATCAGTATGAGGTCCCAATTAGGGGACATAACTCCAAGGAGTTGGCCTATTGGGGGTAGGTGACGCGGCACCCAGTGCGGGCTCAGCAGAAGACACGCTGTTGAGTGCAACTCAACAACCTCAGTGTGTAGAACATTTTACCACAGCAGTACACAAGGGGTATAAGTCCTAAAAGTTCAATTATGGGGGTACTGGATAGTTCCTCAGGGTCCTCCCTCGATATGTGAGGAGTGCGTAGGTAATGATGCCGTACGAGAGTCCCTTCTGTTCTGTTTTGGTTCCTGCGTCGAGCGGGTTGCCATGGCTGAGCACTAGATGGAAGCGGGATCTCAGGGGAGGACCTCCAATCTGGAATGTCAATTGCAGGAAGGTTAAGGTGTTTCAGAAACTGGGGCAGATTATCCTTATTCTGTAAGATGAATTGCTGGCCTTCTTTGGTCACTGACAGGTGAAAAGGGTACCCCCACTTGTATACCAGTTTGGTATCCTGTAAGGCTTCAAGCAGTGGTTTGAGGGCTCAGCGTTGCATCAGAGTGCATCTGGGAAGAAGGACAGTTTTGCTCCATCAAAGTCCACATGATGAACACCCCTGATATGGAACATAATCTGCTCCTTCAGAGAGTATTTGTGGAGTTAGCAAATTATATCTCTCGGTTTATGAGGATCCTCTTAGCGCAGTCAATTTCAATATGGTCAGGAGCCTCACATCCCAGAATTTGTTTAAAGACCCCTTGCAAGGAGGGGACTATGTCCCAGGGTGCCTGTGGCCTCTGGTAGTGCCTTTAATGCGGATATTAACTTTGCGGCTTCTGTTCTCCAAACATCCATCTGGTTCAATAAAGAGTTAAGCCAATGGTCTTGCGTTTTACATCTTTCGGGGAGGGCTTGCAGGGTGGGTGAGACATCCTCCCACTGTGTTTCCAGGGCCTCAACTCTACCCCAATATGTGTTGTGTCTGCTTGAAGTGCTTCTATATCCTGTCTCAGGGCCTTCTCTACTCTGTGGGCAAACCGCTCCAGATCAGCCTTAGTGGGGAGGGATAGTATGTGAAGATCACAGGTCCCTATCGTCCAGGACTTCTCCCACATCAGATTGCATTGCAGGTCCTGGCTGTCTGAGCAAGAGGGTGAGGTGGGAGAGGAAGCAATGACAGAGGGGATTGTGGAGCAGTAATTGGCGGTGCTGCATGTGCAGTACGAGGATGCTCGCCCGGCGCCATCTTGGATGATCCTGGAGGGCCTGGGCGGGTCTCTGTAAAGTAGGCATCCAGGAATCCAGAGCGGCTTTGTGGGGTCCACTGTTGCTGTGGGGACATCCATCGCTTGGGGGGCATATTTGTGGAGCAAGGTCTCCCAGGTCAGCTGCTGTAGATGCTGAAAAGTGGGTATCACGGAGCTCTGCAGGCACATGTCCTCATGTTCATGCCGCGGCGATCAGCATCTTATAGCAGGACTGTGATATTCCAGCAGAAAATCTGACACAAACTGACACTTTTGATACTTTTTTGGGAACCAGTGACACTAATACAGTGATCAGTGCTAAAAATATACACTGTCACTGTACTAATGACACTGGCTGGGAAGGGGTTAACATCAGGGGCGATGCCTAGCCTGTGTTTCATTACAGTGTGGGAGGTGCTTTTATTAGGAGAAGACATGGATTTATGTCCCTGTTTTGCAGAGACACAGAATCCATGCCTTCCCTCCTGTCAATGGCAATCTGCCTTGTTTACATAGGCAGACTGCCATTTTGCCTCTATGTAGGATGATCGGCGGGAGCCAGCAGACATTGAATCTGCGGTACCCACTGATTGGCCTGCTTTGCATAATTACAGCGGGAGTGAGCAGCCGGTGGTGCCCATTTGCACCCCCTGCTTGGAAGTGCAGGATCGCGAATATATATGTGATCCAGCACACAGCAGCCGCCCTGTAGCAGTAAAACTGATACAGATCGGTTGGCAAGTGGTTAAACTAGACCATACGCTTTCTCATGTCCAAGATGCCCATGGTGATCGTGCAGACTTCTGTAAACCGTTTTTTGGAAACCATATGAGAAAAACAGTTGTTGTTCCCTAGGGTGGTCATGATACAATACCACACGATACAGCAGTCTCTTGTCTATCTTAAACTTCTCACAATCTCTGAGGAACTGACCCCACTTGGTTGGTAGAGCCCTACTCAACACTTCTTGGGCTTTAATACACATTGCTTTATACAGAGTTCCACTTAGGGGGGTCAGCCTTTTAACTCCTGAAAATCTGCTATGGAGATAAGTAGCAGTTCTCAAAAGACCCCAGTGCTGCAGGGTAGGCAGCATTGATGTCCAATTTGGCTGTGGTTGGGATATACGTCAAAGAATTATTATTATTCTTACTGCAAATGTAGCTCCATATAGGTAATTGTTACTTATCAATGATGACCCATTTAAGTGGACTGGATAGTTGCGCTTACAAGTAGTGAGGCTTCTGCTGATGAAAGCTATTGGTTGTACTCTTGGTGCAACACTTCACTCAATCCTTCAAAGCTGGCATCCACATGGAGTACATATGGAGTCTTAGCATCATCATATGCTAAGACTAGTGCTTCTGTGAGCTTTTTCTTCAATTGAGTGAAATCCTCTTCACACGAGGACGTTTAAAATAGGTCTTTTGATTTCCTTGACTGTACACATCATTCTTTGGCAGGTCATGTAGAGCTATTGCCATTTTAGAAAAGCCTTTTACAAATATGCAGTAGTATCCACAAAATCCAAGGAAAGAGCATAACTCTGTAATATTAGGACGCTCAGGCCAGTTCACCACTTCTTAAACTGTGGCTGGATCAATGGCCATTCCTTCAGCAGAGCAATGTGACCCCTATAGGTGACTGATGACCTGCACAATTTGCACTGTCTGCTGACAATTTAAGCCCCTTTTTATTTAGGAAATATGATACTAGCATGAGTCATGCTTTATGCTCTTATTTTGCAGCTCCAAACACAATAATGCCATTGAGGTGCCCAAGACATTCCCTGGGTACTAGATCATTATATTAACCTTTGATATATTGCAGATGCACCTCTTATGTCTTGTAGCATGTGAGTGAATTGATAGAAGCCCAACAGACATATAAAAGTCGTCTTCTCCTGGTATTCAGGTGCCATGGTAACTTAGTGGTATCCAGACCGCAGTGAGCCAACAACTTTCTGCAGTGCTTCTTCAATTCTGGGAAATGTATACTAATCAGGTATTGCTCTCTGATTCAAAGTTCTGTAATCTACACACAGAAGGATGGATCCGAATTTTTTTTCTCACTATCACAATAGGGGAGGCATAGGGAATCTTACTATCCACAATGATCCCCTGGTCATTCATCTGATGTTGTGTCTGTTTTAGCTCATCCACATCTTTTGGTGTTATCTTCTAGGGTCTCTTACTGAATTCTCTTGAATTGTATTGAGCACTCTTAGCACAGCTTACATCCATACCATCTGTAGGAAACACCTGTGGAAAATCTGACAATTACTGTGTCAGTTTCTTGTTCCAAAGCTCTGGCAACTTTGGGTCACTCAAATTTAATTTGAGGGTAGAAACAGTATTTCTGACTTGGACTCTGAACACTTTAGCATAGCGGTTAACACCCAGGTACAGGGTAGCAGTTAGCTACAACTTGGTGATGACCAATCATGATGAGATAGGGAGAACAATTATTCACAGTCACAACTGTGACTCAGGATCCGCTTATCTACTCTGCTTCTTAGTCCCTAGTACCTTCTAATGACATGCAACCGGACCTCTATCTACCTACTGGACCATTGGCTGTCTAACATGGCTGTAGCCTGTGCTGATTATTGAGCCCTGAGCTAAAACTAGCTATAGAATCCCAGACCAGAAGGGACAGGGTAACTACAATAACAGGAGCTGCATATAAACTTGTTCACCTTCTAATATACTTGAAGGTGACCACTACACACATACAGTAGCAGAGACTTAGCTATCAGGCACTGTGCATGTGAGATAATAACAATAGGAGAGAGACTCATCTGTTATTCAAATCAAGAAGGTATGGGCAGCTACAGTTAAACAGCCAAAACACAGGAACAATTACCTAATAATCTCTGTTTATGACCTTGAAATGCAGCAATAGCTCCTGTATGTGTCGACATGTAGTCATTAAAAGCCCCTCTTTTTTTTTTTAACCCAGTCTTCTAGTGACAGGATTTGCATACATATTTAACCGTGTAATATTAATGCTCGGTTCAAACTACTGTGATTTGATTTTGCTGCGATTTTCAGTGCAATTATGTACTGTGACTTTGATGCGACTTGGCTTCATTTTTGCATATTCTATGGGGCCAAGTCGCACTGTAAATCGCATCAAAGTAGCACAGGGACCTTTTTCAAAATTGCACTATGCTGAGTGGCATTGATGAGAACAGCCTCCATTGAATATAATGTGATTTTCCTTGACTTTCCTTGACTTTCCTTAATTTTCCTTAACATACGATTCTGTGCAACTCAAGTCGCATCAGAAATTGCACTGGTGTGAACCAGCACTAAAATCACAGGTATTCACAAATACAGACAATAGAGGGCAGCAGATCTCTGCATAACATAAACCAAATTATATTTGAAATGTATATTTTCTTATATCTGCTTGGAATTCAGCTTTAGTTATTCCTTCTACTAAAAACTCCTTTTATTTTAAAATAAGGAACCTTAGGCTTCTCTGTCAACATGAATCTCTTACATTGTGCTGTTGGGTAACTATCTGTAAAGTGATCTGGACAAAATAAAAGCAGATATGCAATAGTATATCCATTGTACTGATTTCTATAATCAGAATTATTAGTAAAACTCAAGGCCACTCATTGTTATATCAAAATTAGTTACTTTTTTAGAACTATCATTTTATTCTATACAAATGTAAGCTATAAACAAACAAGACAGCAGAACACATCTAATGATGATTTTGCACAATTTTGTAGCAAAGTAGTATAGACTAAATGCTGAATCGGCTTGCTGAATTCCCACAGAATTGGTCGAAATTTGAGCCATGGGTACCTCTATCGACACCATCTGTCTAGAAAAAAAAGTTGATTGTTTAGTAAATTTTTGTCAAAGGAGCCACGGGAAAAACTGTCAGCTGAACAGCGCCTGTTTGGGCTTTTTGACAGCCGTGAGTGCCAGCTGTCAAAATACAATAGCTGGCCAGCTTTTCTTTTTTTTGTACTTTCGAAGCCAGCCATTGTTTTATGTTTGCTTTTGGTGCATTTCTGTAAAATATTAAGGTAATAAATAATACATACTGTAACAGTACTGTTTCTGGGTTGGGAACATGAATTCTGCATTAATGGCTCCTAATATGTGGGCTGACCTTCATCTAAATCTTAAGACCTGTTTAACAAATTGCTTTTTAACCACTTTACCACCGGAAGATTTTGCTGTCTTACGTCCAGGCGACTTTTTGCGATTCGGCGCTGTGCGACTTTAACTGACAATTGCCCGGTCGTGCGACGCTGTACCCAAACAAAATTTACGTCCTTTTTTTCCAACAAACAGAGCTTTCTTTTGGTGGTATTTGATCACCTGTGCGATTTTTGCTTTTTGCGCTATAAACAAAAAAAGTGCGTTTATTTTGAAAAAATAACAATATTTTTAACATTTTTTTATATGAAATTCCCCCCCAAAAAAATGTAAAAATCAAAATTTTTTTAAGTTTTTGGCCAATTTGTTTTCTGCTACCTATGTTTGGTAAAAAAATCACAATAAGCGTATTTTGATTGGTTTGCGCAAAAGTTATTGCGTTTACTAACTAAGGGAAAGATTTCTGTCATTTTTGGTGTTTTTTTTTTTTTAACGCGTAATGGCGATCTGCGATTTTTTTTGCGGGACTGCGACATTGCGGTGGACAGATCGGACCCTTGACTGACATTTTTGACACTTTTGGGGGTACCAGTGACATTTCTATAGTAATCAGTGCTATAAATATGCACTGTTACTGTAAAAATGACACTGGCCGGGAAGGGGTTAATTTTATTGGAGAGGGAGGGGTTAATATATGCCTGGTGCTTACTAACGTGTGCGGGGGGAGGTATCTGAGTGACACAAGGACAGATCACATGTTCAGCTATGCTGAACACTACAATCTGTCACTCCTTGTCACTTAGGAGATCCGCCCGCTCTGTTTACACAAGCGGGTGGATCTCCAAACTCGATTCCCCGACGATCGGGGAAGAGCAGCGGCGATCGCCGCTGCTCCTCCCCTGGCCCGACCCTGCTGTGACTGAAAACAGCGGGAGCGCGACTCCGGCGGCACGCCAGCGCCGCCTACAGGGGGAGGAGTCCAGCGATGTAGGTCTACGTCGCTGGACGGAATCGAGCCACTTTGCCGCAGTACGGTCAACGTGACTGGTCGGCAAGTGGTTAATAACATTTCACATAGTCGTGTCATAATAGGGGATCTTGGTGTGGGTTGTACTGTCTATAAAAGTTTTTTTACATGCATAAACGTAATACTCATGCATAAACTATGCATACTAATCATCATGCTTGTGATTTTTCTTTGGTAGCATTCTTTTATGCCCAAGCTGAAGTTGTAATAACAATAAGTAATACATATACAGAATATGTTTCTATCAGGAAAGCTGCTGTAGCTTCTCTGGTGGTGGATACAAGAACACCGTTCCACATGCAAGGGGAAAAACTGTTGTGAAACTGCTCTCATTCCTGGAAACTGCTCCACATGACCTGCAGTGAGCACAAAATTCTTCATGTATCTATTTAATTCATTTATTCCCCCTTTTTAAACAGTGCCCCTATGTGTCACAGCACTTTACAGAGGGTGGAGAGAGCCATTTCACATAAGTGGTATTTACCTCCTCCAGCCTGGGCAATTCCAGCCCTTGCATCAATGTTTCTCTAAAGTCTTAATGTAAAGTTACATGTAGAATAAAGTAAACCCAATGGTGCCATATAACAAAAATGTAAGCGCAAACAAAATATATCAGCAAGCGTATCCATATTTTTAAAGTCTGATCTTGGGTTTGGTATTTGCCAAGGTTTAAATCTCTATTGATCACAGCACAAGGGGAAACAACTCACTCAGAGAACTATAAAGAAGAAATCCATCCTTACAGTTTGGACAATTCTAAGGGTATCATAATCCATAATAATGAGGAATCCCATCCCCTAAAAAATATTTACATTAAATGTAAACCTTCTAAAGTGAACCTGTGCTTTATCTTTGTCAGACTTGAGTTAATGATTAGAGGCCCAGGAATTATTATTGTATTTTGTTTCTTTAGTGTCCTGTGCTCTCATTTTTCTATAAAAAGAAATTAGCTAATAAGTCCCACAGCATCTTACAGATTAAGACGTTGGGTTAAACATGTACAATTTGAATTCCAATATTTTAAAACAGGATAGCAAGGTTTATAGACAGATGGCAATTGCAGAGACTGATGAAAGGTCACACTAAGCGTTTGCTCGATGCAGTAAGACATAATGGTTAGTTTGGTTGGTTTCATTAACAGAATAGCTATATACAAGGGAGAGTATAAAGGGCAGATTTTTTTTTTATAGATAAATACAGATTTCACTATTAATACATTTTTGCTATGTTAGATCAGATGTTTAACATGGGGAGGCATATCAACTGATGCCGATATCAGACAGAAGCACAGCATGATTAGATAGTACATTCCTGCCAGTCAAGCAATGCAAGTGATGAGAGGTGAATACACAAAAATATTCATATGTGCAATAATACAGCACCTTTGTGACACTGGAAGACATCACAGAGGTATATGACCATATGAAATAACATGGCATCAGGCCAAGTCCTTCTGTGCTGATCATAAAGTTCCAAGGTGATTTGCAGTATGCCAGTATTCCAAATTAGAATCATGCATGGGACCTCAGAACACAGACATACTTGTAATAATACAAATTTATACTTGGTACAGTATATGATTACAAATACTGTCTATATGCTAATTTATATTTTGGTACATTATATAACTGTAGACATGTTCAAAACAGAAAATAATAACATACCAGGTTGGTAGATTGGGACAATACCATGTGATATATTGTTAATATGGGGGTGAGTATAATGAGGTATGTATGTTATCTGACTTACATATGGAAATTGGTATACAGGAATACAGTAGTAAAGCAGAAATGTAGTAAATTTTCAACCCAATAGGCTGTCTCACCATTTTGCCACAGTTAACAGGATTGGGCGGTGACCAAATGCAGTATGTGAGTAGATAGCAGTGTTGCCAACCATCTCTAATTTCACAGAGAGTTTGTAAAAATCAGGGATTTTTACAGCCAGGGCTAAAACTGGGGGGGGGGGGGCAGGGTAGCCATGTGCCCCAGGTGTCGCATTGAGAGGGGCGCTGCCAGTTTAGGGTGCATGGGTGTGCTAAAGCACCCCATAAATTTCTGCTTGCAACCCCTGTCAGCAACCACCATTTCAGAGTCAGTTTTCCTCAAATCCAAGCATAAACAGCTGCTCTAGCAGATGGTTAGTCAGGACTTAATGGTGAAGTTGGTCTACGGAGGGATCATACAGCCGTATTTTCTGATACTCATTGTAAAGTTCCAGCACCCCTGTTAATCCCTGGTGGAGTGATGTGCACACTGCCTCTCACATGCTGTAGGGGAGCTTGGCTATTGGGGTGCAGGTATGTTTTTCCACTGCACAAGGTCCAGATTCTCTTACTCATCCAGCTGCTCCAACTGCTTTATCTCACCTACTGCTTGCTAGTCTACATATTAATCCTTCTCCTTTCTCACTGAGCCCTCTCCACTTCCATCAACTCGTTCTCCTTTCTTCCACTTTTTCTGCCACACCATTCACCCCCTGCTTATTTTCTTCTCCTGTCTACTGTATGCAGTACACTTTCACACTGATCTAATTCCAATTCTAATTCCCCCCCACCCCTCTACTGTCCCACTAGTCCACACATGCACCTCTCTTGCACCCTTTCCATCCCAGCTCACTTTTTATCTCTGGTAACTGTCCTGCAGCCTAGCAGGTTTTCTGCAGCTTTTCAAACTGCATATAGATGAGTGTTTTGTTTTCCTTTAGCCAGCAGTCTAAATGAAGAACAGATTCCCCCATCCACACAATGTCCCCACTAGGACATTGTATTCTGACATCAAGATCTGGCAATATCAGAATACACTGGTCATCAGCTACACTTAAATGGGTTAAATTGGTTGCATTCAACAGGCAGTACTGCCCACTGAAAGCAACAAGAGAGGTCCCGGGAAGGGGCGGGGTTTGGTAAAATCCCGTCCTAAACGGCTGTTTTTGCCACTCCCACAACCACAAGTCTAAACCAGGTCGGTCAAAGGGGCTGCACCATACCCGCCCTGCAGTCATGTGCAATGCACATGGTTGCTGCTAAGGGGGTCAGCATTTTCAGGGTTAAAGTAAATAAATAACAAGACCAGCGCAGGTATAGAAATAGAAGCTGCTAGCAATCAAAAGGAAAAAACACAAAACCTTCAATAATAAATGACAGTACGAGGATTGCAGCGCCCAAATACAATTAAAAGGTGAACCACACTCCTGTAAAAATTTCCAGCACAAGTCCATATGTAATGAATTTAGCCCTTTAAAAATCAAAAATAGGGGTCACTCACCAAAAGATCAATGGTTTCTTTAGATCTTGGTACAAAATTACCTGAACAGGTCCCCCGGAAAGGGAATCTAAAGTGTTCGTATCTATTTCAGTCTCTTCCACATAACAGATCATGAGGAAAAATCTGAAAAAATAAAACACTCATAGTGTACTAGATTGATAGAATCTCGCACAGCAGATAGGAGAAGTGCACCCGTGATGAATGAAAGAACAAACTTTAGTGCTTCACTCCTTTAGCCCCACATGAAATGCAAACTCACCAGACGAACATAATCATAGCACCTATCACCAAGCCCATAAGGTCCTGTCACCAATATTCCCATCACCAGGGTCTCAGTACATATGCGGTAGGTCAGTGGTCCTCAACCCTGGCCTACAGGGCCCACTAACAGGCCAGATTTTCAAGATAACTGAAACACATCCCAGGTGATATCATTTGCTGCTCAGTGATTGTAGTATTCTAGTCTGCATCTCCCCAAGGTAATACCTAAAATCTGGCCTGTTAGTGGGCCCTGTAGGCCAGGGTTGAGGACCACTGCGGTAGGTGAATGGTCACGAACTCTGTCCTCTCCGTATTTTATCCAAACAGAATAAACTGTGTGTCACTATAAATCCCATTTATTAAAATCGCCAAGGTGCAAACAAAGATTATCAGTAGATAAGTAAAAAGTAAAAGGCCACTCACATGTGAAACGCTGCCACGAACAGCAATCGCGGTGGCGTGACATCGCGTGAGCAGCACCGCCCAACGCGTTTCCAGCCAATGCTCGTCCTCAGGGGCCTCTTTGTTTGCACCTTGGTGAATTTTAATAAATGGAATTTATCGGGACACACTGTTTATTTTGTCTGTTTATTTATTTTGTCTTTATTCTATGATTAAGCACCAGCGAAGGGTGAGAAACGCATTAGCTGTTTGCTGTTAGTGTCTCCTATACTTTTATGCTGTATGGACTTATCATATCAATAAAGGTGTTTGCATTAAAGTGCGGTCATCCAAAACTTTTTCTTTTCTCTGCTGTGTTGCAGAGCCAGCACTGACTTGCAAGGTGACGGTGTATTTTGAATGCTGATAGCTGGAGTGGTAACTATCTTTGTCTGTGTTTGTATCCTTAAAAGGCAAAAACACATTTCTCTATTTAAATGAAATTCAGGCTAATATACCCCAGCACAGAGTTCCCCCTTACATCAGAGTCTGCAGGGTGCAGTGTGAGGGAGAAATATGCAGACCCTGATGTAAAAGGAAACTGTGCAGGCCCTAATGCAAAGGAGAATTCTGAGGACTTTGGTGTAACAAGGAATGCTGCAGTCTCTGGTGTAAAGAGAAACTCCAATGTAAGGGGGTTTCTGGTCACCAGAGCCTCCCCCATACATAAGAATTCACAGAGCTTCCCTTAACATCAGACTCCACAGAGTTCTCCTTTACATCAGAGTCCAAAAAGTTCCCCCATGCACTGTAAGGGGGAATCCTGAAAATGCTGATGTAAGGGGGAATGCCAGAAACAGATCACCTACTGCAGAGTGAATACACAAAGGTAAGGGAGAGTAACTGATATAAGGGGGAACCTTTATATTAGTATACCCCCTTATATCAATTCCCACCCCTTGCAGACTTTGTGTGGTCAATGGAGGCTGGAGCTGACTGTCATCGACCTCCTCCATTGCTGTATCGCATGCAGTGCAGTCAGGTATATTCCTAAGGGGAACTCCTCTCTTTACTCTTCTCCTACACAGTCCATGTCCAGTCTCCCCATTCTTCCACTCACCTCTGCACCCCCCCATTCCGGAACTCACCTCTGTACCTACCCCTCCCCTATTCCAACACTCACCTCTGGAGGCATCTTCCCATCAGTGGGGGGGTCTCTCACCCCCTCCAAGGACTTTAACTGCCCTCCCTTTTCTTTGTCTGCCCCCCATTTCACCGCAACAAAGTACAGAATGAGAAGAAAAGATTAAAATTCCCCAAAATGCTTCTTAACACCCAACCCGTCCTCCTACAGTACAGCAGATATATTCCAGCAATGTGTTCTACCATTATCTCCATCCTTTGTGTGTTCACTTCCATTATCTCCACCCTCTGTGTTTTCTGCCATCATCTCCATCCTCTGTATTCTACCCTCATCTCCATTCTTTGCGTGTTTACTGCCTTCATCTCCATCCTCTGTGTGTATTCTGACATCATCTTCATCCTCTGTATTCTACCCTCATCTCCATTCTTTGTGTGTTTTCTGCCATCATCTCCATCCTCTTTGTGTATTCTATCATCAAATCCACTCCACCCTTTGTATTCTTCTGCTCTCCATCCTGTTTATTCTCCCACTCTCCATCCTCTGTGTGTATTCTACCATCGCATTTCTACTCCATCCTCTGTATTCTTCCGCTCTGGGCTCCCCCGTCCTCTGGCTCTGAGTCCTTGACTCCTTTCTCATTCTTAAAATGCACCAAGTGGCTCCATGATGTCACTGCACAACAGCACCCCCCACCCCCTTTGCATCTGAGCGTGGCAAATGCTGGCTGGTTTTGGTACTGTGCATTCACAGTTCCGAAGCTAGCCTACAGCCTTTTTTTTTTTTTTTTTTTTTACGGGCGGCCCATAAATGGACATTTATGGGCACTTTGGAAATCACCCTAATGGATGTGTTAGCCTTCACGAATTCAGGGGACGACTCACCCTCCGACCCCTATGCTGAGGACTGCGTTCCTTGTGTGATATGCTTTTATCAAGAACTCGTTTGTGAGTATTTTTAAACTTTTCTTTTAAATAAACCTTCCAAAGGATAATGCACTAGGCCGGTGCGCCCCTGTGTTTGCTTGTTGCTAACCTGGCTTTAGCCTGTGCTAGCTCTAAGCTAAAACTAGCTATAGAATCCCAGACCAGAAGAGACAGGGTTATTAAAAAAAGAGGAGCTGCATAAAAACCTTATTGCAATAAACAGATTCATAAAGTATTCCTAGTAATATTCTGCATTGTGACCACTACGCACATACATTAGCACAGATCTAGCTTTCAGACAGAAACTTGTCTGACACTAGGATTCAGATCAAGAAGTTATGGGCAGCTACAGTTAAACACTCAGAACCCAAGAATAATTATCTAATAGTCTCTATGTCTGATCTGGGTGAAAATACAATATTCCAGTAATGTAGCTCTTGTATGTGGACATGTGGTGTCAGCTCCTATCTCTCTATTTCTTCCTCCTGGGTTTTTTTAAAGGATAAGTTCACCTTTTGCAACATGTTACATGTTCCACCCATTGTTCCAGTAGCTGCAGTCTCTCCCCATCCTCCCCTTACCAGCCCATTGACAGCGAACTGGGAACTTCCCTCAGAACCCGCTGGCACTATTTGAAAGTAACGTGGCCATGAGGGGCTCCACCCACACAGGTACGCCATTCATTCACAGTTTCCTGTGAATGACTTGAACTACAAATACCATCAGCCTTTGTGGCTGACGGCTTGTAGTTCTGAATGGATTGCGAGGTTGCTGATGAGCGGCCTTGTAGTTGATTCACAAGGGCTTGTTTGTAGGATTCTGGCATTGCACCCGTGATCCACTGATCACGGGTGCAATGCTGTCCAGGCTCCTTAGCAAAACAATAATAAATGCACAATTTTTTCTGCAAAAACATGTGCATTTATTAATTTTTCCCAAAAAGATGTACTTATCCTTTAAGTAATCCCCCCAGAGACAGGAAGTGCTAATACATCATTTTACACAACACTGTGATATTAGTAGCTAACAGTAAAGGGCAGCAGATCCCTACACCCCTATGAAGGCTTACACTGCCTACAGCACTTTTGCAGTAAGTTGTATTTACTAAAAGTAAATTGATAATGGCATGGTGCTTTAACCTTGCCGGGCATGGTTTTACATCTCCAAGTGCTATATGATATGTGCCAAACCATGTCTAACACAAGGATGAAGAACAAGAGAATTGGTGTGTTGTGCTGATAAGAAGAGCAGAGCTTTTCCCTATTGAGCCGTACTGCATACCCTTAACTCAGGTGGTCTGCCACAGCTGTTCAAGTTAACAGGTCAGTTGATGTAGTGTAAAGCCAACAATAGGAGGCACAGCACACTGCCATCTGTGAGCGCAATTCTGATAAGAACTGGTCAAGGTGCATTAGAAATAATGGGCACAGTTGTACCTAACACTGAGAAAGTTTAATCCTCTTATACAAATGTATAATGCTCTTTGAATCCAACTTTACTACTAATTTGTCATGATTATCCTTGAAAAAAAATCCCTACTTTGCTGTAAATAAAAACAGAAGAAGCGAGAAATCATTCATGTTTTATTTACAGGATCCCATTAAACAATGCAGCTGCTTAGCACAGCACATTTTAGACATTATTTACAGAAAATGATGCTGAGCTACATACAAGCACACCTTGCTTTGTTACAGCTAAAGACCCTTATACGAAGAGTTAGAAATATGCCTTTTAATCCTGTAGTAGCTGACAAATTGACCTAGAACAATATGTCAAGTGGTGTTCTATACCTGAGCAAACAATGAAGTCTTTGAGCTTGAACAGATTAGAGAGCTCCAATGAAGTGTCACATTTCACCTAGCTCCTTTACATGTTACATTTCCTGAAGAGGTTTAAATGAAATTTGTGTGATAGATATATATTATATTTTGAATGATCTTCATTTCTGATGTAGTTCAAGCCAGAGATATTCTAATGTACTTCCTACTGTTATTTTATTTTACCAGGATATAAAACATTTGTCAATTAGCTTTTAATATTTTCTGTCTAGATTCTAGACTATTTTAGTAAAAAAAAAAAAAAAAACATTAAACACTTTCTGGCAAATTGTGGGATCTCCTGTGGACACAAGGTTACTAAGCTATACTACATGCAAAATGTATTTTTAAATAATGGATTAAATGATTATCAAAGTCAGCATTAATACTTGATGCTTTCAAGGACTTAAAATTACCTCTTGCGACCAAATGAAAATCTCTTCGTTTAAAGACGGATTATGAAAAATTAAAAAGACCTAAACAGCACAGGCAATGTGTCAATGTTTGTCCTGAGTAGTATCAATGCATGCAGACTTATTATATTTTTTTATTCTAGGTTACAATACAGCTAATAATGTTTAGAGTTCACTACTTGTGTACTAGGAATATATGTTTTATATGTTTTAAACCTGAGCTTGCATTGTTGAAATAGTGATGATTTTTTATTTTATTTTTTTTACAATTAAGCCTTTGCATTGCATTTACATCTCAGTATACTGTACAATGATAATATATGGGGGCACAGTTTGGTCTTGTGTACAATGGCTGTACACATTTAAAACCTTTAGTCAAAATAAAGTAAGAACCCTAATGAAGTATTAGAATTTGTGTTTCACCTTTTATTTGCTGTAGCATTACCATAAAAATGATAACTGTTGTTCATGGGATCTTTGGTGGGAATGGTAAGAAAAGGGGATCTGTATCATTTAACTTCATATTGTGTTTTCATGACTTTGTATCTTTCTTATTAGAAGTACATAATGTTTTTATCCCCTTACAGGGTTCACATTTAACCTGTTTAATAGCACAATGTCCCTCTGTGTCTAAGAGAGTTTATTCCAGCCACAGCCCCCTTTTTTGCTAGCTAGACAATAAACCAAAAAAATGGGGCTCCTTTTTTGTTTGCTTTAAAACAGAACTGATTATTTGTATTCTTTTAAAGCGCACTGAATTGAGTCAAGGCTGCATTTATCCTTCCATGCCTCCTGAGCACAAGGAAAGGATTCATGCTGCTTTGGAGTGCCAGGGATAAAAAAAGAACGCTATTACAGTAATTATTTGTTATTATTTAATGTCTAGTCCGGGAGGCATTCTCCATCTTTGAATGTTTGACACATTTTGCGTGAACATCTGTTGTTGATTCATGTTTCTGGTGTTATTAATCTTCTTGTAGGTAAGCAGGTGATTCACCCAAGCCAGATTCCTATTGTCCAGGAGCAGTTTACTCCGAGTGCTGACAAAATAAAATGGGCCCAGGAATTGATTTCTGCTTTCGAAGAGCACCAAAGATTAGGAAAGGTAAAAAAAAAAAAAAAAAAAGTAGTGTCTTACTGTTTTTATGAAAAAGTGATACATAATGTTTTTGTTTTTAGTATGCACCATTAATTATTTTAGGCTATCTTTCTTTGTTAAAAAATAAAACACCAATATTTCCCATCATTTGACATTTTTTAGCCTTTTTTTTCCTTGACCAACTTTGCCTTTGTGATTTTCTTTGGCACTTATCTTTTCTCCTTTCTACTTCCTTTTTCCATTTTTTTTCTACTTTATGGCTTGGAAACTTTCCACAAATCCTTAGTAAACACAAAGAATAGATTTCTATTTAAGGCTTACTTGTCGAGCAGGAGGCATGTGTGGTTCCTAACCAAAATTAGCTGTGTATTCAACTTGTAAAATTCTAATCAACTCAGATTGAAGAAAAGAACATTTGAGATGGTTAGCAGTATTAATCCTGTGTTATGCCAGGTCAGGATTTGATGGCCGTATAATTCTTTTTAATTGTAATGATTAAGAAATAACTCTGTGTGGAATATCAGTTTGGAAGTCAAAGATTTGGATATATACAAGGAAGCAAATTAACACTGGAAAATGGTTGTTGCTAATTTACTGCATCATTGAGCCTCACGTTTTCTGCACTGTGGGTTTCTGCTATGTAAATATTGCAGTAGTGAAGCACAATCTGTCGCCACTTTGTGCCAGTAACACTTAAATTAGGAGTTGCCTGAAGGAAGGTTTTATGCCAGTTTTAGCATTGTCTACTAATTATCTCTTAGTTTATTTGAAATAATCCTGTTTGCTACCGTCTACAAAAACAAGGAAAATGCCATATTTTTTTTTTAAATGCACTATACGCATCATAGTGTACCTTACTTCATACCTTAAATCGTTAAACAGAAATTGCTCAGAACTGTGTATCATCATGCTGTGTATAGTAATTAGTTGCATATGGGGTCTGATTTGCAAAGAGTATACTCAAAAGACTGTCTAGTTGTCCCAGATAACAATCTTGTTTTTCACAAAGCTTAAGTGCACTTTTTTTTATTTTACAATTTTCTATCATTTCAAAAGAATCACAATTTAGACTACATGTGTAATTTCCTCTTGCACAATACATCAACTCTTTGCATGCACAGTAGTGGGTTGCTATAAAAAAAAAAAATAAGAATACACTGCAGCATTCACTCCAGCTAAGCTGCTTGAGCACTGGCATAAGACTCAAACACGACGTCAATCATGGCAGCAGATAGAACCCAAAAAAAGGCGAAAGGAGAGATGCTGCGTAGGGAATGCACTTGATGACAAAAGGCGCTAATGTTAAGAACTGCATGGCAATTAGGATGTCCTGTATAATAAAATTCCTAAAAATATATATGATCATGTAAAGCTATTGGGTATACTGGGAAACTGTCTTCTATTTCGGTGAATTAGGCGTCACTGTTCAAAAATTAAGTAGCCTGGCCACAGGAAATACTGTCAGCAAGCTGCTTGCATATCAGGGTCTGTTACTTGTGGACCTTATGCTAATCACATTTTGGATTTTTGGATTGCATTGCTTTAATACAACAGTGAAGTAAAACACAGGCCCTATAAAAGCTAATTGTTCCAACAACCAATCATTGCACCTTTGAAGTTCCGTAGGCTGTTTTCTTGGTTAGTCAGGGATTACATGCTGAACAAACATTAAAATATTGTGTGCGTAATTCAGAAATGGTTATATTAAGTATGAAAATATGTACCAAACCTATCTATTCTAAAAAAAAAAAAAAAAATAATGTATAACATGTATTTACTTTCTACCTTTCTTTAAAAAAAAAAAAAAAAACACTGTGAACATGTTAACTCTTGACACTCTGCAGAGGTAAACACTGACATTTTTAGATCTACCTTTAGGCATCTGTCTGCCTTATATAACATGCAATCTGATTTCAAGCTACAAAGCATATCAATCCACTTGCCTAAAAAATAGCTTGAACAATTCCCAGGGTTGCTAAAAAAAATGATATTTAATTAGATTATACCTTATAGAAATAAATATATTCTTGCACACTGGTCTGTTACTATTGCAGGTTCGTCATGATTAAATAGAACCTCAGTACCTAGGAAATAGTAATATAGTTACATATTTAGTCAGGTTGAAAAAAGACACACGTCCATGGAATTCAAAAAAGAGAAAAAGAAATGTTAATTAAAAACCTACATCCTCAAGACCCTAAGGCACCTTTCACATGGGGCAGACTCAGCCAGCTCAGAGGGAAATCTGTCCGCTGATCTCCATTGAGCAGGCGGGCGGCCTGTCTGCTGGCCCCCATTGAGCTGGCGGATGGCTTGTCTGTGTCCGCTGTGCTTATGCAGAGCAGACACAGCCTGTAAACCGACCTCCTGTCCGTTTACACCCGACAGACATCTGATTCTATCGGATAGACGGATGGGGAACGGATCCCCACCAAGCTGTTTTTAGTGGATAAAACAGCTTGGTGGGGACAGGCGGACTTTATCGGCCCACCCGTGTGAAAGAGGCCTAAAGCCTGCAGATGATCATAGAAGATAAATACATGGTCCAAATGGCTCTAACATAAAACAAATTCTATCATGATTTACTGAGGCAATCAGATACTCCTTGGATCAACAATTACTTCTTATAAATATTAATAACCAGTTTTATTTTTTGAAATTAGAAGGACATCCAGTCTTCTTAAAACAAGCTACAAAGTTTGCCAGAACTAGCTAAGCAGTTAGCGCTGAAGGAGCAGACCAGAGAGCAATAATTGGCAGTCAATGCTCTTTGGTCAGAGCGAGCCAAGAACTGAGCAATCAACAATCACATGATAGCTCAGTTCTTGGGCTTAGAGTGGTGGAGTATAATTGTCTGTTTTTTTTTTTTGTTTTTTTTTTCATATAACCACACTTCTCCTTTTAAAACAGCACATTTAAAACATCTTTAGAACATTCATCATAATACAGAATTTATATTTAGTAAATTTGTACTGAATTATTCAGTTCTACCCCCAATAGGAGCCACTGGTTAAGATGGGTCCTGTCATGTATCTAGTTACTGAGCCTGAGGTGAAGAGTGAGGCCTCTCTTACAGCGCTTCCAGAATAATCAGCTCTTACAGCTGATTATACACAGCAGGAGCTGATCAGCGGGTACGGTGGACTCAATGTAACAAGAAAATCCGGAACACGAATGCTTCCTTTTGATGCAATTTATTCCAGCATAACAGCAGTGTACAACATGGTAAAATACTAACGCGTTTCGGCCATAGCCTTACTCATAGCATACAAAGATATCATAAAACCAGACTTCTATAGGTACAAAATAGCCCTGTCAAATAGGGGCGGTATATTCTTGATTGCAATTAAGATAAACTCAATGTCCACCGGCACCCACCAATGCTTCTGTACTAAGGGAGAATGCCGATCTGCCTTTGTAAACTAGGCAGATGGCCGTTCTGTCAGTACAGAAGGCATGGATCCTGTGTGCCTGCAAAGCAGGGGCACCAATCCATGCCTTTCCCTAGTACAAGCACCTCCCCCACAGTAAGAAAACACTAGCTAGGCACAACTGTTTGATCGCCCCTGATGTTAACCCCTTCCCAGCCAGTATCATTAGAACAGTGACAGTGCATATTTTTTAGCACTGATGTATTAGTGTCACTGGTCCCCAAAAAGTGTCAGTTAGTGTTTGATTTGTCCACCGCAATATTGCAGTTCCACTATCAGTCACTGATCATTGCCATTTCAAGTAAAAAATAAATGAATAAATAAAAATATCACTTCGTTTTTAGACTCTATAACTTTTGCGCAAAACAATCAATATACGCTTATTGGGATTTTCTTTACCAAAAATATGTAGCAGAATACATATTGGCCAAAACTGATGAAGAAATTCGATTTTTTTCAATTTTTTATTGCGTGTGTTTTATATCAGAAAGTAAAAAATGTTTTTTTTTTTTTTTTTTTAATTCTAATTTTTTGTTTATAGTGGGAAAAAAAAAAAACATAGAGGTGATCAAATACCACTAAAAGAAAGCTCTGTTTGTGGGAAAAAAAGAAAAAAGGACATACATTTTATTTGGGTACAGCGTCGCACGACTGCACAATTGTCAGAGTAACGCAGCGCAGTATCACAAAAAATGGTCTGGTCATGAAGGGAGTTAAATCTTCCAGATGGCAAGTGGTCAAATAGGCCTGTTTGACTCCACTTTAAGTTACAGGCGTGCATGTATAAGCACACGCCTATGCACATCTGCCCAGACACTTGCCCACACGTATGCATCTGGGAGCATTGTCAATAATATGAGCAAGCCTTCCCTGACAGGTCCTCTGTTCTTTCCCTTGACCTCTTTAAGTACTTCAGTCCCTCTAACATACTAGGTTGAGCGTAAAAAGCATGCAATATCACAGAAAATCACTGAAATTAATACTAGTACAGTAGTATATCAAAGAAAACAGGCACAAATCCAGTAATATATTGTCACCTGATGTGAGTGGTAACGAAGTAGCAAAATAAATTAACTGTGGAAATATAGCGATTCCAGCAGAAGCTGGAAAAGGTCAGCGTATTAGACATCACATACACTGCACTTTTGCAATGGGCATATTAGCACCTGCAAAAAGTTTTTATTAGACTGCTTTTACACTGATCCGCAGATGTGACAAAGTGCATCTGTGACTTTACTACAGGTAAGCTCCATTGAGCCATGGACGTCTATTACACCTTGTAGGTGAGGTTCACTTTCCGAAAGCACACCAAAACTCCTGCATTCAGAAATTTTAGTCTGCTTTCAGAAATCGAATCAAACCTGCAGGATATAACGGAAGTCTAAGGCTCAGTGCAGCTAACCCACAGGAGCTTTGCGCTGCATTTGCAGAGCAGTGTGAAAACAGCCTAATTACACTTTTTTTAAAGGTGCTAAAATGCCCATTGCAGAGTACAGTGTATGTGATATTTAATACACTGACTTTTTCCTCTTCCAGCTTCTGCTGGCACCGCTCTCCAGACTGCTAGAAAGATCCCAGTGCACTTGGTATCACTCCAACTGGGACAGGAGCCAGCGCTACAGGTTGCTCCTTTTGTGGCCGACTGCTTCCTCCTCATGCACTATGATACTCTGAGATGGCGAGTCAGCAACCCGTTGGTTGTGCTCGGGGCTTTTCAAACTGCCACCCCAGAGCATGGGCATTAGCTTTCAAAATTTGAGGTTGCAGGTCACATCAGAAGGCTCTGCCGGCCATGGTTTAGGAACCCCTGACCTAAATAATTCTCATTGACATATGAATTCGACAAGGGAACCTCCCTTCAGTTATCATCATAAGAGGTGAGGTTGTCTTGTCTATAGACGATCAATTTACGGATGGCTCGCCTAAATGTGTCACAGGGGGATTGTTGATCTGTTGAGTAGTGTAGATAACTTCTTCTGAGGTTTTTCCCATATGTCAGTCTCTCTAGGGGCCAAGTGGCTTATTTGGTTCATGGTTCCTGTGATACAATAGGTTCAGCTTCTTGTGTTTCTTTTGTTAACTCTATGTGGCCTCTAACAGCTAACTTTGAGGCATGAGCTTTGGTGTCTCAGGTCTGGAAACAACTGAGTCTGTTTCCTTTGCTAAAGAAGATGTAGTAGTCTCTTCAGGTGGGGAGGGCCACAACCAGTCTATTCCCATCTTTTCTTCCGCACTATCTACTTCATCTGTGGTTAGAATGGTGTCTTGAGTCCACGTGAGTGGGAAGTGTCTGCAAAAAGCCATGTGAGTGGGTCTGGCATCAGTTTGTGGGTACATCCGAACTGTCTCTGCCATAGACAAGAAATGATTTCAGTGTCCTATCTTTATAGGCCTGCCTTCTCTTCTGGGCAGATTTGTTAGTTCAGCAATCCAGGCAGCTGTTTGCAGACAATATAAGGTTGCGACTTCCAGTGATCAGCTAGTTTGTGTTTCCCAGGAACACTGATATTCCTTAGCAATACTCTGTCCCCAGGTTGTTAATCTTCTACAATTACTTTGAGGTCAAAGTTTTTGTTCCATTGGCTGCGGGCATCTGAGGGCCCTAGCACATTTTCATGCACCGTTTTCAAACTCTTTTCTAAGCGATCTATGTATCCTTGGTGAGAAGGTATTGAAGGAAGGGCCAAAGGCCAGATCAACAGGTAGTCAAGCGTCCCTCCTGGACATCAGCATGTATAGTGAATAGCCTGTGGCATCAATTTTAGTGCCATTTTAAGCATGCACTACAGCTGCAATGCGTCTACTCCAATGCTGTTTTCGTCAGAGAGAGTATAGAAGAGTGTGACTGAATATTTCTGACTGGGGTCCCCTTGAGGATGAAAGGGGGTTGTCTTTGATTTCTAAATACTGAGCAGACCTAACAGTCTTTTAATGAGCTTACTCTCAAAGTCTCTTCCCTGATTAAAATTAATATGCTGAGGCAGGCCATAGTGGACAAAGAACTTTTCCACAAAAACATTTCCACAACAACAGTTGAGGCTTATTGGCCCTTGGTTGGAAACACCTCGGTGTACCAAGCACAGTGTTCAGTTCCTACCAGAACATTTCCTAGCTCACTTGAGTCAGGCTTCAGACACAGGAAATCAATGCACACCAATTCCATTGGTCCTTGACTATGGAGATGGCCCATTTGGGCAGCTCTGGTTGGCAAAGTCTTCCGCTGAATGCATTTTTAAGCAAGAATGAAGCCTTCAGCTTCAGCTCGCATACAAGGCCAATAGAAGCGATCTCTAACTATCTTGAAAGCCCTTTCTGGTCCTAGATGGCCTTGCTCATTGTGTAAAGCTAGTCATATGGTCTACTTTTTTGGTAGAAACAGCTGCCATCTGTCTTCAGAGTTGTCCAAGGGACCCCTTTGATAGTCCACTCCTTCTTTCAACTGAAACCAATTCCACTCCCTGTGGACTAGTTGTGCTTCCTTCGTGGTGTCTGTTAACAACATGTCTTGGTTTTGACTTTTCAGAGCCTTAAATGTTAAATTGCAGAGGGAATCTTCTAGCTGATCTTACCGTAGATCCTTCTTTGACAGCCTGGGCAGTTCCTTATCTATTACTTGAAAAAAGGTCACCATAGTATTTGTGGATACCCACTTTGGTGACTCTGACAATTTCATCTACTGTCACCCTCTTGGCATGGTACTCTTCCTCTTGTACCCCTTCTGGAGTTAGGTGTGTCCAACCTCCTGGGGAGATGTCTGAGATATAAGGTCCTCTAGAGACAGCATCAGCATCTCTGTTTCTGACTCTGGCACAATACTTCAGACTGAATCGGAACCCAGACAGAGCAGCCAACCACTGTTGCCCAGTAACATCCAACTTTTAGCTATGGTGAGCACATAAGTAAGTGGGTTGTTGTCGGTCTTGACCACAAAGTCCGCATCATACAGATAGTCCTTTAACTTGTTTACTACCGGCCACTTTAAGGCCTGAAACTCAAATTTGTAAGGCGGTTGTTTCTTTTTGCAGACTTCTGCTCACATATGTGACTGATTGCAGATGTCCATAATGCTCTTGGTATAGTACCCCACCCAGTCTTTCTCTGCTAGCATCGACATGTAGTTCATATTGTTTATAGAGGTCAGCATAGGCTAGAATTGGAGCATTGGTTAGACTTCTCTTCAGCTGGCAAAATGCCTACTCGCACTCATCTGTGCACTGGTCTCAGATAGATTCTTGAGGTTTTCTTGGTCCTTTACTTGGTTTACTTGACTTGGGAGCATCTGCATCTTCCTCCTCATTTTTTAGTGACTCATTGAGGGGTCAGGATATTTTATTGAATCTTTGATAGGAACAGAACCTTAAGAACGACCCTAGTCTAGTGACGTAATTCAGTCTAGGTCAGGAAGTGTCCGTTTCTAACTTTTAAGGGTCGGTGGCAACTCCCTCTGCGGACATAACATGCCTCAGGTGGGTGACTAAGAGTGGATAGAATTGAGATTTCTCCAATGACAATTTAACCCTTCTTAATGGATTCTCTGCAGTACCTTTTCCAGTCTTTCCTCATGTTCCACAAGGGCCTTCCTGAAGACAATGTTTTCATCAAGATGCACCAGCAACTCAATCAAGTTTATGGCCCCCACAGTACATTCTATTAGCCGATGAAAGGATGCAGGGGCTGCTGACAATCCTTGGTGCATTCTGTTGAATTAAAAAAACTCCAGCAGGCAAATAAAGGCAGTATTCTCCCTGTGACTTTCTGTTACTGTCTATCTGAAAGCAAAAGGTGCAAGTTGGACTGCTGGTCAGGAGTCACAGCAAGGCTTGCTTTAGTACCTCCTGCAGCGGCTCATTTGCGGCATTTCACCTTGAAATGTCCAACTTTCCCACAGCAATATAATCTTTTTCTGGTTAGTCCCCTTGTTTGGTCTCTTTTCTGAAGTTAGAGTAGTAGACAAAGCCTGCTTCATATCTATCGGAGACTTTTCCATGCTCACATAGACCTCCAATACTTGCATCATGGTTTGTTGCATTTTTAACTGTGCCTGTGCTTCCTGGTTCAACAGATCAGGTGTTGCTGATTCCATTAAGGCTCTGGGTTTGGATGCATTTTTCTGTTCAGCTTCTAGCCCCATGGTCGACTCATCATCTCCTAATAGGTAACCATCCCTTTGAACCACTCATGCAGAGATTTTCTTGTTCTTTGGCGACAGCTTGCTCTGAGTAGCTTGTTCCTGATTTTTCTCGTCTAAAAGAGCCTCTTCCACCCTATTTTTCTTCACCAGTTATAGATGGGTGGGAGCAGATCTGGGTCCTTTGAGAAGAAGCTTCAGCACTATAGGATGTTTGGGGTGGGCTCCTTGTAAGACTCGATCCAATTGGACCTCTTTTGGTTCTAATCCTTTTTTAAGGATTTGATGTAGGATCTACTCTAGTTATGAAGTCAGAAAATTTCTCTCCTCCGTGCTGGTGAGAGTGTTTGAACTTGTATAGTAAATCTGGGAGTCTCTTCCAAACACCATATACATTGCTTCCATATAGTCCCACATAGTCCTGTTTTCCCAAATTTAAGTTACAGATCACTTCAGCAGCAGGGCCCTTGAGACTCTTACTAATTCTCTGTTTCTTTAAAGCCTCAAGGATATCCCATTCTTCTAGTGCTTGGGAAGCCTGGTCCATCCATGTTTCAAAGTCCTCTTCCCCAGATGGAAAGAAAGAACTTGTGTCCTCTGCAAGAAGAACCATAGCTTTATATATATATATACATATATTCAATGACTGATGGGGACAGAATTACTCTTTACAAAGTTCTCAACTAGCTTCTGTACATCGGTGAAGAAGGAAGCAGAAGGTAGTCCTGAAGTAGATGCAAGAGCGATGGTGTTTACTTCAGTCCTTGGCATGTTCTGGCTTGGGCTCTCTGGGTTGAAGTCTGACACTTGTAACTAAATTAAGCGGGCTTTGACTTCTTCTCAGGGCCGAAGTGGGACTCATTTTCAGCCCTGCAGTTTCATGCCTTAGATCGGCCCACTTTAGTTCACGACTGACTATATTAAAATAATGTAATTAAAACCTCAGAATATACGTTTGCAATGGTGCACTGTTCTCTACAGCCTTGTAATTCATTGTAGTTTTCAAAAAATATCATCATTTCCAATTCAGTGCAAATACAGTAGCCTTTTTTTTTTGCTTCACAGTGAAGAGTTATTAGAACAATAAATAACAGGACAGTATCAGAATCTATTTTCTTTAAGAATTAGTATTCATAAATATCTAAACATTGAAATGAAGAAAAAAATCAAATTAAAATGTATCAGATGCAGTGCTTGTCTCAGCAATCAGTTTATTCACCCTTAGTGTCAGTGTGAATTTGCTATTCCTCCTCCTGTGTGCAAGGGCCACACCCCAGACCGATTCGGGCCGGCAAGGACCCCCTGCGTTTTGAGTACAGTACAGATGTCCTTCTAGTGGGTCTCTCCCCTGTTTCATCTTTCATGCACCGGGGAGAGAAATATAAAAAATTTCATCCAGACATAAAGGAACCCAAAATAGGAGCTGGGAATAACTCAGAGAGACCCGCTAGGACATCTGTACTCAAAACGCAGGGGGTCCTTGCTGGCCCAAATCTGTCTGGGGAGTGACCCTTGCACACAGAGGAGGAGGAATAGCAAACTCACACTAACACTAAGGGTGAATAAACTGATTGCTGAGACAAGCACTGCATCTGATAAATAAACATTCTGAAGTTACGGACTATTTAACAGGCAGCACAAATCAAAAAGAAGCACCTTATATCTGTCTGGGCACCTTAAGTTTAATTGCACTATTTTCACCTCACCTACTCACCTCACCCTAGCCTTCACCCCTCTTCCCCCCCCCCCGCACCAATTGCCAGTGTTGATCTATGGTGGCTTTCCCTGTAGCTGCCAGCTTCACTCTGTGCCCTCCTGCTGGCTTTAGGTGCTACAGGGAAGCCACAGGAATATAGCACAAGTTAAGTCAGCACTCAGGGAGCTGTTCCCACAGTCACCTCCATGCTTACCCAATCCCGGGAGTCCCCTCCATGCTGTGCTGCAGCCAGCTCTCCCTCCTCCCCTTCCCCCTCCCGCTGGCTGCAGCTTCTGCGGGGCAAAGAGAAACTGTCCTGTCAGAATGGAGAGCAGTGTGTGGGGGAGGGGGGCTTTGTAAACATGTGTTTACCACCCCCCTTCCTTTCCTTAGATGGACATAGTAAGCGATCAGTCCTAATCACTATGTCAGTTGATCACTGGAGAATAGTAAACAGTGTTATATGAATGAATAGGAATCTCTCTATTCATTCAAGTCCAGTGCAGCTTTCAGGATGCAGAGAAAGGGACTGTCTCAAAAAAGAGACAGGAATTTATTTCAGTCCCTCTCTCTGTCCCAAAAAAGAGACATCAGGGGTCTCTTTAGACCTCTGGTATCTCATCAAAGATCCCAATAACCATCCCCCCCCCCCCAAAAAAAAATAATGAAAAAAAAATAAAAAAATAAATGAATTAAAAAAAAAGCCACACCATAGTAAGGCCCTTTTCACACGGGCTGTCCAATCAGGTCCATCTGTCAGTTTTTCTGGCAGACCTGATCGTACCCTCCATTCACCCCTAAAGAGCAGCGGATGTGAGCAGTGACATTTCAGCCGACATCCGCCACTATCCAATCTGATTCTATCTTCCATCTGTCTGACGTATCGGATCAGATGAAAATAGACAGGCCATCCATTTTTACCCAATTTCCCCATAGAGGAGAACAGGACTGGGTCCGTCTCCACTCTGCTCAGTAAGTGGAGACGAACTTGTCATCCACCTGCTCAGCGGGATTCAGCGGAGCCTTAAGCCTTGTTCACACAGGGCATACTACAGTGTATGCCCCTGCAAGGCTGTGCTTACCTGCTCAGGCCATCCCATTGATGTAATTTGGGATGTATTTTCTGCACGAACACAGTGGTTGCTCCAAAATTGACTTTCATATGGGTCTAAATGCATGTCCTCCTGTATGAGCTCATACTGTCTGCGTTCAGGGTCGTGAACCCACACGGATGTCCGACTGGGAACAGCAACTGTGCCCATGCAGCCGCTGTATCCCAATTGACATGAATGGGACTGCCTGCATGGGGATGCATGGAACACCTGGGCATCGTCATGTGGCTAAACACAGCCCTCCATGTGCATACACTGTAGTTTCCCCATGTGTCCTAGAAATTTTGCAGGAATATTGTAAATTATGTTGTGTTTGTGTGCACCAATATTGATTTTAGTGTTTTTTTAAGTGGAAATAGTGGTTTGCTAAACATTTGCGCAACTATTGCAGGGCCTAAAAAAAATCAGTAACAAATTTGTTTTATTCTACAGGTCATGTGCTTTCAGAAAGTATATGGTTTAGGGGGTCTTTTACTAACCCTAAAATCTGTAAATGAAAAATGATGACCTCAGATTTGAAGAGTAAATTGTTTTTATTTACAGTTTTGCGCACCATCCCTTTTTGCCATTGCATAAAACAGCACAATTTAAAATTTACAAATATTTGATATCTATTAACTCAATACAGTTTTCGTTTTTATATTCAGTAGAAAAAAGTTGTATCTGCTAATAATGATTTTAGTGTATTTTTAGCAAAAATATTGGTTTGATAAACATTTGCACAAATATCACAGGGGCCTTAAAATCAGTAGCAGCTTCTTTTTATTCTACTGGTCATGTGCTTTCAGAAAATATATGGTTTGGGTTTTTTTTTAAAAACCCAGAAAGCTGTAAGTGAAAAATTATGACCTCAAATTTTTAGAGAATTTTTTGGGTACGTTGGATTTTCACCATTTTGCAAAAAGAAGCAATTTAAAATTTACAAATAGTTGTTTTTTTTATAACTTTAGCAGGAATTTAGCAGGAATTTTGTATAATTTGCTGTGTTTGTATCTGCTAATAATGATTTTAGTGTATTTTTAGCAAAAATATTGTTTTGGTAAACATTTGCGCAAATATCGCAGGGTCTTAAAAATCAGTAGCACCTTCTATTTATTCTACAGGCCATATGCTTTCAGAAAATATTTGGTTTGGGGAGTTTTCTACAAACTCTGAAAGCTGTAAGTGAAAAATAAAACCCTCCAAATTTTTTGAAAAATTTGGATATTTATCATTTCTCTGTACGTTTTGTTTTTTATCATTTTGCATGAATTTAGGCACAATTTAAAATTGATAATTTATTATTTATTAACTCAACACATATAAAAAAATGCGTAAATGCAGATCACAATGTATGGTCATAGTACGGCATGCAACACATTCAGCGGCGCTTAATCATGATAGCATGATAATGATTCATGATATTAATGTCCACATAACATGAATGGTTAAAATTAGAATGTCCAATCTTAACAGAGGATCAGCAGCCTTCATCACACCTTTCGTGCTCCCCTTAGTAATGGACACTCACCACATCTCACATTAGTCTGAGCCTGTATACATCAGCTGCATGAGCCCTTGCCCCCGGATATCGAGCCGCCTCCAGTGATTCCAGAACACCTTTAGCTGCTTCCTCCAACTCAGGGTCAGGCACCGTATCACAGCCAGTCAAAATGCAAGCAGACAACAGGGAACAGAGGATAGTGTAATATTGCTTGGGCTTTTTTTTCAAATATAACACCCTGAACCCCCTCAATCAATCTGCTTACATATAATAGAACTTGCAAAGGCATATACAATAATCTGGGACCAGGTGTACCGCTGCTCGCCGTCCGCGAGCTGAAACGCCTCCTTCCACAGGGATGTGACAGACCGCGGCTCAAAGCGAGTTCCGGAACATTAGCTGGCAACCCCCTTGGTCTCCTAGGTAGCAACGTACGTGCGTACTGACGCGTTTCGTCACGTGGACTTCAACTGAGGTCGCTGGTATGTTGCTAAACTCGGGCTTATGAATGCAACCAGGGGACCTCCCCCTTCGCATTCATTGGTTCCCATATCGTCAAAGCGGACTACACCGCCCCGCCTCATATCTCCGAGACAGAACTGTAGTGCTGCTGGGTATTACTTAGCAAATTTCTGACCCATCCTTCGGCAATTGCAATTACATTAGTGTGCCTATGTAAGGTATACAAAGGGCCGCATTAACTCAACACAGGTTCAGCTTCTATATTTAGCAGGAATTTAGGAGGGATTTAGAAAAATGTGCTGTGTTTTTATCTCCTAATAATAATTTTAGTGTATTTTTAGTTAAAATATTGTTTTGAGAAACATTTGTGCAAATATCGTGGGGTCCTTACAAATCAGTAGCATCCTCTTTTTATTCTACAGGTCATTTGCTTTGAGAAATTATATAGTTTGGGGGGGGGGGTCTTTTCTAAACACTGGAATCTGTAAGTGAAAAATTAAAACCTCCAGGTTTTTAAAGAAATTTGGATTTTTACATTTTTGTGTACGTTTGATTTATACCATTTCGCAAAAAAGTTCAATGTAAAATTTACAAATATTTGTTGTTTATTAACTCAATACAGGTTAGCTTTTATATTTAGTAGGAGTTTTTTTTTTTAATTTGCTGTGTTTTATTCTGCTAATAACGATTTTAGTGTATTTTTAGCAAAAATATAGTTTTGATAAACATTTGCGCAAATATCGCAGGGCCTTAAAAATCAGTAGCACCTTCTTTTTATTCTACTGGTCATGTGCTTTCAGAAAATATATGGTTTAGGGAGTCTTTTAGAAACTCTAAAAGGCAAAGGGAAAAACAAAAAAGCAATGGAAAAATTGCAAAAATGGTTTAGCCATCTGAGTTTAACCAATTCTGGACCGGAAGATTTTCCCCCTTAATGACCAGGCCATATTTTGCAATTCGGCAGTGCGTTACTTTAATGGACAATTGCCCGGTCATGTGACAAGGTACCCAAATAAAATTGATGTCCTTTTTTTCCACAAATAGAGATTTATTTTGGTGGTATTTGATCACCTGTGCGATTTTTATTTTTTGCGCTATAAACAAAATTCTGAGAAAAAGCAATATTTTTCACATTCTGCTATATAACATTCCCAAAAAAAAAATGTAAAAATCAAAATTAGTTAACATTTTAGGCCAATTTGTTTTCTGCTACATATTTTTAGTAAAAAAAATCGCAATAAGCGTATTTTGATTGGTTGGCGCAAAAGTTATCACGTCTACTAACTACGGGAAAGATTTATGTCATTTTTATTGTTTTTTTTTTACTAGTAATTTAATGGCGACGATCTGCCATTTTTTGCGGGTCTGCAACATTGATAGGATAGATCGGACCCCTGACTGACATTTTTGACACTTTTGGGGGGGACCAGTGACATTACTACAGTAATCAGTGCTAAAAAATATGCACTGTTACTGTAATAATGACACTGGCAGGGAAAGAGTTAACACAGTAAGTGATCAAGGGGTTAAATGTGTACCTAGGGGCGTGTTTCTAACTGTATGGGAGCGTGGCTTGTGAAATTATCACAGAGCCCTGTGTTCCTATATGGCAGGATCACAGGTGCTCTGTGATCATTCCAGAGAGAAGAACCATCAGCTGTGTTTACAACAGTTGCCCGTCCTCTCTCAGCGGGGAGTGATCACGGGTGTCAGACCGCAATCGGAGCTGCCTGCCCCATGCATCGGAGTCACCGCTGATGAGTAAGGGTGGCGCACGCTCGCCCCCTAGCTGCAGGCGCGCAATCGTCGTATACCGGCGGCGGGTGGTCGGGAAGCTGTTAAGTGGAGCACAGGGCCTGGCAGTGAAAGGGTTAAACAAATGGATGGGGGGAAATTTCAGCAATATTCTTATGTTATTTCATTGGCATGAAAGATGATATAAAATGTTGTCATCGTTGAGAAAAAATCTTTGTTTCTTCACAGTTGGTTAACTGTTTGCTCCAGCTTTCAGCAGCAATTGCTACTGCAAACCCCTGCATATCCAGTGACCATAATCTCGGTCCAGAAACTTGGGCCTTCTTCTCCTTGGAGAATTATTATAAACAGTTGCATCCCTGTGAGAAAAAAATGTCCTGTTATAGATCTTGCCACAATATTTTGCACAAATTCAGGTTAGAAGTTTGACCAGGAATATGCCACAACCTTAGTTTTTTTTGTCCTTTCTGATGTTGACTTTTTTGAGCATTATTGTCTATCTATATACTGTAATTTAATGGTTCTTACTAAAATCAAAGTCCACTGGTAGTGTGGCAGCAAAACATAGCCAAACTATTAAACCAACACTACAATTCTTGAATTATGGTAGAAGACTCTTACCCTTTAAACCATAATGCAAAACATATATACAGTCCAACAGCTTAGTTAATACCAGGGACTTTTTGTAGGGCCTGACCAGCGAAAAATCTGGTTGTATGTGGTCAGCGTCTGCTAATGTATTTATTCAATGATGTGTAGTGTAAAGTAAATTGTATTTTATCTTCATGTCTTAAACACTGTATCAAACTTTGGGGTTGATTTATTAAAGGAATAGACTGTTCACTATGGGAAGTGAATGTTCAGCATGAAAAGTGTATGTTTACGTTGCATGTTAATTCAACTTCACTTTGACTGAGGGAGAGAAGGTGGCAAAATCACTGAGGCTTTCCCTCTTCTCACTGATGTCCAGCTGTTGAACAATTTCTCTCTAATTCTCATTATGAATAAAGAGGCTAAAGATGACGAAGTAGTATAAAAACTGGCCAGTAGCAAAACCATTTTAATGAGCAAGATTAGGCTGAAATTTGCAGGAGACACAGGACAGAGACAGATGTTTTCATCGAAGAATTAAGAGACTGCAGATAGTAAAGCAGTGTAAAATAGCAAGTGGCACGACAGTTGTAATCAAGGAAAATAGGCCTAAATGGTGAATACCTAACTTTAATGATTTTATGAGGATAAAGGGTTGGCTAAATGTGAGTGAAAGAATGTGAGATAGTTTAAGTGCACACTTTTTTTATGTTTTTTTTTTGCTGCTGATGCAAAGGTGGGCTGTGAGCAAAAAACAGCAACGTGAACATCCTACTCTGGCTGTTGTTAAGCCTTTAGGTGGCTGTGTGAAAGAGGGCTATTCGTTTGGTTTCAAGCTATTATGCATAAAATGGCAAAAAATGCATAATTTTCTTTGATATGCCAGCCACATTATTGTAACTAAAAACGTAACAAACCATTTCAGAATTGTTTAGGTAGGCTGGCAGATTAGTCATAGATTTAGGCCTAGTACAAACAGGCCAAATGTCGGGCGGCATAAGCCAGTTCAATAGAAACCGGCCGACATTCGGCCTGTGTGTACTGGGGTCACTCCGACAGAAGGCAGCTGGCTTCTGTCAAAGGGACATGACTGAAAAAGGTCTGCCGACTGGCTCCCGGTCAGCACTCTCAGAGGTGGAGGGGGGGGACCCTTTCAGCAGCGGGGGGGGGCGTCACCCTGTCAGAACACAGTAGAACAGCAGGGGAGATTGCTGTAATAATGTTGGATAGTTAGTACAGCGGCTCCTCCTGAGCTGTCAGTTTTTTTTTTTTTTTCGTTCAGCCTTGCTGGGTTAAACGAAAAAAGACTACTAGTGTGTACAGCACTTTAGTGTCAAGTTGACAAATTCATACTGGGGCTGCTTAATTTGCTCTGGTCATACGTTCAGTCTTAGAGTAATTTGATACTGATTTACTCAATACTCATTTTCTGTTATCAAAATCCATAAAATGTAAATATACCCACCCACTTATATTACCTCCTGGAAACATCAGAGAAAACAAAATTGTGCAACTCTCCTGCCAAGTGGCCAATGATATATGAATTGCAGCCTTTACTATAAGTATTGCATTGGCATAACAATTTGTGTCCTTATTTATGGTGAATTTTCCACTCTCCCAGCCATTTAGAAATTTCTTAAGGGCCTACTCACACCTTTCCAATGCAGTGCCTTGCTGTACCTTGCACATTAATGAGTGCATTACCACAACCCATTTTAATGCAGAGTAACGCACGTCACTTGCATTAGCACATTGCATTGAAATTAATTTTGAAAGGAACCCCAGTGCACTAAGGCAATGCAGCTCCAATGCATATGTGATGCCATGCACCACAACATGTGGTAACACAATGAACCAAAAGGCCAAAGTCTGAATGGGCCCAAAAGGCTTAAATATGCATGGAGTGACCAACACACATGTATATGAAAGTGAACATGCCTTAAAACTGAAGGTATTAGTATATTTTCATCTGAGCTCTAAGTAGGGCATATAAGTTGCAGGCAGTTACGTACCATTTGGAATAAACGTAGAATAAACCTACCCATGCTGGTTGAAGAAGACTTGTTATATTAAAATTTAAAGAAAACGTAAGATACACATGCATAATGCATTAATATTATTTTAATCTATAATAACCTGAAATTGTTTAAAATTAGCATTCCCTTTTTTCAGTTATTTTGCTATGATCTACGTTACCTCTTGATGACAATGCAACCTTTCCCTTTCAGTCTTAAATAATATATATACCTTCTGTGACTGTTCTTTTCTTCAGTGGCTCTGTAGAATTGTTAAGAAATTATATTTTTCTCTTTGTCTGAATGTTCTGCATTTTAAAATACGTTATAGTTTTTCATTGACATGATGATAAGGTATCTAATCTAGACTGCACAGAATGTATCTGGGTCACTGTGTGATTATATTCTGGCTAAATTTTAGAGCGAAGAGTTTTTTCTAGCCAAAATATGTATTAGCTACTGTGCACACCTGCGTTCTCTCAGTAGGATGTTTGTCTCTTGCTAGAAGGGAATTGGGGAGAAAAGGTTTTATAGTGCAGGATGCTGTTCTGTTTTTGTTCCTGATAATTTGACTTGATTCGCATTGCATTTTTGGTTTTCTTTAAATATTCTGTGGAAAGAAACAAATGCAGTTAAGCTGCCACTACAATTTTATGTATTCACTGGCATGTTCCAAACACAAAAACATGAATGTTTACCTTAAAAACATTTTTTTATTGAAACCTATAGAAATGTTTGTATAAAATTACAGTTCTGTAAATGGCATATTAAAGTCCTTTGCCGAGATGATGTTTTAGAAGATAGTTCACATAAAATACAAATTTAAAGCGACAGAATTAGGCCCAGATAGATTCAATATAACATTTTCTTGTTGTCTTTTTCGTGATCCCTGTTAAAATACCTTTTATTCTAAAACAAAGGCCCATTACCTAAGTGGTATCTTTAATAATGCAATAAACAAAAGTATACTCACAAACATTTCAATGGTAAAAACATATCAAAGTCCATAATATGTACGAAGCAACCAGGTCACCAAGAAAAGTCCCATCACTCCAAATGACCTTGCCTTTTATTCTAGGTCAGAAGAGTAAACTCGTAGTATTGGTGGATCATTATTTCTTGTTCTCTCAGTATACTATTTAGTCAATTTGACATAGTTCAACTTGTTTTTTGTGGACAGTTTTCGAATGTTGACTTTACTTTCCCACGTGCTGAACAAACCTTTCATAATGGGTACTTTTTAAGCAAGGTTTCAGTACATTTTGCTCTGAATATTGGACTTTAGTAAACTTATGTTGGTAGGATTTAACGGGTGAGATGAAAGGTTTGTAAAAGAGGTGGAAAAACATTTATCTGTGTAGGACTAAATGTATGGTTTTCCATAAATATTTGTATTTTTACAATAAGAAATTAGTAGTTGGTTGGGCAAAATGTTGTAACCATTTGCTCATAACTATATTATTTGTTAAATAGTAAGCTGTTTCTCTCAGAAATTATTAATATTTGAAGACAAATTGGGGTTAAGACCATTGTGTCTAGGATATTAAAAACTGGATTTTAAAAAGATCTTTGATAAGGAAATGGAACTATTAAATTTAAAGGTAATTCTACAAAAATGTAGGCGAAACCAGGTGGGGCTGTTCCAGCAATGTTTCATTATAAACATTTTTTTTCACACAACTTTCATACATGATTCAAATATTTTTTTGTAAATGAATTCACAGGAAAATATGTGAATCCTAGGAGAAAGTTACATGAATCATGGGAGAAATCATTTGAAAAATAGACTTGTAAGTTATTGGTATAAAGATGAAAACAGCAGTGTTCTAGGTCACCACTTATGGATTCATTAATATGTGGCATTAACAGTTATAATGAAGGAGGTTGTAGACAACTGCCTTTACAAAATCGTTGTTGCTACAGGAGATCACACTTCTGTTGTCCTAGTGCAGGTATTGATCCCAGTGCTCAGTCCTAGATCTGATACTTCAAACACTTCAAAAAACACTCTTGGCATAATTCTCATTATTGCAACAAATAAAGGCTTAAATATGATAGGCCTTAATGATCCTAAAAGTAAAGATGTGTGTAGTAACTGCAGGAGCCCATTGTTAGGTCCCCTTTTTAAATAATCGGGTACATCATGATTCCCCACTGCTGATGGACATGTCTTTTTCGTGCTACAAGTTTGATTTTATTACAAATTGTTGTGTGTTCAGGTCTTTAGCCAATTATTTCTCAAGCTTGGCATGTGTTGCCAGCACTTCTAATAACCTGGTGAGTCAACAAGCTGTAGTTTCAAGATGTGACTGAACTACAAGGGGTGCAAAGGGAAGTCTGTTCTTGGTTTCGGGGAGCTCAGGAAAGACAGCTTCAATTTACAACATGTTTGCTTACATTATATTCTGTAAGTGTAAAAACAGGACTTCTCTTCCCTTTTTTATTCTTTTTTTATTACTCATCTTTAGTAGGCTTATAACAATCTTTTTGATATGTGGATCCTTTGTTTCAATAATAAGCTGTAGTCCTGTAGCTTATAGGTGTATCTCTGGTCTCAAACACTATGACAACCTGGTTCTCAAAACAAGAATTAAATCTTGAGACGCATGCCGGATACACATTTAGCAAAGCTTCTGTTTTTCATACAGAAGCTCCCATTTGTTTGTAATTTGCTGATCTGAGAAACCCTGATTGTAATGCAAGAAAGCCATTGTGGAACACCCTTACTGCAGGCTGACTAATATCTCTCACATTCTGAATAATATGAAAAGTTTTTTGCGACCACCTATTAGATTTAAACTTACCTTAGAAGACGAAGACGAAGCAGAAACATAGCTTTAGTTACATTCTCATAGAAACTGCAGATTAGAAAGGAGCTTGTAAGAATATGCTGCCGGCATTTCTTTCCTGTCTTTTAAAAGTGCAGGCTAAAGGCCAGTCATCACAATAATGGTTTCCCTACACACCAGGTCACTGAACCGCTAGGTAGTGATGCCAGGATCAGGATGCTAGGTCTGAAGCTGAAAAACCATGTCAGAAATAACACCTCCCATTTATCCCCACTGGTAAACTAAGTAAACATTCTCTATAGGTGCACTGATTGGTTTAACATGCTGCCCGGAACTTTTTTTAACCTATGAATAAAATAATATTTACATAATTTATCAAGCTGCAGTAGCATTATAATTGCATTTAAGCCTATTTTTTTTCTTTTTTAAGTGTATCAATTTTAACCACTTCAATGCTGTGTACTTTTACCCCCTTCCTTCCCAGGCCAATTTTCAGCTTTCAGCGCTGTCACATTTTGAATAACAATTGCACAGTCATGCAACACCGTACCAATAAGACATTTTTTAAAAACTTTTCATACAAATACAGCCTTCTTTTCATGGTATTTATTCACCACTGATTTTTTTTTTATTACTTAATTTATCAAAAAAAAAGGAAACTTTAAAAAAAATAAAAGTTTTTCTTCGTCTCTTATTTGTTTATTTTTTTCCAAATAAGTAATCTTTCTTCAAAAATTTAGGTCAAAATGCATTCTGCTAGATTTCTTTGGTGAAAAATAACCCAAATCAGTATATTTTATTTAGTCTGTAGGAAAGTTATAGAATCCACAAACCATGGTATATATATCAAAAAATCAATCAATCCTGATGTACTGACGGTCTGTCTCATTTCTTAAGATGAAGTCAATAAACCAATGCTCTACCAATAATTAACATGAAGATAGTATGTAAGAAAAATAAATGTGAATAGCAATAGCAGCCAATTACTGTAGTGTCCCCACACACAATAAAAATGATACAAAGGAATCTAATCAGCGCTAAAGCAAAAAACAGTAAAATTGAGCATAAAGATGTATATAAAGTGCTTAAATCTTGAAATGTGCAGACAATATTGATGTGCAAACATGCTAAAATAAATAATATAAACCCACACAGGGGTAGTGCAAGAAAATTGAGAGAATCAATATTGAATATGTGTAAAAAAGTCCATATACTTCATGTGACCAATAAGGCAAAATATATATATTAAAAATCCATAAATATAAAGTGACGGAATTGCAATAATAATGGTGATTTCTGTGCAGAATCTCAAAACTTCATGTGACCAATAGAGCAGGGCTCAAAATTTCAAGTCCTGAGCTACTAGCCAGGCCTTAAGAGTTACTCGCCACCAGTTGCCCCACTCAACCTTACCCTGCCCCGCCTATTGTTCCACCCCTAAACACACCCTCTTAAATTATCTCATTAAATTACACTGTTAAATGTTGTATGCAGAATTAGGTTACAAAAATAAATATTAACAACTTTAACATTAATAATATAAAGTATAATTCATTGATTTGACTGTGATAAATAAAATAAGGATATAATATGATTGGCTAATATAGGCACTGTACATATCATTACTGCCTTGTTAAGTAAATATGTGCTACATACAGAGTGCAGGATTGATAGATGCGCTATGTATAGACTGCAGGGTTGAGGGGTGCGCTACGCTAGGTGACTGGGCGGGAGTGACACCTTCTTTCTGGGTTTGCGCCGACCCCATTCTTAAGGCTCCACTCACACCTGCGTGTTTTGTAAACGCATGCAAAATTGGGTATTTTTGCGTGCATTTATGAAACATGCTAAAACCCATCACGTTTGCTGCGCCATTCATTGTTATGGCATCCCAAACACCACAAGCCGACGTGTTTTTCTGTGTGCAAAAATGTGAAAGCACTGCTGTAAAATGAGTGGTATAAAAAAAAAAGAAAACTGAATGCAGAAAAAGCTCAATGAGCTACTTTGCCTTATGTAGCTCATAAAATAAATGGGCTACCCTATGCATGCTGTGCAAAAAAAGGTTGGTGTAAATGGTGCCTAATAGCAACCATTCAGAAGCCTGTAAAGTTGATATGGTTACTGCACTGAGTGACTAAGCCCAACTGTCTGTACCTCCTCACACTACAGAGACTAGAACCTGAACACTCAGTGCAGTATTCCTAGTAACCAAACAGAGCCTGCCTTACATTGGTGTGATCTGAGTTCTGATAGGCTGCTCTGGGTGGCTGCACTGTGCTCCACTTCTTTTTTTGAATAAGGTAGGTAGGAGTGTGAGTTAGTAAGTTAGCAGCCTGCGCCCACTGTCCCTGTACACTGCTTGCCTGTGCAAACTTACACACTCGAACTTGTCTCTCTCTCTGATGGTCTCCCCGACCTCTCAGTTCTCACTTCTCCCCAGTAGGCTGTTACCTGAAGTCTCTCTCGCTGCCGACTCTTCTTCTTTCTCCTCGCTGCCCTGGGACGCGCATCTTCTCTGCCGCCTCAAGTCCGGAATGTCAGTAAGAAGAGAATCCACGGGGCTGTGCTGGAAACTACATTTCCCAGCATGCAGCGTTGCTCACAGAGCCCTCCATAGAGATGACTGCGGCTTGTCCAAAGCCGAGCAGACCCGCCCCCCCCCCACCCTAGCCGAGCCGGGCGGATCGGCCACCACCTGAGCCAGGCTGGAACACTAGCCCTCAAATAAATTCCATTCGCCAAATGTGAGCAGGCGAGTGGAAATTTTGAGGGCTGCAATAGAGTAAAAATATAAAAGTCCATGAATATAATGTGACAAAGTTGCAATAGTAGTGACTTCTGTGCAAAGATCCCAGATGTGAACCAGTACCAATCCAACCAGTGAGTGCAATGGCTGCTCACCTAAATAAAGATGTTAAAGCGCATTCAAAAGACACTCCAATGATGAGGATTCTTCCACAATAATGACAGATCTAGACATGAAAAATAAACGAGTACCTCCATGGTGTAGTATGTAACAGCAGTAATTTATTGTTAAAAGCCTAAACTTACATATTAGTAGTTGCCACCAAATATAATAAATAGGGTCACAGAGTCCCCGAATCTTGCAGTAAAGTGAATGTAGACTTACGGTCTCGGCTGAAAACCGGAGGTGACGTCACATGGTTCCTCCCGACGTGTTGCGTCACAAAACACGTGACTTTCGGCCAAAAACCGGAAGTGACATCACCAGGCTCCTCCCGACGCGTTGCGCCACAAAACCCGTGACTTTCTCAAGTCATGTGTTTTGTGACGCAATGCATCGGGAGGAGCAATGCGGCTCCAGCGTGAGCCGCTCATTCCCTCCTCAATGCGCGCCCCCCGGGGGGGCGTGTTCTACTACTCACACACTGACCCTGTGTGAGGAGGAGATTGCGGTAACAGCTAGTAACCAATTACAGTGCACCCCAAACACACTGATTGCCCCCCCCCAATAAAGAGCACCTGTCACTAGCCCATCAAAGTACCTGTCACTAGCCCATCAAAGTACCTGTCACTAGCCCATCAAAGTACCCGAGTACCTGTCACCAGCCCATCAGGTACTCGGATGACAGGTACTCGGGTACTCTGATGGGCTGGTGACAGGTACTCGGGTACTCTGATGGGCTGGTGACAAGCCTTCCGGTACTCTGATGATGGGTACTCGGGTACTCTGATGATGGGTACTCGGGTACTCTGATGACGGGTACTCGGGTACTCTGATGACAGGTACTCGGGTGCTCTGATGACAGGTACTCGGGTACTCTGATGACAGGTACTCGGGTACTTTGAGTACATGTCACCGGAGTACCCAAGTACCCATCATCGGAGTACCCGAGTACCCGTCATCGGAGAAACCGAGTACCTGTCACCTACCCATCAGAGTACCCGAGTACCTGTCACCTACCCATCAGAGTATCCGAGTACCTGTCACCTACCCATCAGAGTACCCGAGTACCTTCCATCTGCACATCAGAGTACCTGATGCCTGAAGTACCCGAGTACTTGCCGCCTGCTCATCAGTATCCATCACTACTCATCAGTACTCATCAGTACCCATCATTACCGATCACCTATCAGTATCCGTACTCATGATCAGTACCCATCAGTACAGTATCAGTATCACCTATCAGTATCAGTACTACTCATCAGTACCTATCACCTGCCTGTCACCTGCCCATCAGAGTACCCGAGTACCTGTCACCTGCCTATCGGAGGACCCAAATACCTGCCACCTGCTCATCAGTACCAGAGTACCTGTCACCTGCCCAGCAAAGTACCCGAGTACCTGTCACCCTTCATACAGCCACCATGTCCAAGTCCAAAAAGGTTTATATACGTCCTCCGTTTAAACCTAAATACCCCTGTTATAGCAGCAGATAGCTGCCATAACTCTGGTATTTTTTTAAACCGTGGACAGTTGGCTTTCCGATAAGGGTGGTCCCAGCGGCGGATTCGCCGCGGGATCACCCTTCCTGGATGGCAGAAGAGGTGCCCCTCCCGCCGTGTTACGGTCCTTTTCCCCGCTCACCGGACCCGCCGGCAGCGGGGAAAACGATCCGGTCCCGGATCCTCACAGACAGGATGTCGAGTGAGGGCAAGCTTGCCCTCACTCGACTCTATGGTCTTGGAGGACCGGAGCTACGGCAAACGTCGTTGCCTAGCAACCGGTTTAAAGGTCCCTTTTTTTTCATTTTATTTTATTATTATTTTTATTTTTATTTTTTTCTATCTTTTAGTGTACTTGTAAGATCTGAGGACTTTTTGACCCCAGATCTCACAAAAAAGAGGACCTGTCGTGCCTATTTCTATTACAAGGAATGTTTACATTCCTTGTAATAGAAATAAAAATGATCATTTTTTTTTAAATGGTGTAAAAATAAAAAATAATAAATAAAATAAATAGTAATAAAAAAAAAATTAAAGCGCTCTGTCCCTGTGAACTCACGCTCAGAAGCGAACGCATACGGAAACCCCGCCCACATATGTAAACGGTGTTCAAACCACACATGTGAGGCATCGCCGCGATTGTTAGAGCAAGAGCAATAATTTGAGCCCTAGACCTTTTCTGTAACTCTAAGATGGCAACCTGTACAAATTTTTAAATGGGGATTTGGGGATTTTTAAGTACCAAAGTTTGTCGCCATTCCGTGAGCGTGCGCAATTTTGAAGCATGACATGTTGGGTATCTATTTACTCGGCGTAACATTATCTTTCACATAATGGAAAAAAATTGGGCTAACTTTACTGGTTTGTCATTTTTTAATTGAAAAAAGTGAATTTTTTCCAAAAAAATTGCGTTTGGAAGACCGCTGCGCAAATATGGTGTAATAAAAAATATTGCAATAATCTCCATTTTATTCTCTAGGGGCTCGGCTAAAAAAAAGTATATATGTTTGGGGGTTCTAAGTAGTTTTCTAGCAAAAAACAACTGATTTTAGCTTGTAAACACCAAATGTCAAAAATAGGCCTAGGCAAGTGGCTAGGATGCATGATGGTGCTCCTTGGATGTTGGGCCCCTCTATATGGCTAGGCTGTGAAAAAGTTTCACACATGTGGTATTGCCATACTCAGGAGAAGTGGCAGAATGTATTTTGGGGTGTCCTTTTTGCTGTGTACATGCTATGTGTTAGGAATATCCTATAAATTGACAACTTTGTGTAAAAAAAAATTTTCATTTTTTTCCACATTTTCCAAAAACTTGTGGAAAAAAATGACATGTTCAAAAAACCCATAATGCCTCATAGAATATACGTTGGAGTGTTTGCTTTCCAAAATGGGGTAATTTTTCCACTGTATTGGTGCTCTAGGGCCTTCAAAAGTGTGATAGGTAGTAAGAAAGTTTTATGTGTATTTATGCTCCTAGAACGCCTGAAGGTGCTACTTGGATGTGGAGTCTCTTTTTGTGGCCAGGCTGTGTAAAAGTCTCACACATGTGGTATCACCATACTCAGAAGGAGTAGAAGAATGTATTTTGGGGTGTCGTTTTTGCTGTGTACGTGCTGTGTGTTAGAAATAGCTTATAAATTGACAACTTTGTGGGAAAAAAAAGAAAAAACGTTTTTTTCTTCATTTTCCCAAGAATTGTGGGAAAAAATTATAACTTCAAAAAACTTACCATGCCTCTTACTAAATACCTTGGACTGTCTACTTTACAAAAAGGTGTCATTTAGGGGGTATTTGTACTGTCCTGGCATTTCAGGGCATCAAGAAAGGAGATAGGCCATCAGTACATCTGGTGTGATCAATTTTCAGTAATTGGTACCATAGCTTCAAGACTCAATAACTTTCACACAGACTAAATAATATACACTAATTTGGGTTAATTTTACCAGAGATATGTAGCAGTATAAATTTGGCCCAAATTAATGTTTTGCAAAATTTTATAATAGAAACTAAAAAAAAAGTGTTTTTTTTCAACATTTTTGCTCTTTTTTTGCTTATATCACGAAAAAAAAAAAACCAGTTGTGATAAAATACCCCCAAAAGAAAGCTCTATTTGTGTGAAAAAAATGATAAAAATTTTGTTTGGTTACAGTGTAGCATGACTAAGCAATTGTCATTCAAAGTGTGAGAAAGCTGAAAATTGGTCTGGGTAGGAAGGGGGTCTAACTGCTCTGTATGGAAGTGGTTAAACTGTTGTTTTATATCTTTTATTTGTATATACAGTATAATCTTTGTTTTACAAAAAAATATTTATTACATGACAGTGGATTCCCAAAACACCATGGGTCAGCTAAAGAGACAGCAGGGCAGATCCAGCCTGCTTTACATCGTCCTATGTCTGATTAAATCCTTGTGGTGAAAAGCTTGATAAGGATTGACATTGTTCCTATGACTCATTCAAGTTCAGTAAAGCATTCAGCTGAATCCCTGAATATGTGAAATGGAGACTGGAGTTACATCTTATGGCTGGATAGAAAATCAAATAATTTTAACATGTAAAATGTTATATTTACCTCACTTAACCACATAACGACCGCCCACCACAGTTTTACTGTGGCAGGCAGCCGCTCCTGGGTAGGCGAGCGTGCGCTCATTAGCTGGGGAGCCAGTGCGTGTGACCGGCGGCTCTGATAGAGAATGACAGCCATCTGTCATTCTCCCTGAAGTGATAACAGAGGCTTTGTGATCCTGCTATATAGGATCGCATGTCTCTGTGATTACTTCACAAGCCACGCCCCCTGACAGTTAGACTCACTCCCCTAGGGACACATTTAACCCCTTAATCACACATACTGTTAACCTCTTCCCTGCCAGTGTAATTTTTACAGTAAAAGTGCATATTTTTAGCACTGATTACTGTAGTAATGTCATTGGTACCCCCAAAAGTGTCAAAAATGTCAGTTAGGGGTCCGATCTGTCCGCTGCAATGTTGCAGTCCCGCAAAATAAATGGCAGATTGCCGCTATTACTTGTAAAAAAAAAAAAACAATAAAAATGACATAAATCTTTCCCGTAGTTAGTAAACGCAAAAACTTTGGTGTGCAAACCACGCTTATTGCGATTTTTTTGTACCAAAAATATGTAGCAGAAAACAAATTGGCCTAAAATGGTAAAAAAGTTAGATTTTTACTTTTTTTTTTGAGAATTTTATATAAAAGAATGTGAAAAATATTGTAATTTTTTTCAAAATTGTCGCTCTTTTTTTGTTTATAGCGCAAAAAAATCGCACAGGTGATCAAATACCAACAAAAGAAAGCTCTTTATGTGAGAAAAAAAGGACGTAAATTTTGTTTGGGTACAACGTCGCGCCACCACGCAATGGTCCATTAAAATAACGCAGTGCCGAATCGCAAAATAGGGCCTGGTCATTGAGCAGCCAAATCCTCTGGGGCTAAAGTAAAGTGGTTAATAAAAAAAAAAAGTTCTATTTTTTTTTTGGTCCAGGCTACAATATACAGTATATAGTGAAAATTAGTACAAAATTATTGTAAACCTTTAAGGCATGCCTAAGTAGCCTCTCATGATATTACGACTAAGGATGAGCTCGGTGTTTGGTCCGAACAACAAACATTTATGGCATTTGGCATTAACAAACATAACAGCTTCCACCTGTCAGTGGTTGCTAAGGAAGCAAAGGGTGCTTTCACCCACCACATCCTTACCAACCACTGAAGTCACCCATTCACTTACATGGCCTGCAGTCCCCAGGCACATAATGAAATGGGTGGGGAATGGAGCGGTTACATCATTGCTTAAATATGGTAATATATAAAAGTTCACTTCCTTTTATATTGTCATTCGGCTTTACATAGTGTCGGTATCGGTCATGTATGGGTGGGCAGTGAGTCATAATTGTATTCTTTTTGTTTTGGTTATTGACGATGGAATAGTGATTGACGATTAATAGTGAATGACGATGGAATTACAGTGAGGGAATGTTTGTCAAACATTTGAGTGTCTGTATTTCTAGGTGACATTTCTTTTTTATTGTAAATGATTAGGGTTATAGTGTACCCCATACTCATTCACTTAGGGGAAGGGATGGTATCTTGGGGCCCCCTTAATATTAAAAGGTATGGGTTTTTAGGGGAACTTTACCCATTTTTCTTTCTTTGTTCTATTGTATCAAGTCCCCCTAAAATCCATACAAGACTCAAGGGGTCTAGAATGCATTTTGAGGGGGACAAATTATGCAATTATTTTTTTTCATTTTTGCTGTAGGATGTGCTATACCAAAAGTGACATGTACAAAGAAAAAAATGACACAAATTAAATTGTTGGCATTTAAACTTTATTACTAGCATCTTTAAAAAAAATCACACGGCTTGGGTCTGCTCTGTGTTTTGGGGGACCTCTGGGGTCTGTGTGCTGTTTTTTCTTGTAAAAAAAAAAGAAGCAGAAATTGGATATCATTTTGCAGAAATTTTTTTTTCTCTTTGTACGCATCAGTGCTAGAAAAAAAATTTCTCTGTCACTCATTGACAGACGCAGTCCTCTTGATTAATATCAAATCGGGTTATACTGCCCTCTACAGGAGTAGGACACTAGGCAGAAGGAAAACGTTCTGGCCACACCTTAGGGGCAGTTCCAGAGGGTATATCCTCTCCCTCCCTGCTACAGGAAGTCAGTTTTTTCTGTCTAGTTAGGAGTAAGGACCTAAGTTCCTTGCTGGGTTCTTTGGTCCTGGCAAGATTTTTTTAGAAAAACTTTTTTTTTAGGCAGCTTTTTTCTCCAGTTGTTCCTGTGAGATCTTCAAGCGAGTATGCTGAAACTGGGCGACGGGCTGGATGTTGAGGTCCAGTGGTCACCCCAGTCAGCCTACGAGCATGTGCAGGCCCTAGCTCCGCACTGGGTGGGCCGCGACATAGTCCCACTGGACGGGGACTGACCCTGCGAGTTAAACGTCTCGCCTGGACACCGACGACCAGTTAGAAACTGAGTCACGGCGTCCGTATTGGTCGACAGCCCCCCACCTCGGTGGAGAGCGGTTCTGTCAGGAGTTGGCGCCCGCCTGTTCCGGTATGGTGAGTAAAATGTTCCCCCTCTCCCCCTGATGGGTTTGTTGGTGGACGCGGGCCCCTCCATGGGATGGTATGATCCTGGGTCTCCCCTTTATCCTTTAACAGATGTCACAGATCCCCCTCTTGGGGGTGATTTAGTGTATAAGAACCAGGAGGCTTGGTTTGGGAGCTGACTATCGGAGTCACTGTATGAGGGCACTGTAAAGGGACCATGACTGAAGTCAGTGGCTGGCATTACTGTTATGATGATAAGCATCCTACCTGATACATAAGGTTGCTGTACAGGCCGATGCCTGTGCCTGGACTACCGCCATCCGCAGGCCGCCATCCTCCCGCAGGCCGCCATCCTCCCACAGGCCATACACCTCCCGCAGGCCGCACAGGCCGATGACTACCTCCCGCAGGCCGCTGCTATCTTGCCACAAGCCGCTGCCATCCTCCACAGGCCGCCGCCATTTTCCCGCAGGTCGCGCGGGGCTGCCATTTTGGCATAGCCTCGTGTCTCCAGCATGGGGGCGGCCATGTTTGAGATGACCAAACACCTCGAGGAGTAATTGGGAGGCGCCGGAAGGCGTGTAAAGGGGCGGAGCCGCCTCCTTTACCCGGGAAAGCAAGCCAAAGACTTCCTGTCTGTAACAGACAGTGCTGGGAGCAGGTTGATAGAAACTTCTGTGCATCAGGTGGTGAGCCTTGGGGTCTCTCTCTCTCTCTCTCTGTGGGGTCCAAGCAGGTAACACTGAGGGGCGCTATTGCGCTGGGGGACTAAGAAAAAAAAATGTTTTTTTCTTTGCAATTTTTTTTTTTTTTTTGGTTGCTGGCAAGTGTCTTGTATAATAATGGACCCTGCCACACATGTATCCCCACCTGATCCCCTCGAGGTGGCCACAGGACCCTCCAGTACCCCACTTGTGATTGATGCATTATCAGCAGTTTTGGAGTCTTTGGTATCCCGGGTGGAGGTGGCCTGTCAGGGACGGGGGTCAAGAAAAGCGACCCCCATCTACCCCTATCATCTGATACTTCAGATACGGATTCTGAGCTGGTCACTGCAGCCGCAGGTCCCTTTTCTGGGGCTGTTGTCTCAGGTACGGTCTCCTCAGACAGTAAGGAGGACGCTTCTGCCTCCGCCATAGCACAAGAAGAAGCGTTGGTGGATGCACTAGTTGTGTCTGTCTGGGAAACCTTAAATCTTGAGGTTACACCGGCAGAGGTAGCTGAGACTGATATTCCTTTTGGTACTAGCTAGCCTACCAAAATGGCGAAGGGTTTCCCTTGCCCAAATGGGGTCGTCCGAAAACGAACCCCTGCTATTTCCAAACGCATTGCTAGGCGCTATCCGTTTGAGGAATCCCTCATTAAAAAATGGACGGTACCACCAGTGGTGGACTCACCAATTTCCAGACTAAATAAAGCCACTGTTATTCCGTTGGAGGACGCTCCGTCTTTTAGGGATCCGGTGGATCGAAAAGTGGAAGCGGAATTCCGCTCCATTTTTTCGCTGATAGGGTCAACCCTTAGGCCAGTGGTTGCCATTGGTTTAGTTTCACAAACATTGACAGAATGGGTTGGCTAATCTCCCTTTTCAAGGGGATCGCCAGTTTGGGTGAGATTATAAGGATCTCACTGGGGGCAAGAGCACTTTCTTGCCACAGACTGCTAAAGGTAAAGGACCTCGTAACAGACTGAAGATAAGTCCGAAATATTCGACTATCCCCGGATCGCTAAAAAGCTTTGCGGGGGGCAGTAATGGGCTTGATGCAACAAGGAGTGGTAGTTCCCGTTCCTTGGACAGTTTCAGGGGTTCTATTCGAACCTGTTCACAATGCCCAGGACAAAGGGCAAGGTGCGTCCAATTCTGGTCTTGGGAGAGATGGAGTCTATCCGAACAGTGGTGGCCTCCCTGCATCAGGGGGATTTCCTGGCGTACATAGACATCTAGGATGCCTATCTTCATATCCCCATCTTCGCAGGACATCAGCGTTTTCTTCGCTTTTCCCAAAGATCATCCCTGGTTCCCACCAGGAGACTGGACTATCTGGGCCTAAATTTGGATACATCCTTGGCAAGAGTGTTTCTCCTTGCGGAGAAACTCCAGAAGATTCAGTCAACGATTCGGATGTTGCTGTCCGTCAACTGGCTGGGACTGATGGTGGCCTCCTTAGAGGCAGTACCGTTCGCCCAGTCTCATACCCGAATTCTCCAAGAGGAGATTCTTCTCAAGTGGAATCGGAATTCCGATTCCCTGGACAATCGGATCCGGTTAAGCGAGCGGACCAGGGAGTCTCTGGTCTGGTGGCTTCGGTCTCCAATGCTCAGCCAGAGGAAGTCATTTCTTCTGATAAACTCCAGGTTACCGATAAATGTGTTGGAACTGAGAGCGATCAGACTTTGTCTGATTTACTGGACCGAGCAGCTCCAGGGCAGCCCGGTTCGGATCCAATCGGACAATGCCACGGTCGTGGCTTATGTCAATCACCAAGGGGCACCAAGAGTGCCCTGGCGGCCATAGAAGTGGCCAGCATTCTTCATTGGGCGGAACAGTTGTTCCAGCTCTCTCCGCGGTATTCATTCCGGGGGTGGAAAATTGGCAGGCAGATTATCTCAGCCATCAGATTCTGGATCAAGAGGAATAGTCTCTTCATCCAGAGGTATTTCACCAGCTGTGCCTCCATTGGGGCACCCCGGATGTGGATCTGTTGGCATCTCGGCTCAACAGGAAGGTGCGGAGGTTTGTAGCTTGCGCCCGCGATCCTCTAGTGTGGGGGCAGTATCAGCTACGGTATGCCTTCCATCCTCTCAAGTTACTGCCGAAACTTCTTCACTGGATAGAGATGGAGGGAATTCCAGTTATCCTGGTAACTCCGGACTGACCTCGTCGAGCCTGGTACGCCGACTTGGTCAGGCTGGTCGCGGACACTCCTTGGAGACTTCATCTCAGGGAGGTTCTGCTGTCTCAGAGACCGATCTTCCATCTTGCTTTACAATCGCTGGCTTAACGGCCTGGCCATTGAGACCCAGGTGCTGAAGGACAAGGGATTGTCAACTTCAGTTATTCCTACTCTAATTAAAGCAAGGAAAGCGACTTCCAGAAGGGTCTATCATCGCACATGGAAGTCTTATATTGCGTGGTGAATCCCGTGGATTTCTTCCACGTTCTTATACGGTGATCCGAATCTGGGCCTTTCTGCAACAGGGGGTTGAGCAGAAACTGTCCTTGAGCTCTATCAAGAGTCAGGTTTCAGCATTAGCAATCTTCTTTCAGAAACCTTTGGCTACTCCTTGATGCGGAATTTCATCCAGGGGGTGCGGCACCTGGCTCTGCCAGTGCGCGCGCCCTTACCGCCCTGGGATCTTAATTTAGTGTTGTCGGTTCTTCAGAAACCTCCCTTTGAAAATATCAGGGAGATTCCCTTGCTTACTTTATCCCAGAAGGTGGCCTTCTTGGTGGCCATTACTTCTGTCAGAACTGGCCGCATTATCTTGTCGTTCCCCATATCTGGTGGTTCATAGGGATAAGGTGGTTCTTCGTCCGAATCCATCCTTCCTTCCTAAGGGGGTTTCAGAGTTTCATCTGAATGAGGACATTGTATTGCCTTCCCTATGTCCTAAGCCTAGTCATCCTCGGGAGTGTGCGTTACATTCCTTGGATGTGGTTCGGGCAATCAGGGTATACCTGAAAACTACGGACTCGTTTCGTAAAACGAATTCACTTTTTGTGATCACGGATGGCCCCAAAAACGGGTTGCCTGCATCTGCCGTGACTATCTCCAAATGGATCAGACAGACGGTGGTACAGGCTTATTCTATTAAGGGTCGGAATCCTCCGTTCCCTGTTAAGGCGCACTCCACTCGGGCGCTTAGTGCTTCCTGGGCCTTCCGCCATCAGGCGTCAGTGGTCCAGGTTTGCAAGGCGGCTACCTGGTCGTCGGTTCATACCTTTACAAAATTTTATAAAGTTGATGTGATGGCATCGTCGGATGCCTCTTTTGGCCGCAAGGTTCTGCAGGCCGCAATTTGAGGAGTCATCTGTTTGACTGATGAGCCTTTAAGACTTCTAGTCTGCACCAGTTGGGCCTTCTAGATTGGTCTTTGATTTCTGTTATCCCACCCCTCATTTGTGGCACTGCTTTGGGACGTCCCGATTTGATATTAATCAAGAGGACTGCGTCTGTCAATGAGCAACAGAGAAAAATGGATTTTTGTAAAATCTTACCGTAAAATCCTTTTCTCTTAAGCTCATTGACGGACGCAGTACCCGCCCCTCTACTTTTGAGTTGGGTTGGGTTAAATTCTCTAACACTGCTTTGTGACATAACTGACTTCCTGTAGCAGGGAGGGAGAGGATATACCCTCTGGGACTGCCCCTAAAGTGTGGCCAGAACGTTTTCCTTCTGCCTAGTGTCCTACTCCTGTAGAGGGCAGTATAACCCGATTTGATATTAATCAAGAGGACTGCGTCTGTCAATGAGCTTAAGAGAAAAGGATTTTACGGTAAGATTTTACAAAAATTCATTTTTCTTCCAGCCGTATGGAATTTAAAAAAATTTTTTTTGCATTGGTACATGGGCTTTCTGCATGAAGACAGAGACCTGTGTTCCTAATTAAGAGGAACACCGGACCCCATGTGTCAATCACTGACAGAACAGCGGTCTGTCGTGTTTACAACGGCAGACCGCCATTCTGTCTCCACAGGGAGCAATCGATGATCGGCTTCCCCTGTGGCAAATGGGCGCGTGCGTGCCCCCGCCAGCAGTCCTGCAAAGCCACGTACAGGTATGTTGTTTCGCGGAACAGTGCCGACCTGCCGCAGTAAAACTGCAGTGGGTGGTCATTAAGTGGAGTACACACTATGGTAAATTTGGAAGAAAAATGACATACAAGGCAGCATTGTTCGATTTTTGTATAATGTGTACACGACTTTCAACATCTGATTCAGACTTTCCAAATTAACATTTCCGAAGGGACAAACTCCAAAATTTTTGTTTAATGTGTACTGTTTTCATATGGTTTTTGTACGAGTAAAATTGGATACAAAAGACTGCGTATGATAAAAAACATTAAACACCAATAGCCAAACAAAAAAAAAAAAAACTTTTGTTGTTCAAGATTTTTCATACAATTAGTACCTTCTTCAATTTCGACCTGATTTGAAACATCGAGGAAAACCGTTTGTTCGTCAGATTTTTTTATAGTGTGTACTGGGCTAAAGTCATGAATTACCTGCATTACCAAACTGAATACACTTGTCCTTATTTCTATGTTGCACCCTACATGTAGGTGCTAGGTAAAGATATAGTGGGCCTTGTCTGCTTAACAGCAGGGCTGTGATTTGTTAGGTAGGCTGTCAGGGCTTCCAGATGTGCCTGCTGAAGTGAGAAGTATCCCCACTGGCTCCTGTAAGAGGCTTCTCATAGGGCAGTGTGGGAAGCCCAATCAGGGGACACATCCCAGCTTGTAACTACCCCAGAAGGCAGATTAGACTGCAAAGGATTCTGGGAGTGGGTATGGGTATAAGTTTGGGGGAAGTGCATGACAGGGTGTCTTTGGCCGGAGCAGAGTCCCAGGAAGGAGAGTGTGGCTGTCTCTCCTCATGTCTGAGGAAGGTGGATGTCTCAGGGTGTCGCCTAAGTGTCCAGAGCGTGCTGAGTGAGCTGAGCGGATCCGGTGTGCCGAGAGAGCCTGCGGAGAGAGAGGGGTCCAGTCCCAGGAAAGCCTACACAGATCGTGAGTACTGAGGATTGCCCCTGGGGGTCTGCCTGAAGTTAGAGGGGACCACTCCGGAAGAGGTTCTGGGATCCAGTGCCAGCTAGTTGGAAAGGGGGTACCTAGGTTGAGGACCCTGAAGTTACAGAGGGGGTACATAGTCAGTGGACCCTGAAGAGTTCAAGTGAAAGGGGGCACCTGCGGTTGGGCCCTGAATTGTGCAGAGTGTGTCAGTTGCAAGTACAGCTATACAGAGTTCTACTTCATTCTACCTCAAGCTAGTCAAAGCTGGGGACAGTATTCAGTGACTTCCGCAGCATAACAGTGTCAGGAGTTCTACAATTCTCAGTTCTGGATCTTTTGGACTCATAGTCGAGGATTCGGCACTTTTGTGTTCTACAGGCTATATACAGTGTTAGTGTGCGTTGGCTGGCTCCGGCTGGCTTCAAGGAAGCGCCAACGGGCATTTCTCAGGAGTAAAGTCCCATATGTAATTCGTTCAAGCCTCAAGGAGTATCCCACTCATTCCCTTCTCCCATCCCCTTTAAATCAAATAAAAATCACAAACAAAGATGCCAGAGTTGTCACTGCTTTAGTTGTCACACCAAGGGTCGCAGCTCACATGGGCTGGAGAGAGTACCGGTACTGATGGCAGACCCACATCAGGCCACAGGCCTGGAAACCTTGCTACATCTAGTTTTATTATAGGGTTTGATTTGCACATTTTATATCTGAAGCTAAACTTGTTTAAGCAAAAAAGGTGCTTTGTTTTGCAAGGATTTTACCAATAGTTACTTTAAATCACTACCTGATTCTGTGATTTTTTTGTTTTTTTTTACATTTTGCAAGGGCATTCAAGTCAGAGCAGAGTTTTTCAGTCCGTATAGCAAATCAGTGACATCTATTTCCATGACATATATGCATACCTCACAACTTTTTTGAGATGGGAACAAGGGGCACCTATTAGCTAAAGTATGTAGGCAAAGGACACACCCCCAGCCATGCCCTCTTAAAGGAGATTTCTACAAAAAAAAAAGATTAGTTAAACCCACAACTGTTTTGTTTTTTTGTTTTTTTACCACTGCTGTCCCTTTATACTGGCTTTTGACATTTACAAATGCAGCAATTTAGAAATTTGATAAAAGGTTTAGCACTAGGAAACACTTTTTGAAAGATAAAAAGTGCATTTTATATACAACTTTATTGATCAGACCAAAATGAGGGACAAATGAGGAGGAAAGAGGGATGTAGTTCCAAGTCAGGAACAGTCCCTCTAAATCAGGGACAGTTGGGAGCTATGTATTTTTTTGGCATAAGCAGGTATAGAACACTCTATTGAATCTTCACAGGATTTTGTTTGCACATATACACATATACTGTATGCCACTGCAATGAAAAACACTTTTAAAGCTGCAAATGATTTCACAGAAAATTGAACTTATAAGAACATGTAAAAAAAACTCCTAAAAAGGTTAAAGATGTGTACTTGATGATTTGTATATATAAAACTTTCAATCTATATATGTTGGTGCCCACTAGTCGGAGGTATACAATTTAAGATTAGCTATTTCCAGTGTAATAAGGAAGTCTGTTTATATAATCACATGGCCATGGAGAAACAGAAATCGTTTTTAGCCTTATTTATTAATCTTTTCAGTCACTTTTAATTCCACCATATTTTCTTTAGAATTATTGTATGTTAATGGGCACAAAACCTCCAGACCCTATGGTGTACAGACCCCCCAACTTTCCTTTTACTTTACTTGCTTTGCTTTGTATTAGATTGTTATTGTGTTTAAGCCTTCTATAACTTTTTCATTAGATTCAAGTTATATACTTTCATATTATTCTCATCACGTTTGGGTATATCCTGTTCTCTGTCTATGGAGTTTCTAGCTGTAGATACAGTTAGGCAAAGCACTCAGTGTGAGAGATTTACAGTACATATCACACATGATGTCTTCTGTATTGTGAAAGCCCTGTTCTTGAGCCAGCTTGAATTTAGTGGTTGTCCTCGACAACAACTTGCTAGATTTGCAATTCCATTCTTTTTCTAAAAAATGTTTTTAACTTGAAAACTGAATTGCAATACACATAGAATCATTGTAGATCGCGTGAACACATTTTGTTTAATTTTTCTATCACCCGACTGACAAGCTGCGTTTAGATATATTTAGCAGAGAATCCACTTTGAAAATGAATAAAATGAGTTCCTTGTAATAATGGATACGTGGTATACCTTCTACTTTGACAAGCACAATTAAGAAGATTTTAGATTGCTTAAAGCCTGTTCACTAACTGGCTTGCTGCATTAGAGGAGAGAAAAAAGGAAAAAGACAGATCAAAGACGGTTATCGCAAGGAAACATATGCTCCCCCACATCTTCATCCTAAAACCTGATCACCAGGCTCAATGCTGGTTACAAGGAACTTTAAGGGCATGAATATTCGATCTCATATGGTCTCTCTGAATCAAGATGGATAGTTGTTAGAACGCTGTAACAGCATTAAAAAAATGCCAACTAATTAATGGTTTTTAAAAAACATATTCCAGAGTTTGTCGTCAGCACCTTTGCTAATTTCATTGTTTTCATTATATTTTTAATTTTGGTTATGAACATCTTTTTCAAGTGTTATGGTAAACAACTTGTCACAAGTTAGCCTGTAGTTTTGTTTGTATACTCTTACCTCCTTGCTGCAGTGCATCAATCTTGCTTCTTTTCACATGTGGTGTTTGGCTTCTCTGTTTTACTATGGGGGTCGCCTGCTCCGCTGTGGGTTATATCCTTTTCCTTTCTATTACTTCCTGGGTCACCTCCCTGTTTGCTTCCCTATATATACACATGCTTAGTGCACTAATCCTTGCTTGAGAAACTTTGTTCTCTAGCTCCCATCCGTATACCCCTAGGCTAATAGATCTGATTTACTGTGTACCAACCCTGGCTTCGTTTTTCCCGTCTGTGTTCGTTTGCTGCCTGTCCTGACCTCAGCTTGTCTCTTGGATATCCTTTAGTCTGCTACTTACTCTGCACACGCCAGCGGTCTCCACATCTTCAGCCTGGAGGCCGCGACCTGGTTCCAGCTTGCTGCAAATCCATCCCCACCATCAGGGGCCCTGGTGAAGAAGCAGGCTGGAGCTTAGACTCCATGCCCTGGAGGATACTGAGCTGGAGATCTACAAGGGCTCACTACCACAGACCCATTGACACAACTATTGTCTAAACTCTTAATATTTATCCATCTTGAAAAGATACTGTCAAAAATGTTCTTAAGTTTAATGTGCATATGCCTTGTGTAAATTAGATGCATTGTACTTTTCAAAAATAACTCTGTATAGGAATTTAAAGGCAGTGTTTTTTAACTACAGTCTCGCCTTTAAACAGAATTCCAGCCTCACACGTTTCTGTCCTATCTCCTTCTGCCTCTGGTGCTTGGTGGAAAATGATGCTGCTCTTGAATTTTATCCCCTCCTCACCGTGTGCATCTGAATATCCCTTGAAATGGATTGTAGCAGGCACACTTCCTGTCCCCAAGTTTCCCACAAGACCAACTGATTGTCTTAGATATGCCCTCTGGGTTTCAGGGGGTGCAAGTCACTGCTGCTCTGTCCCATGTGGTGCACACCACTTCCATAGAGCCAGTTTCATCTAGACAAGAAAGAGTTACTACAGAGCCTACTCACTGTGCACACTGAATCCTAGGGCTTGGGAACTGAAGCTAACTGTACTGTAAATTGCTTTGTTGCTTTCTTTGTAAATACAGTGTTGTTTTTCAGTGAGTAGAACTGACTTGTGTTCTCTGTATTAGGTGTTAATGTGTGCTGAGTTATCCATATATACAAGAGCAGTATGGAAGGGGAACTCAAACTATTATCTTACTGTATGTTGTGCAGTGTGATCTGGACTGCAAACACGTGCAGCACAAGGCATCTAGTTATTCTGTCTTTTAATATTTACATTTAGGCAAAGCTGTGTCATCCACTTTTGAGTGGGCACTACTGCAGTGATGTGTTGGCTCCACCCAAATCCTTCCACAGTCTAGTGCAATGCAAGGGAAAAAAACACAAAAAATGGTCATGTGACCCTTTTTTTTCAGTCTTTAAGGTAGAAAACCTCAGGTTAGCATAAAAATAAAGGAAGAAAGCTGCACAACGTGCAGGGAAGGGGGGATTATAAAAATATAGATTGCTCCAAGCTGCTTTTATATCCTATTCTTGCCACTTTTAGCTGTTCTTTGGGGCATCGTACTGGTATCAGTGCTTAGGTGGCATCCTCACTGGCATCAATGTTTTTTTTACTATTTTTGGGTCCCAAGGCATACTCCATAGAACCCAAGGTTTCTATATGCTGTACTGATGATGTTCAAAAAGCTGAAAATGGCTATATGCAGGATTAAATGGCTCTTTAATACTAGGCTATACAGTATTAGCGATATACATCAGTGGTTCTGGATGTGCATCTGACTGATGGAATGAGACATGTAAATACCTTCTGTTTTAAGAACACTGCTCGGCTACACACTGAATTGGTTGGAGGGCTTTCTTTAGTCCCTTCTCACTATAACTTGTATGGTTATATGCTACCAGTATTCTTTTAATAAACTGTAAATTGGTCAGTTATTTAGAATTCATGTGGCTGAATGAGTCAGAGGAGGAATACATGGGCCATATTCTCTAGCTCATACAGCTACATATGAAAAGTCAGTTAGACATAGTCAGAAACTGGGCAGCAACTGTAGGACTTCTTCAGTAGACTGGCCATCTAACTATGCAAATTATGTTAATTAAATTATTATATTCTTCAAACATTACTGGGATGTAAACAAGCTTGAGGTTGCTCATGCCTGCATTCAGAAAAGTAGAAAGAAGATAATAAAAATCAATTTCTCAGTCTCACCTGTGATTAATGAACCTGGAATCCCTCTGCTTTAAGTACTTCCAAGTTCAGAGCTCTCAGGTCCTGGCCAGTGCATCAGGGGGGGAAAGGTGATCAAGTACAGGATGTACGCAGTACAAATGGCAACTACTACAATCTGTAACTGGCCTTTGCAAAAAGCAGCATATGGAAGGATGCATTCCTTTACTGCCACTGTGCAAAGGAGACATCAGAGGTCCAAGAGACCCCCGATGCCACCATAAAGAGTACCTGTTCCTTTATATATGCTATTGAAAAGTGGGCTTAAAAATTGAAAAATGTGTTTTAAAAATGTAAATATAATAAAAGAAATAGTAAAATTAATAATTCTAGGGCTCTTATTTAAGTCTAAATTGATGAGCCATAATGGTTTTTAAAGTGTCATCTGGAAAATATTGATTATTGTAGTTTGTCACCATCTTTAGGCCATATGCAATTTTCAATCTTGACATACATTTAGCTATTAACTTAAAGTGGTTCTCTGTATTAAAGTAAAAAAAACCTTCATGTGCCTGTCACTCCCCCCTCCCTGCCCCTCCACCCCTAAATACTTACCCGGCACCTCTCTTGATCCAGCACTGACCTCATCGACAAACCTGCTCTCTTCTCTTCCTGCATTTTCGAGGCTTCACTGTTGCCATTGGCTACCGCTGCTGTCAGTTAAATCCTGTGAGGAGAGGGGTCAGGGCCAAACTTGGAAGTGTGTGTCGAGCCCCCACAAGTGCCCTCATAGCAAGCAGCTTGCTATGGGGGCACTCAGAGAAGAGGAGGAGCCAATATTGCCAGCAAGGAAATCCAGAAGAGCAGGTTCGGGAGCACTCTGTGCAATACTATTGTACAGAGTTGGTAAGTAAAACATGTTTGTTATTTTAATTAAAAGAAAAAAAAAAGGTTTACAATCACTTTTACCAAAAATATAGATTTGATATCAAGTGACATGAAAAATTGCAGCTATCATAACAAATGTTCATTTTAGCAGCATGTGTGGTAATGAACTCCTTCCTTCATTTAGTTTTTTTTTTTTTACCATTCATGTAAATTTTTTTGTTTTTGTTTATTTTGTAAAATCATGTTATATAAAATACACAAACTAAAAAATATCTTCCTTTTGTGAATATTTTCCCATGTTTTGTACAGTACTAGTAACATAATTTAAATTTTTTATTATTAACAGAACAGACTACGTAATAACATTCACACTTTTATATTTAGTAACTTTATTATTTTAAATCAACTGTCAGTAGAAAAAAAAATGAAAAACAAAATGCCACCTGCAAAGAAGAAGAGTATTCATACTTCTCCTACCACTGCCAATGCCGTTGATCTCCACTGTATTAAAGAATCTTCAGAATCCAACATTTCTGGGAGTGTTGGATTCCTTGACCCCCGTTTTACTCTATGGTTCCTCCTGCTGGACATTATGTAGTGACATAAGGGCTGGCGGATCAAACCACTGAGCACAGCAGGGGACCAGGCTTCCCAGACACCCAAATGTTTATCAGATTATGAAGATTCTTAATCAGATGTTTTGCTGCAATACAGTTAAAAACATGGTAAGTATGAACTCGCTCTTTTGCAGGCTGTACTTTGTTTTTAATTATTTTTTCTATTTTGTTTTTTGTTTGTTTTTTTCCTTTTTTATATCTATAGTATAGATATAAAATTGAATAATATTTGCAAGACAATACTTCTAAAAGAAAGTGTTGTTCATCCATCAAAGCGCTATATTTGTATTTGTAACTTTTGAATCTTCCCTTCAGGTCCCTTACCTTACTAAATCACCCCCTAGTATGTTCTTTGTCAGCGTCTCACACTCTGTTTTTCTTAGCTTGCTTTTCAATACTTGAGAGCACGAGAGTGCGGCACTATTGTTTCTTACACAGCACAGAGCAAAGTGAAGTGAACACTTAACTAAGCGATCCTTGGTATGAATATATGGTATTATCTTGCGCTTGATGTAAAGTAAAATTCAACAAGAGCTTATGGGTCATTGCCTATGGCAGCAGGGTAAGTGGGGTCAGTAGGAACACACAACTCTTCTCATTTCTGGCTATTTTTTTTCTTTTATCTTTGCTTGTATGGTCACAACTGGACATGTGTGGATAATAAAGAAAAAACAGATTTAAGATCTGTAGGGATGAGGCTGCTGGGAGAAGTTGCAAGGTTCGGAAATAATGCTGCAATCTCCCCTTTTTCTACAAGCTGTTGATTCTTGTCTGTAAAGGCCTTGGAAAGCTTTGAGAACGCAAACACAATAAACCTTTTAGTCACCTTTCTTCAAAGTAATATCTAACATTAGTTGATGGCAATAGTAATACACAGTGAGGCTGGTGTATTAAAGAAGTGATCACTTAGGAAAGTGAAGGCTTGATAAGTAAGGTGAAGCAATGTTCACTTTGCATACCCAATCATGTGCAATAGTAATTTAAAATCAGGATTTTTTTTTCTTGCATTTTATTGGAGGGTTGGAGTTAACAGAGCTCCATCTTTTTTGCTAAGCTTAATGAACATTCCTTGTTCAAAGTGAATAGGCTGTCCAGTTTGGCCTAAAAACAAATCTGGAATTCATCTACTCCTGTAATCAAACAGGTTGTCTGTGTTTAACTACATTTCTCAGTAATAAAGCTAAATCCAAAAATGAACATGGCAGATAGAGCATGTTCATACACAAAGAACATCAATAGAAATATTGACTGGCAGACCGTAGAACATAATAGGAAGTATATAAAGAGGTTATTAGATATCAAGTGTTCAAGATATTGAAGGTTTCCTTAACTCTGCTAGTATTTTATTCCAGTTGACATTTTAACTGAAACATTTTCAATGACAATATCTCTTCAAACTTGTTAAAATTAGACCAAGAAATGTCATCTAAATAATTTAATTCACCAATAAAAATAGATAACAGTAACTAAAATGTAAAATGGTTGTAATGTAAAGAAAATGCTCCAGATATACAACTTTTTAATTCAAAAATCTGTTCAATATGTTGCAGATTTAATATAAACATGAATATTTGTACACACATTTGGCTTTACTGCTTCAAAAATGTGAAAATTAATTGTTTGGGGAACTCGTATAACAACCAAAATCTCAATTTTAATGTATCTGGAATATATACAATTAACCTAGAACAATTCATTTGCAAACATTTTAGATCACCACACATGTTACAATCTAATTATAGGATCTCTTCTAGCTGTGCCAACAACTAAATAGTACAAGGGCCTGCCGTATACAGACTTTTTGGACAGATTGGGTGGGTCTTTATATTTCATAGATTTTGTAAATTGAAAGTTTTTTGTATAGCCAAATAACACATATGGTGACCCTTCTACTGTTGCACCTTTTTACTCAGTGCAGCTAAACTATTTTCCCAGACAATGGCAATCTAGTCCTATTTCTATATTTTCTGAATGATATAGAGAAACAGACTGTTTGGCCTGAGTGGGAAAACAGTACTGGTCATCTGCAGGAGAACTGCAAAACAATATTATCTGACAAGACTGGATATATTAAAAAATCTAAATTTCAATGTATCTGGAATATATATATACGGTAATTAACCTAAAACAATGCCATTACAAATATTTTAGATCAACACACGTTACAGACTAATTGTAGAATCTCTTAAAGCTCTACCAACAACTACATTGTGCAAGGACCTGCCTGATTTGATACAGGATTTTTGGATAGATTGGGTAGGTCCTTATATTTTCTTAGATTTTTGTAAATTGAAAGTTGATCGTGTAGCCAATAATAACACGTAAGGTGACCCTTATACTTTTGCACCTTTTTAAATTCCCAGACAATGGCGATTTAGTCATATTTCCATATTTTCTGAATGATATAGAGAAACAGACAGCTTGTCCTGAGTGAGAAAACAGTACTGGTCATCTGCAGGAGAACTGCAAAACCATAATAGTATCTGACAAGACTGGATATATTTAAAAAAATATATACATTTCGCATTAACATCTTAATCTTTATACAAAATGACACATTATTTTCTATATAAATGAATTCCAGTTTTTAGGGCCTGGCCTACAATTGGGAAAAGCTACATTAATATTTAATTTCAATATTTCTTTATTATAATTTCAAAATAACAATACAAAAAGCTACATTAATATTATTTGTTACCCAAAAGCTTTTTCGTTTTGTACTTTTGTATATTGTTGCTGCTTTTTGGTGTGATTTATCAATTCCTTTTATTATAATAACTCAATAAATCTAAAATTAAAGTAATTGAAAATAAAAAATAAATGGCATATTATACGTATCACTTAAGGTTACCTTTTGTTTCCTTGCTTTTATATTTGTAACTATGAGCCAAGTGTCGCTAATGTTTTACATCAGGTAGCTGCTTAACAATGAGAGAACATATGTTTTGGCTGATTTTTTTAAAGTTGAGAATTTTCTTAGGATAAATTGTGTAAATATTAATTTGGTTTTCACTTCCTTGGGGTTAAAAATGGCACCTTTAAATCCCTTTTAGCTTATTGTTGCTCTTCTCAAATATTCACTTCAATTCTCAAATTATGTGGAGCTGAAATAAGTAAACGTTGAAATGAATTTTCACACAATTTATTGTCTAAAGATTTTCAACTCCTTTAGTATCTCAGCCCATATATTTCTAACAGGTTCTTTTCAGACCAATGTGTTGTGAAAAGTCCTGTATTTTAGGAGAATTGACCTGTAATCCTTAACAACGAAACAATCTTTAATGAATGTCACCACACAGTAATGTAACACAAATGAACACACACATTTTGCTAGCTAGTAAATAGCCATAAAATGTAAAAACAATTTGTTTTTCTTTTAAATAACGAATAATATGTTCTATTACTTGGAGCCTGCACTACCCAGCATGCAGATATGCACCACCCAGCATGCAGCATACAGATATGTATATATATTATATATAATATATATTACAAAACAAAAACACTGTCATACACACACACACACACACACATATATATATATATATATATATATATATATATATATATATATATATATATATATATATATAAAAAGCAAGTGTCACTGAAACAAATCCATACCAATGACCAGACCGCAGACATTAAAAAAAACTATGAAAAATGTCACTATTGTATTAATAGTATAAAATCCAAGAAACCAAAAAAGTAAAAAATGGAAACACAAAGGCACAGCTTCATAAAGAAGCTATTCACTCACAATACACAGTGTTCTTTGGCCAGCCCTCTCTTTGTCCTGTTGCAGCAACTTATTTTTCACTGATCCAAGGATCACGCTATCTCTCCTCCTGACGCTGAAGATCTACACTTTCTCATGTAGTCTAGTGTAGAAAAGCTATCTATGTCTATGATAGTTTGAGGTGTTCACTATTAGCTGCAAAATATGTGGTGTATTTTGACTGGCCTTCTGTTGTATTGGGATTTTTATATTTTTATTGTTTTAATGTGTGTGGAATAATTCATTTAGGGGTTTATTGTGTGCTTTTGTCATTTTTTTATTTGGTTTCTTGGATTTTATATGTTTATACAATAGAGCCATTTTTCATCATTTTTTTAATGTTGTCTATTAAATGGTTAGTGGTGCAGATTTTTTTTTCTGTAGTTTTTCTGTATGTATCTAATTTATATGTTGTCATGAAGAGAAAACAGATACATAGGTTTGTGTTACTATGGTGAGCGTCTACATTATTTCCATAAAATATTTCTACAAAACTAATCATTAAAATTGTTTTTAAAAATGTGCTTTGTGTTATTTCTCTAGGCTAACCATAGACATAAGACAGTACCTGTCAGATCAAAGATCATTCTATAAGCAGTAACCATTTTAGCCACCTAAATTATAGTTCATACTTTGCACATAATTGTATCAGATAATGTAGAAATTATGCTTTAGAAAAAAGAAGTTTGCATGTGTATTGTGTATGATTGTTTCATTTTCTGAAGATAAAAACCAGACATGCACATCTTAGGATGATCAAATGTTTATTCAGACCACTATCTCACTGTCTGTAGATAGCTTTCTACCTTTTTAGGTCTGCTCACAGAATTGTCGCCATGTCGATTTTAGCAGCAGCCTATGAATGTCACTTGTGTATAGTGTCCTTCTCCTGCAGGCCTGGCTCTAGTGAGCGCTTAAAACCCAAAGCACTTTGTGATCACCTGTAAGCTGTTGTTATGTGTAAAGAAAGAGACACATTAAGCCCTGATCTGTGGATGTCTTCTTTTGATGTGTTGCAGGGTGCATTCACTTTCCATGGGAGCATGATAGACATGCCCTTGCTTAAGCAGGCACAGAACATCGTTACGCTTGCCAGAGCCATCAAGAACGAATGATGTGTTAAATGAAGCTCTCGCCAGGAGTCCTCTCCATACAGCACTTGTCTTCCATGCCAGGAGGGAGACTTGAGAAATGTGACCAGGGACGATTCAGTCTATTGATAACAGAATAGTTATGCATTTATTTTCTGTACATGTATAGCTCTCATTAAAATAAATGTCAAATCCAGTCGTTTTTTTTCTTCTTGCTTTCACCTCCCTAGCACTGCCATTCATTAGTTTTCCCCTTATAAACATGTAAAAATGCCTTTAAGAGAGTGTGACAAGGGCTGAACTGCAATAAACTTGTAGAGTTATAAGGGTAACAAAGCAGGACAAGCTTCTGCTTCTAGGCTCTCCAGGCAGATTTACATGACATTGGAGATACTGCTACAGGTCATATGCTTCTTGTTGTTAACTGGCTTAGCAAAGCTGTTTTGGAGAGGTTAACCTAGCTTGTAGCAAGGGTAAATAAACATAACAACCAGCCATTGTCCCCTATTCAGTGTCTACTCTTATATTCAGGGCTAAAGGGTATTGAAGCTGCAGAGGATCAACTTGTGGTTGCCAAAGGACTCGAATGAAGTTTCAAACAGCAACAATCAGAGATTTTGTTTCTGTCCCTCATTAAATCATGAGCCTTTGTACCCCCCAGCCACCATGGACTGTTCTTTAAGAAATTAACAGAATGGAAAGTTTTAAACCATGCACCAACCTTTCTATGACCTACATAGAGGCAGTGCTGCTGTCCTTACACACACTCCACAGGAAGGCTGTTCTGTTTATTTAAACATGTAAATAGAAAACACATTTGTAACCATTCCGGAGAAGCATTTGCCCCCCCCCCCCCTGTATAGGTGCTCCTAGCAAAGGAATCCTTCCCCAAATACAGTAAGTAGCTGGGGTAATAGCGTGGCCAGCCACACATTTTAAAAGAGCTGGTAACATCTGGGCCAAATTTATTTCAACAAATCAGTGGTCTGTGTCCTTACAATTTCAATGGCATTACCTCATTTGTGCCTTTTAGAGATTGAGTAATATATGCAAGATTTATTTTATTGCAACAAATTGAGAGAGACACCCTAAGGTGTGAATGTGAGATAAGTGCTGGTTGGGCCTTGTTAATTAGTGACCGGTCTCTCCAGATCAAAGATTACTTCAGGTCAAGGTTGACATGTTTAAGCTTTTCAAACTGTCAGCAAGTTTTTAGCTAGAGAAGACCTTCAGCTGACAGGTTTAATCATCATTGGATCTGTACATATTTATCCCTAGAGGCTTGTGTGTATGGAAAGCACCATCTAACAGCAGCCAAGGTAGCATTGGCAGGACTTAGTTACACATCGATTATAAGGAAGATCATTTATCATAGCTTCTCATGACATAATAAAACATATCCATAAATGTTTGGCTTAGCCTGAAACTCCTAGTTTACTGGAATGGATAAATAATATTTATAAAACAGAGTTCTATGATGAGTAAAAAGGAAATCTTATCAGGCATGGGCTTGCTGGACAAATTTATACAAACATTTACAATAATTTATTGCACAAATAAAATGTTATGTAGCATAAGAGATCATTCTCCCCCTCTATTCACTGTATTATTGTTCCTTCCAGTCTATTATTGTTCCTTCCAGTCTGTGTATTTTTGTTTTATAGATCCATTTTGAAATTTCCTGATATGACCATCTATTTTTTCTTTACTTGTCCCCCCACATTTACTGTCCTTATGACATATACCTTTTCATAACATTTCTGGATCTAATAAAAAAAAAAAAAAAACAACAGTGGAAAGTGTACTAATTGTTCCAGCCAATCAACCTATGACTACCAGTGTGCATTGCTTACTGATGAGATACTTGCTTCAATCAAGCAGTTTTCAAAACTTGCAGTATTCAATGGTGACATGCCCTATGATATGTATGGGCCCAGCCATATCGAATATAGACAGTATTATTTTTTTCTGTAACATATTGCCTACCTATTACAGAAAATCTATCATACCCCATACAGCTGAGATATTTCAGAAATAGCTTTGACTTTTTTAATGCTTGCTGTCTTTGTTGAGTCATCAATGGTGGAAATTGGTGGTTTTATGTCAAACACCAGTCCTTTTACAGATCACAGTGAACTGCACAGAAAAATCCTGAGACTGCTCAAAGTAGTAACTGCCAATGGTAATTCAAGATTCCTTTGTAACAATAATATGACAATCTTTGCAAACTATGTCTGATTAATAAACACCTCCATACCTAAGTATGACAGATTCCCTTATAGGTATGTAATAAGTCGTCAGTATATGCATGGCACAGTTCCTTCAGCAGTAGTGTGTGGGATTCCTCCCTTTCTCTACTTCTGTAAGAGCAGTCTTTGTACAGCCTATGCTCATCTCGATTACACAGGATTGCAAGCAGATTATAGTCCTGAGCGCTGGACACTCCTGATTTGACTGAGAATAAATACATATGAAATCTGCTTGGAATAATCTTAAATTGACTTTTCCCAAATAATCCTCTCTTCCCACAGACTGAATAGGGGCACCAAGTCTTATATAAGCAGTTGTCACTGATCCTCCATCGCACTGAAAGAGACAATTACCAGTGTATTAAATATTTCACCGATTAGACCGAGAACACAGGAGGGACGTTCAGCGACTGATTACAGAGAGCTCATTCATCAACAGTTAATGGACAAAGCTGTACTTCTAAACCCTGAGCATTCATGTATACATAGCTTTTACCATAGTATAGACGGGTCTGAGGGTGATTTACTAAAGGGGCTTTTGCTTAACTTGCTTTCATTCAGGTTTGGGAAAATGTCTATATTCCTAGTTCTCCTGAATCTGAGTATTTGTAGTGAACACTGGATCAGATGGAAATTGCTGTTTTTGTAAATTTGTCTCTGTCATCTCAAAGAAAATTGCATGATTCTAAGTATTCAATAATCTATCTTTGTATTTAGTATGTAGAGATTCCATTTGCACAGCATTGTCTCTATCAAACTACCTCCTACATCCACCCATCCATCCATTATCAGTTTCTGAGATCTATCTATCTATCTATCTATCTATCTGTCTGTCTGTCTGTCTGTCTGTCTGTCTGTCTGTCTGTCTGTCTTTGACCAATTTATCTAGTCACAGCCTTGTCTCTATGAGGTCATCTTCCATGTGCTGACTACATAGTTTAAGCCTACATAGCCCATCATCACTTTTGCGCACAACATGTTACTGAATCCCAGGTGACCAAATTACGGTTAACACTATTAAACATTCTAATGAGAAACAATTACTTAGGAAATGAGCTGAGACATGATGGAGTGAGGCACAGTGAGGCTGATCTTGTATATTGGTTTAATAAATCCTAGGTACATAACACTTTATCCTGTGTGTACACAGGAGAATTAAACTAAGCCTGTTTATGAGATGATTTTACATATATGTATTCTTTGATGATTCTCTATAGGACCCATATGGTGCAGTTTGTTGTATTGTCTAATGCAATGCCAGGGGGCTGCCAGTAATGTCTTAATTTATCTTGTGTGACACAATCTGTGTAGGACATTACATCCTGCAGTAAAGTTGTGTGCTGGAGTAGCTTCAGCAATGTGTTTATTCGATCAGCAGTGTTTATGGGAATTCTAATGTTCCTTGTACTCTTTCTCTAATGAGGACTGTTTTGTATAGGTGACTAAGGACTCTTTTTAGGATTCTTCCGCCCCTCTATTTACAATTTACATTAGGAAGCTTTTCCAGGTTTTGTCTTTTTTCAGCAGCATTTCTGAAGAGACAATTGATGAAACAAAACAGATTATGAGATTAGCACAGGGATTTTGTGCATATTAATGGTGGTGAAGAGCACCTAATGGGTCTATAATTGCAGTTGTGGAGCACTGAAGTCATTCTAGTCCAAAGACCCCCCCGTGAGCTTTTTCAAGGAACTTGGGGGGAAAGTGCGATGTAATTATTACAGTTCCTGAACCCCTCTCCTGCTATTTCACACAATGCAGACTGTATTCTAATGTACCTAATGAAAGAGAACACCTTGAGGGGAGATTGATGCTGTACACACAGTTTATACCTTCATTGCAGCTTTTTATCCATTTTTTGTTGTCTTGTGTCTACATGTGTATTTATGTACACTGGTGTTGTTAACATGTAGTGAGATTATTGCCTTGATTGCTTGTAAAGTGTGTACATTTTCTATACAATTTTACAATTCACAGAATTAATGATAGTAAGATCAAATTGTAGCTACCATAAGAGCACCAAATAAGATTCACTGTAAATGTCAGAACTCATTGACAGACTGAATGCATACAAAAAATAGTGTAATATTTTATCTAATAATTAAAAAAAAAAAAAATACATTGTAATTTTTAGTAACAAATTCATTTGTTATTTAATATTCATTAATGTAAGTTTGGTGTACTGTTTGTAATTACGTCTGTCCAAACTAAACATCTTACAATAAATTAAATAGGTAACCTGTGATTAAAGATGTGTTTGCAGATAATGGGCTAGAAAGAGACCTGCACAGAATATTCTCTTGGAATTTGTAAGAGTGGAAGGGATAGGTTCCCGTCTAGGTAGAGATGCATGTATGAAATGTATGTAGTATGTGTTGTGTAGAATCACTTTGTACAGAGATTTGTACAGCATGAAAGTGCACTCACGGCCATTCCGGTATTCTTATATCACATACCAAATCATTTTTTAAACAAATAATGTTTGCTTGTCTTGTCAACACCAGTGGCCTTTGTAAGCTTGCCATGTGTGGGATCCATACACCTGGTGCACAAAAGTTCTCTATCGCAAAAATTTGTGTTTGGGGTATAAAGGGTGGGATCACATCAAGGTCCTTGTATATTGAAAGCGACAGCTGTGAAGGAGTAATATTGGTCAGTGATTAGGCAACTGCATCATTTGTCTGTGATCAGGAAAGTGTGATGTTGATCTGTGATCAGGGTAGCACTGATCTGTGATTATGCAGGTGTACTCAGTATATTGTACCTGGTCTCGGGGTCCTAGCTTACCCCCACCATTCCACGTGTTTCCTGATCACTGTAAACGGTGGCACAGATCAAAGCCTGTCCCTTGTCCCCTGGCGCCCAGGACAATCCAGGCTCTTTGTTAGCAGTTGCTAGGATGCCGGTAAACTAAGAAAAAGTGTCCGGGGCATGTTAATCAGATGGTTACAGTGCAACAATAATGTCTGTGGCTGTGTCTCTGCACTGCCGTCACTCTCTTCCCTTCTTTTATAGCCCAAAGTGTAAGTTTGTTTCTGGCACAATGAGCCTTGTACTTCAAAGTATTCATGTAGGGCCACCTTCTGTAAATGCATTTTATACATTGATTTCTTACTACTATTAATCTGCTGCCTTTATTATTTTATTCTTCTGATTAATTGCTACAAAAAAGGTTTGAAATGTGCAATGTAAAACTAAAATTCAATGAAGATTATTTTGGTTGTTGTTGTTAATCATAAATGCAGTCTTTTTAATTAGTTTTTTTTTCCTCCACATAAAGATTTTTTCGTTTCAGTTTATTACGGGTGTAGGTTTGTTTACTGGGCCACTATTCTAAGGCTGTCCATAGATGGGAAGATTCCATAAACAGTCTTTTTGGAAGCAATTGTAAGTATACAAACCAGAATGCTTTTTGCCACCTTCTTTTGTAATATGCTTGTTTTTAGGGTAACTAGTTGTTCTTTCTGATTGGTTGCATTTTGCACATAAATAACCTTAACCAGTTGAGGACATTAGGCATACACCCAAAAAACTTCATTGAAATACATAGGGGGAATGTAACATTATTGTTAATTTGTATTTACACTGTTCCGTTTACTGTATTAACAGATCAAAGGGGCTAAAGCAAACTCACAAGTGAAAGAAAAAATGACCACTTTCTTTAATCCAGTCAGCCCAAATTATCTTGTATTTCCCTATGTTAGCATTTATTTTCCTGTTATTTTTTTATTTCCTTTTTTTAAAACCATTATTTACCTTTTTTCTGTTTTTATTCATTTCCTTTTTTAAAAACAATTATTTACCTCTTTTTCTGTTTTTATTCGTTTTGTTTATTTTTTTAGTGTAAAAAAAACACAATATTGGAAAAAGCCTTTATTTTATTTGTAAAATAATTTGCAATGCTTTGCACAAAATCATAATTTTAGTGTCATTTAAAAGGGACAAATTATACAATAAAATGTGTATATACAGTTACCATTTTTTGTTATTTTATGTTTTTTGTTTATGGATTGCATGAAAAATAACATACAATTTTTGCTAAAATCAAACACACTGTTTGTCCTAAAAAAAAAAAATATATATATATATATATATATATATATATATATATATATATATATATATATATATATATATATATATATATATATATACACCTTTGTTATTTTATGTAATGACAAAGTTTTTTGCAAAATAAACAAATAAACAGGCTCATAACTCATAAGTATTGTAAACATTTCTTGGGTTCATAGGGGGTATACAAGTATAAGAGCTGAAATGGTGAAAGTAAAACTAAAGGTAAAATCAAAAATGAATGCTAAACTCTGTCAAAGCTTTTTTTATAGCAGTTTTTGTTCCTCTAAATCTTCCATGTAACATAGTTATTCAGTAAAATGCACAGCAGGGTTGTCACCCTGTTGACAGGGTAGTCTTTTATAGACATGTATTTTTAGATGGACTTTAAGTAAACAGAAAACAATTGAAAGCCCAGCTCCTGAGTAAAAGCTGATCATTGTAAGCACCCTTGGCAATGTTGTAGTTTGCTATAACCCCTGTAGCTATTATTTTACTGGGCAGCTTGGTATAGATGTATAAATAAAGGCATGTGGAATTTAAAAAAAAAACATATACTGAATACTATAATTATAGGTATTTTTTACAGTTACCAGAATACAATATTTTTCGCTACAGTAGGGCTTTAAGAATAGCTTTTAGACTTTACTTGCTCTGCATGCTAAATGTTTATTTATACTAATATTTATCAAAATCGATCGTCTACAGAAAATAATTTTCATACATCATTTTGATTGATATCTCCCATTTATCTGTTGTCAGTTATTGCTTTTATGTCTAGCATGCTGCAATGTAATTTGAGGTTTTGAATATTTGTTGAATCTTCATAAACTGTTTCTAAAATTGTCCTGCCTATAAGCAGCCTTGGACATTGCTGCCTATGATATGTATGGGATTATAGGCTTTAGAAAATGCACATATTTACTAATCCCTATGGTGGTAATTGCCTGTTTCCAGTCACATGTTTCTTGCCTTACAAGAACAGGACAGCAGGAAGTTGCAAAGTAAAAAAAAAAAAAAAAAAAATTATTTTGTTAATGTGTGTTTTCCTTTTTTTAAATATTTAAGCTTACAAATATATCATTACCACTTTACAAAATTCAATATTTACTTGATTTTTTATAAACAAGAAATAAATATGTAATTATATATTTTAAATGCTGAATGAATATATATATATATATATATATATATATATATATATATTCATTCAGCATTTAAAATATATATCTACATATTTATTTCATGTTTATTTCTTTGTTCTGTCTTTGCTATATCTAGAAAACGATCAAGCCTCTTGGAACCCACCTGCTTCTTAAGACATCCTTGCGGGTTCCTTCCTACATCTTTTACACATAAAAAAGGTAGTTTTAAGAAATTTCTTATAGCCACCAATCTGAAACCATCCTTAAAGGTGCAAATGTGATGGAAATGCAGAAAACCAAGAGAGGACAATACACTGCATAAGCTGTGTGCCTGTTACTGAGTCTGTTAGATGGTCTGTGAAATCTGGATGCAGTGCTTGAAAGATTTCAGAATAAGGTAAACTGACATCATTTTCATATTTTAGTACAGTGCTGAGTTTTCTTGATAGCACCTGTACCATACTGTCGTCACCATTATGGCTTTATATTGCTATAGAGAATCTGTATATCATTTTTGTGGTCAGGACTTAAAAAAAAGATTGTAGATAAAAAACATTTTGGGTAGGTATTAATTCATGCATATAAAAAAAATATATTTTTGTCATTTTCAGGCAGTATCCAAATTTTTATTCTCTTTGTGTTTTTCTATTTCTAAAAAAAAAAAAAAAAAATTCTCTGACTAAAATAGACACACATATCAATACGTTAAAGCTAGTATAAATTTTTATTTCAAGAGGGAACCCTGCAAAAATTAAATTAGGAACAGTCTGTCTGAAAGAAAATAGCTTCTGCTGTGCTTGCTCTATAGAAAACCCATATTGTTCAGTGGATTCTGTGTCACAGGTGCACCCCATATTAAACGTTTATTGGCACAACAAATATTTTCTACAATTTAATAAAAATCATTGTTATCATTTTTTTTCGTATGTAAAACTTTACATTTTATGTGTTATATATATTTTGTATGGTAAGGTCAATTATGATTTACAAGCACAATTTTAGGAGTATATGCAGTTCATCACATTTTTCATCATTATGTACTGTCTGTCATAGTTGTTTTTATTTAGGCTAACATCCAAATTTTCAGGACAAGCTTTTCGGGTGTACCCCCTTCTTCAAGGTCCAAGCAATAGTATTAACAAAGTTTTAGCAGAATGTTTGCTAGCGCAACCACCTCATTATTAAGAACCTTTGTTTTTGAACACACATTCCCTGGAATTCAGACTGTAGCAGACAGATTTTGTGAAAGTGTCTCTCATGCATTCTAAAAGTGGTGAAAATGTGCCAAACTCCTATACCTGTCTAGAACTTGTACTGGAATTTGGCTCATGCTGCGCCACTTTTAGAATGCAAGAAAGACATTTTCACAAAATCTGTCAGATCCTGTTTTTCTCTGCACACGATGTAAAAGTAGTACATTTTAGAACTACCTGATTGTGGTGCATGAGCCGCTGTCAGAACCAAAAGTATTGCAAATGCTTCATGAATTTGGCACAATACATTAACCACTTACTTACTGGGCACTTATACCTCCTTCCTGACCAGGCCAGTTTTCCGCTTTCAGCACTCTCACAGTTTGAATGACAATTGCACGGTACAACACTGTACCCAGATTCAACTTTTATAATTTTTTTTTCACACAAATAGAGCTTTCTTTTGGTGGTATTTAATCACCACTGGGTTTTTTATTTTTTGCTAAACAAACAAAAAAGGACAGAAAATTTTGAAAAAAACAAAACAAAAAGTTTTTCATATTTTGTTATAAAATTTTTCAGACCGGTAATTTTCCTCCTTCATTGATTGGCACTGATAGGCTGCACTGATGGGCACTGATGAGGCAGCACTGATGGTTGCTGATAGGTGGCACTGATAGGTGGCACTTATGAGGTGGCACTCGTGGGCACTGATCAGGAGGTACTGATAAGGCTGCACTGATGGGCACTGACAGGCAGCACAGAGAGATGGCACTGATAGGTGACACAGAGAGATTGCACTGATAGGCGGCACTGATGGGCACTCATAGGTGACACTGATGGGCAATGATAGGTGGCACTGATAGGCAGCATGGAAAGATGGCACTGATAGGCGGCACAGAGAGATGGCACTGATGGGCACTAATAGGCGGCACTGATGGGCACTGATAGGGGACACTGATGGGCACTGATAGGTGGCACTGATGGGCACTGGTAGGCAGCACAGAGAGATGGCACTGATAGGTGGCACTGATGGGCACTGATAGCTGGCACTGATGGGCACTGATAGGTGACACTGATGGGCACTGATAGGTGGCACTGGTGGGCATTGATGTTAGCGTGAAGAATTTAAAAAGTCAGTAGCCGACTTTAGTTTACTTCCATGATGAGCTGTCATTGGAAGGCCCGTGGAAGGCATTTTAGGCCCGTGTCTTTTGGCTATAGCGCAGGTGTCAAATGTTTAACAAGAGGATTAACACCAGAAAAGTGGCGCACCAGCTTTATTGAATCCCCCCCCCCCCATTGTATTCAGGTATGAGTAGTAAAGGTTCCTTCAGACTCCTGTGCTAGAAACTACTTCATTTTTGTGTACACCTGCTGACAGATCCAACTGCATTTGCATCAATTGATCAAAGGATAAACATTTTCTATCAAAGTTGACATGAAATTTGCCCAATAAGTATAGTATATGGTTATGGGGCACACTGTAGAACTCTGCAGACACTTTAGCCTGAGGGAGGTTGTGATGTGTCTTTACTTCCAACCGTCCTCCAGTCACCTGAATTGCTGTACTATCAACCAAAAACATTGTTTTTAGGATTAGCATTACTCCAGAAGTTTGTACATCTATTTTTTAAAAGGCTACACCGAAAGACTGTTGACACTAAACACTATAAACAATGAACACAGGTTTTACAAAAGAAGCAATTTGTAGATCCCAGAGAAGCATTACTGAAGTAAACACAAGTTCATTAGGCCACAGAGTTTCTGTTCCTGTTTTTTCTATAGTTAAAATCCGTGCAGCCCCTGATATGTCTAAAGGACCATACAATAGAATTTGTACTTAACCAGCTTCTGTCCACACTATAGCCGAAAGACAGCTACAGCGTAGGCTTACTTTGTTAGGTGTACATGGACGTCCTCCCGTGATTGCGCTGCCCACCCGCCCCCTGTGCCAATCAGTGCCCATCAGCACTACCAATCAGTGCCCATCAGTGTCTCCTCATCAGTGTCACCTATCAGTGCTGCCAATCAGTGCCCATCAGTGAAGCCTCATCAGCGCACATCAATGAAGGAGAAAAATTATCTGCTTGCAAAACTTTATAACAGACGATGAAAAATGTTTTTTGTTTGTTTTTTTTTTCAAACTTTTTGGAGTTTTTTTAATTTGATTAGCAAAAGATAAAAGACCCAGTGGTTAAATTGCAGATAGACTGTAGACATATAAAGAAACAAATAAACATATAACTTGAATGCACTCCAGCACACTGCAATGATTCAAATGGAATTAAATGCACAGATTAATGCATTTACAACCATTCTCTAAAAATCACATTAATTGGTATAAAAGCTCATGTTATTTTTTAAAAACTTGTTCAGCAGTTTGCTTTCTCCAGCTGTAGGTTGGGATTAACAGCCTCTGCAAGGCCCTACAATTACCACCTGCTCATGTGTGTCAACTCCATCTACAGCTAAGGACAGGGAGCTTTGATTAGCAGCCATAGTCCTGTACATAACAAAAAGGAAGGTAAAAACTCATATGTAACCTCATAAAATGTAAGGTCTCCTCTCAAGCTCCTTTAAGTCTATCTGGCATTTCCCGCAATGGGTACTGACTGGACAGGGGTCCGCCTAACTCATCATTTGGGGCATTTACTAAAACTGTGGAAGAATTGGTGTAGAAGCCAATCAGCTTCCAGGTTTTATTGCCAAAGCTTAATTGAACAAATTGAAGTTAGAAGCTAATTGGCTACCATGCACAGCTGCACCCGATTCTCAGTGCTCCAGTTTTGGTAAATCTACCCCATACTGTGGATATGCCTAGAGAAAGGTCCCATATGCTGCACACCTAGCAAAGTCATTAGTAAACAGGTGAATGCAGCTTCATCCAAAAACACACCTTCAAGGCATTTCAGTCCATCCACAGAACTTAATCATGGAGGTCATGGACTTCCATGCAGGAAAAATGCAGACATGTTTGTGCACTGCTCTGTAGTGCAGCTGACAGCTGTATTGGAGTGTGAACTGAGCACATAAACTATTGTTTTTTTATGCCCTTGTGAAGAGCTGAATTTTTCTTCTGCACAAGTGTAAACGTACCCTTACACATCTGCATCTTGCCTGGGATGTTGCTGGAACATATGCAGATAACCCTGGGCAAGCCAATGTGCAGGTAACAATGGACAAGACTGAACACAGGCAGCTGCTAGTCTGCTATTTATTCACACTTACTGCACCTACTCTATGATACAGCTGATTCCAGGAGTGGAGCTTTTGTTTACAACCACCCAATGGGCCACATGTGGGAGCTGCTAGTGACAGTTAACTAATGTTTATATTTACTGCACTCATGATGGAGCTGGTGCTGTAAAGTGGGCAGTAGTGGGAGCAGAGGTTTTTGCTTACCTGATGCCTGACACTCAGTGGGCTGCACACAGAAGCCCAATGGGCTGCGTGCCCCACACCTCTGGTTTAAATGCACCCACCCACATTAAATAACCATTCTTAGGTCTGACACATATATTTTATATGTATGGTATGCAAGTAAAGGTGTTCCTTTCTAAAAAAAAGTAGAGCATGTTTACTTAGCTTGATAAATAAGGTGAACATGTATTTAGGTCATGCACTCAACTGCCTTTAAAGTGTTTTACTAAACCCAGGACCATGCATTCACTATATCTGGTCTCCTCCAATACACTGAGCCCGGAAATGCAATTATTTTTCGAAAATATAAACTGCTAAATACCTTTTCCCATCAGCAGTATATAGCAGTCTTATGACTTCTATCAGTGTCTGGTTAAAGCTTGTAGGAGGAGTTTGCATTTTCCTCTGCCTGCCCAATGAGGCTGCAGGACCCCTGACTCTCTGTCTGGACAGTGCTGATTGGCTCTTTGCTGATCACATGCTCCCAAGAAAAAAAAAAAGAAAAAACTCTCTAGCAACACACACCAAACTGAGCATGCAGAGTATGCTTGTTATACTCACTGTGGAACCTAAGGGGTTAATCCCTTAGGTTCCACAAGGAGTATAACAAGCATACTTTACCGCATATAAAGACTGATTTTACTGTTGTGGGTTTAGTAACACTTTAAAGCAAAATACTGTTTTAAAAAAAAAAAATCCCCTGCACACCATTTGGTAATAAACTCATTAAGCTTAGCGAACATTCAATTTGCTAAATGAACATTCCTCATTCATTTAGTAAATCACCCCATTGTAAACATATGTTTGGTAGTGGGATTGTATGTGCAGATTCAACAACCATCATACTGTATTTCTAACACCGTTTTATATATTTTGATTCTTTCTGTATCTAGATCCTTTTAATTGAGATTGGGTAGTTTTATGTAATACATCTCTGTCCATGTTTCATCAATCTTTCATTCCTGTTACCCACATACAATTGCCCAACATGGAAAATGTTTGAATTAACTGATGTCTACCTCCATCAACCAAGGTTTTTATTTTCACTTCAATGACCCAACTTTTCCAGAGACAGCCTTTTTATTTTTCAAATTGTTTTCTTTTATATAAGTTCAACATATTTATTAAACTGTAGCACCACCCCAGTAGGAGTTGCTGGGTTACGTCAGGTCCTCTGCTTTTCCTTCAACCCTGTTCAAAGTCTCAACCTCCCTGACACCACCAATTATACCTCTTCAGCAGATGTAGAGTAATGTTTTCTCAATACATTAGGGTCACCCAGATATTAGACTCACAAGTGTGTGTGTTAACAGGTTAAATTCAATCAAGGTAACAGCATAAACAATGTATTCATGGTTTCTCACAATAATTTAAGTCCCAGCATGAACTGTATTAATATTTCTATGATATATAGGTATCTATGAGGTATAGGTTGAAATCCTACACCCAGTGAGATAGGCTTGAAAGTAGTAGGAGTTCTTAAAGAGGTTGTAAACCCCCCAAAAAATGTTTTTTCTTTTTTCACCCTGCAAGAGAAACACATAATGAGCTAGTATGCACCGCATACTAGCTCATTATGAAATACTTACCTTAGAACGAGCCCCCGCCGTGCCGTCCGCTTACCTGAATGACGGGCGACATGTACAGTCGCCCGTCTTCCGGGATCGCGGCATCTGATTGGCCGAAGCCGCGGTGACGTCACTCCCGCGAACGCGCGCGGGAGCCGACGGTCACGGCACGGATCTCTGGAGGAACGGCACGAGCGGCCGTTCCTTCAGAGCGCATGCGCCAGTGACGTCACTGGCTGCATGTAAGGTAAATATCTCCTAAACGGTACATGTTTACGAGATATTTACAGTACCTATAGGTAAACCTTATCATAGGCTTACCTATAGGTACAAGTTACAGAGGAGGGTTTACTTCCTCTTTAAGACACTATGGAAAAGGGCTGGTTTGGGTCTAGTCAAACAAAACAAGTGGTGCTTTAGGGTAATTGAGTGTAAACACAGGTGAAGAGCAAGTTTCTCAAGAAAGGGGTATGTTCAATGTTGACAAGAGAATAACTGTGTGTCAAAGACCCTCTCACTACTCTTCTTTTGCTATTTCTTGGCCGCAAGCTGTGTAGATGGGGGGGCCCCACTTTGTGGGTAGATGGTGCTCACCTGGTATTCTTCAGCTGTCTGTCATGAAGAAGGTCCTGGGTTAAATGATAGAAGCAGGCCTTGGACAGCATCTGGCCTAGATCTCCAGGTGTTGCGGTACAAGAAGATTCCCTAGTGATCATCAGACAACTTCAGGTGTTGTGGTACAAGAAGTTTCCCTAGTGATCATCAGACAACTTCAGGTTATGAAGCAGTTGGCTGAGTTGGCTGAGCAAAACCCCAACCGACTCAGTCCACCAATTACTCCTGGCAGTTAACAGTTCTTCTCACTCTCTGCAACACACTGATCCTACTGTCCTCAGGTAAGTTAGGTCTGGTGCTTCTTTTTCCAGCAATAGTAATGGCACCGCCTATAGCTTAGACTTTATCTCTAAGCGTTCAACGTTCCAAGTCTAAATATCAATAGTAGAACATATTCACCATTGTCATCTAGTGGTAGAAAAGATCTGCACTCAAGAATGTCCACTATAGTCATTTAAGACACTACATAATTTATTAACAGTTCTGGTTACAAAGCTAAGGCTAAATTTGATGGAAATTCAGGAATTGTAGTTCTGCAGAATAATTTATCAGGTGGGATAGACAACCTTGTTATTTTTGGGTAAATCTTTGTATGAAAAAAAGAGCAGACATCACAAGACTGTCCTGTAAGGATTAAATAAATGATAGTATAAGGATAATAGTAAATAAAAGATTAATTATTTGGAACAATGGTGATTCATATTAAATGGAGGTGAAAATATTGCTTGTTCAAATAGACAAAGCATTATTGGGTTAACATTAATGCCTTGGATTTTTGAAGGAGGAGTTTCATGACTTTTGGCACTCTTCCTTTGTGATTAAATAACCCTTTGATACTACATAGTTATGCGTTTTATATTTTTGTTTATTTTTGGACAGAAATGTAAAATTTAAACCTATCCATAGTAATTACAGCATTCTGGTTAGCACTGTGGATATTGCTCATTACCATTTATTGTGGACAGTATTGACTTCAAATGAAAAGCAGCTATTCGGGGGTTATGTTTTTTTTTCTTTTCCTTTCTTTGTTTATAATAACTGTTTATTATAACTTCAAAAGATGAATACAAAATATGAAATAAAAAAAAAGGTGTAATTGACAAAACGGGTAGAGGCAGGGCTTGCAGCACGTCAACTCTGGCTAAATAAATTCCTGTAATTGGAATGCTCGCTGGCTCCTGGTTACAGCAGAGTGGCAGTGCAAGTTCCTAGTCAAACTTTCGGCTGTATTAGTGCCAATCGGGCACCATTTTATGTAAGAGGCCATCAATACATTTGCTAGACTAAGAGAACCTTTATTTTTAGCCATTTTCTGGTACATATGAGAGGCACATAAGAAGAGTGAAGTTTACATCAACCAAAGTCGGTTTCCTTGATTATGTGAGGAGTGGAATTGACCACTTTTAATTAGGTGGTCACTGGTGGTCTGGTGAGTGTTTAGCACATATATTGTTCACTATGTGTCACAACACGGTGTGGAAAGAAAACTCAGACTGGATGTGTTCTATGGACCTTATTTTCTTCTTGGAGAATTTGCTTGGACTGTTTTTTTGCACAATTTTGTGATGGCACTCACGGTTTGGTGTCACTATTTTTATAATATGTTTAGTTAACAGTATTTGCAATTTTTAGGTTTTTAACCACCATTGCTTCACTTTTTGGCACATAATAATTTGCATCACAGAATTCATGTATTGCTATTGTATACACTTATCAATTAATTTTATATATATTTTCATATTTATTCATGCTCTTGATAGATTTTTTCATATATATATATTTTGCATTGGTGGGATATAATGGTCAGTCCCAGCTAACCTGCATGCAGTATAGGTACAGTATTGGTATGGTATATTCTCAGGACAGGTGCAAGGTAGATGTGGTTCAGACACAGTAAAGGTTTGGTATAATGCGGTATAGGGTTGGTACAGGTGTACTCTAGGTTTGGAACAAGTGCAGTACAGAGTGCAGTATGGGTGTGGTATGAATTGGGTACACTTGGTATTCTACACTGAGTGGCTCAGTCTCTGCTAGCAGTAACTGCAATGGGCGAATAGCCCTCTCACCAGTCATTGGGATGCTGCAATGACCTTTCACTGTAGAAGGTGGGCCCCCTCAGTCTCTCCCCGAAGGTCTGTCATGATCAGCGGTAGTAAGTGGAGGGTGAGCGGATGCTCCAGTCTTCCTGTGGCAGCGGTGCAGGCGCTGTTATGTGAGAAGTGCAGAGCTGCCCCCGTGTGTCCTGCTTCCCAGTCTCAGGCTTGGATCCCTGCTAATATGGTCTCCCACTGACAGGCAAATATTGTGACCGAACTACTCTCTAACTCCCTCAGTGCCCAGAGTAAGTACTTTCCTGGATAGTTTAATAAAAATTATCTCTCACTCTTCCTACAGCACAGTGCAAATTTGGATTTGTAGTGTAAGGAGTCTATTGGCCCCATTCTATGGCTGCCATCTAAAACTACAACTCCCAGGATTCTCAGTTCTCTTCATAGAAGTTTACAACCCCTAGCCCCACCCCCACTGGCTGGATGAGAATGGTGCAGCATAACAACAGTGTCTCAACAGAGGGAGAGAAGAATAAAAGGCAGGGAGGTTGATTTACTAAAGGCAAATGTTTAGCAAATGCTTCACTGTCTCAGAGGCCCAATCCTCCTCTTACTGTGTCCCAAGGAAGGAGTTCCCTATAGCCATATCTTGACTGCAGGATCACCTCTTAGGAGTTATCATTGTTTTGGAACACCTGGGATGCAAACATGGTCACTCTTTTTCCCCTTCTCCCTTTTTTGAGGAAGAATGATGGGTCAAAGGAAATTACTCTGCAGGAGGAAAAGGAATAGGTGGAAGCTTTTGAGGATTTGGAGTTGTCTGTAAATAGGTCCTGCAAGGAGGAATATTCAGGTCAAGGGCTGTCTCAGACACAAAAGACCATGGTAGGCTTCTTGGTGGACGTGGTTTGCACTAACCTTAACCACTTGCCGCCTGCCGCACGACTATTTACGGCGGCAGTCAGTCCCTCACACGCAAAGTGACGTAGGGCTACCTCGCTAGCCTGTGAGCCTCTAGGGGGCGCGCGCGCGCCGCCGGAGGCGCGCTCCCGCCCCCCGCTCACTCCCTAACACCGATCGTCTGGTACAGAGGGAGAAAGGCAGGCGGCTAATGTAAACAAAGCCGTCTGTCATTCCCCCTTGTGTAAGTGCAGAGATCATACGGTCCTGCTATGTAGGATCGTATATCTCTGTATTTACACAAACAGCCACATCCCTTTACAGTTAGAATCACGCCCCTAGGGACACACTTAACCCCTCCTTCTCCAATAAAGTTAACCCCTTCCCCGCCAGTGTCATTTTCACAGTAACAGTGCATATGTATAGCACTGATTACTGTAGTAATGTCACTGGTACCCCCAAAAGTGTCAAAAATGTCAGTCAGGGGTCCGATCTGTCCACCGCAATGTCGCAGTCCTGCAAAAAAAAATTGCAGATCACCGCCATTACTCGTTAAAAAAAAACAATAAAAATTACAAAAATCTTTCCCTTAGTTAGTTAGTAAACGCAATAACTTTTGCACAAACCAATCAAAAACGCTTATTGCGATTTTTTTTTTTTTACCAAAAATATGTAGCAGAAAACAAATTGGCCTAAAATGTTAAAAAATTTTGATTTTTACATTTTTTTGGGGGGGAATTTCATATAAAAAAAAGTGAAAAATATTGTTATTTTTGCAAAATTGTCGCACTTTGTTTGTTTATAGCGCATGATCAAAAATCGCACAGGTGATCAAATACCACCAAAAGAAAGCTCTGTTTGTGGGGAAAAAAGGACATCAATTTAATTTGGGTACAGCGTCGCACGACTGCGCAATTGTCCATTAAAGTCACGCAGTGCCGAATCACAAAATAGGCCCTGGTCAGGAAGGGGGTAAAATCTTCCGGGGCTTAAGTGGTTAACTTATCACTAACCGGAATCTTCTTCCCTAAAGTGACAGGTTTATTTCCTGACAGCCGCCTAAAATTCCTAAGTCCTTCCTAGTGCACCCTAACTTATAAGTAAATACTATGTGACTCCAAGCACATCAAGCCTAAAATGCACTTTTTCCCACAGAGGACACCTCTCTCATTTGCTTTGAAATCCACCAAGCTTGTCCATGAAATTATGTAATTGTGAGAACTAGACTTGCAATATAGAGGTTTGACAAAAATGTTGAGTAGATGGCAATAGGCCCTACGATGGGATTATTATGTATTTGTCTATGTGATGCATTCAATTTTATAATCTTTTAATGACAAAAAGCTTTACATGAAGTAAAGTAATACATACATAACTAAAAGTGATGTTTTATGAGAATGTTTGTTGTATAGTGTATGACATACTGATACCTCAAAATTGCCTAAAAAGAAGCATCAATGATCATTTAAAATGTACAACTTGCTGGACCCAAGGCAGCATGGCTTTATTGGGGGCAGATCATGTCAGACAAATCTGATTGAGTTTATTGACTGTATCACAATTGTTTTGGGCCAGGGTGGTGCTGAGGATATATTAATTCAAGCAAAGCATTTGATATGATTCCACATAACGATCTCATAAATCAGTTGTTCAAGCTAGGAGTTAACCCTTGAATGGTTCACTGAATACCCAATTGGCTAAAGGATTAGATATCAGAGTTTGGTTGTAAATTAAGTTTATTTGGAACAGAGACCAGTCACTAGCAGTGTACCACAAGGCTTTGTATTAGGTTTTGTTCTGTTTATTCTATTTGAAATTGATATAACTGAATGTTTGGAGGGCAGGTATGTCTTTTTGCTGATGACACCCATGTATACAGAAGAGTAGATATTCTTTGAGGTGTTTGTAACATAGAACATGATTTGTCGGTGCTAGAACATTGGTGAAAGCTTTGAAAATTGCAGATCAAATATAATGCATTTAGTAAAAAAGAATCCTCTGATAGAGTACAATATTGGAGTTATAGTGTTGGTAGAAACTAAAGAGGAAAAAGATTTCAGAGTGCCTATTTCTGTGTGTCAATTTATTTTTATTGATTTTTTGCTTTTTAAAAGAAGGAAACTTGCCACGCAGGGTGGAATATACAAAGACATCAAAATCACCCCACCTCCCATTCCCTCCTCAACAAGGTTCACCACCCTACAGGCCACTCCACCATCCCAGGATGTAAATCCCCTTTAGGAGATGGGAATAATCAAAGCTATAATACATACAATAAAACACATACATATGCAGCCTCTAGGATGATAGTGTAATTGAGCACAGTCAGGCACCTTCTATGTCACCTTCAATCCAATTCTCACCCAAGTATCCGTTATTAAGACTACCTTATGTGACAAAGGCAGGGCTCTCCAGCCAGATCTTCCACACCTTATCAAATTTCTTTGGGCAGCCTCTGCTCAAATATGTAGCTTTATAGAAGGGAGTCACCCTATTCATAAGTCCTTTCCAATAAGATATAGAGGGTGTCATTGTCTTTGTGCAATAGAGGATAAAAGCAGACTGAGTAAGGTACGCTGAGCCCTAGTTGGTGCCAGGTTCTCCACTAGACCAAGCAGACAGATGGACACAGTCATAGGCACCCGCACAGAGGTAATCTCCAAGACACAGTGCACAACAGCAGTCCAGAACTACTGAGCTGGCGGGCAGTGCCAAAATATGTGACTAAAATTGGCTGGAGCCTATGAGCAGCACCAACACTCCACTGAGGTCCCCGGGTAAATTTTTGGAAAGTTTTGCAGGGGTATAGTATATCCTATGCAGGAATTTAAATTGAATTAACCGATCCCTTGCAGATACTAAATGGGCAAAGGGGAAACTCCATACATCATCCCAATCTTCTCCTCCTAAGTCTGGAACCTCCATCATTCATTGTTCTCTACACCTGACTACCGAGGTAGGAGAAACAGGGAAGAACTCCTTATATAATTCCGACAACAGTTTTTTTCATCCAATATGATGTTCTCTAAGGCGAAGGGCTTAATTTCCACCCTGGGAGATTATTGCGTGTCTCGGTTTAAGGCAGGGGTGGGGAACCTACGTCCCGGGGGCCGTATGCGGCCCTCAAAGTCATTTGGTCTGGCCCCCCGTGCAGCTGAGTCTCTGTCTCTCAGCTGATCTGTCAGAACGGCGCCAATGCTTCCTGTATAGTTCCTGTATAGTTCTATGAAATGCACTCCGCCTGTGACCAATACAGGAAACATCGCCTCTTCCTCCAGCGCGGCGCTGCTGCTAGCCAGCATTTACCGCCAGCAGCACACACAGCAGTACCAGCCAGAGCCAGCAGTACAAGCCAGAGCCAGCAGTACCCACAGCAGTATAAGCCAGAGCAAGCAGTACCAGCCAGAGCCAGCAGTACCCAATGCAGAACCAGCAGTACCCACAGCAGTACCACCCAGAGCCAGTAGTACCCACAGCAGTACCAGTCAGAGTCAGCAGTACCCACAACAGTACCAGCCAGCAGTACCTACAGCGCAGTACCCACAGCAGTACCAGCCAGCAGTACCAGCCTGAGCCAGCAGTACCCAAGGCAGTACCTACAGCACAGTACCAGCCTGAATCAGCAATACCCACAGCAGTACCAGCCTGAGCCAGCAGTACCCACAGCATAGTACAAGCCAGCAGTACCAGCCTGAGCCAGCTGTACCCACCAGCAGTACCAGCCAGCTATACACACCAGCATTACCCGCCAGCAGTTCTTTTCAAAACTTACCACCACAAAGTCGACTGCGCTCCAGACTGACCGACGCAAACCTGGAAAACCAGTTGCGAGTAGCAACATCATCAATACCAGCTAACATCACACACCTCACCAAAGAGAAGCAGTTGCAGCCATCACATTAGGGGTGAGTTAATTACATTTTTGACCAAATATAACAGGCACATTTTTAAGTTGATAAGTTTGTACGGCCCCCCGAATGATTTTATAAATACCCAAATGGCCCTTGGCAGAAAAAAGGTTCCCCACCCCTGGTTTAAGGTAACAGAAGAGATACGGGTTGGGCAGGCTAAATCTTTTTTTTTCGGATCGGCAAATTGAGATAATTCGCCACCCCTGGTGATGTCCCCCAAGGTCTTAACCCCCCTGGACGCCCATATAACAGGAACAGGTATGGAGAGAAAATTAGGAAAATGGGGGTTCAACCACAGCAGCAAGTTTTGAGATAGGGAGCCAGACGCAGGTGCCAGCAATTCCTGAGCTTCAGAGTGCCTATTTCAGATAACTGCAAAATGATCAAAATGTGTGGCCTGACTGTGGGGAAACGATTGGAATTTGGGGATCACCAGCATTGGGAAGGTGGTCCTGATTTCCCTAAATATATGTTTAATTAGACCACATTTACATTATTGTGTCCACTTCTGGAAACCAAGCATACAAAAAAGATAAGATGAGGGAAAGGCAACAAAAAATATGTAAGGTCCAATAGATAAAATATATCAGGGGAGACTGCAGGAACATAAAGCTGAAACGTAGTAATTTTCCTAATGGGATAGAGCACTAAAACATTTACTCCAATCCGAAACGTTCTGTGAATGGAGGAGGAGCATTAACACAATACATTGTATTCTGGGACAATAATTGTAAAAAGTTCTGTTAATGGCAGAGAGGGCAGGAAGGCCTGGGGGAGTGATGCATTTTCTTTACACTCACAGGCACAGCTGCTAACCCCTGCAGCACCAGAAGATTGATGCTCTGAGCAGTAAGAGACCGCAGTTTTACATGAAGCACCCTGCAGAACATAGGATCATTACAGGTAAACAATGTGTTTGGTGCTGTATCCTCTATAAAAATATCTAAACATCAGCTTTAATACATACAAAAAAACAAAGGTAACAACTGGAAAGAAATATATACAGTTACTCAAGCAAACCGACTATAGCGGCACAGCGCAAGAGACCAATAGAAATAAATAAAACATAATCTTTATTGTACAAAAATAAAGATGATAAAAACATCAATGTGTTCCCCATACATAATGGGGAATCAATGTTCTCTATATATCTGAATAGCTTTGAAAGCTGAATGAACCATATAAACAGACTAAGATGATGAAAGTCCAATATAGATGGAGTAGATTCTTCCAGTGCCTATAACGTCAACTCGTTTCGCCAAATGACTTCTTTAGGACCCAGACAAATTAAGAGGGCAAACTATGTAAAACAACACCATATTGAAACAATGCGGAAAATGTTTTATAGTGAAATATGACATAATATATTAAATATGCATGCTCACACAGGGTGATCTATATAATGTGTAGATCAATAGGTATAATATTGCAGATCAAACAGAGGCTAAGGTGGAAGCTTCCCTGGCTGAAAAGGATAGGAGGATTTAGTTCCTCTTTAACAGGATTAAAGTTCAAACTATCTAGAAAGTTTGATTTTACCAAAAGAGTAGTTGATGCTTGGAACAGACTTCCAGCAGAGGAAGAGAGTATGTTAACAGTACGTATTTACTTGGGACAAACATAGATCAATGCTCAGACAAAATGGTTAAAAAAAGAAAATAGCCAAGAAAAACTAAAAAAAGGGGCCAAATTGATGGATCACTTGTTCTTTCTTCTTCTTTCTTCTGCCATCACTCTTCTATGTTTCTATGTTTAAAAGATGTTGAAGCAAATATGATAGAATACCCAGACAACAACTAGTTTATACACTCACCGGCCACCTGTTTAATTGCTTGGTGGTAACACAAATTTCTACTCAGCCAATCAGATGGCAGCAACTCACTGCATTTAGCAATCTAGACATGGTGAAGACAACTTGCTGAAGTTCAAACTGACCATCAGAATGGGGAAGAAAGGGGATTAGGGTGACTTTGAACATGGCATTGTTGTTGGTACCAGATGGGCTGGTCTGAGTATTTAAAAAACTGCTTATCTGCTGGGATTTTGACACACAACCATCTCTAGGGTTTAGAGAAAATGGTCCAAAAAAGAGAAAATATGAAAACGCTGTGTTGACGTCAAAGGAGAATGGGCAGACTGGTTCAAGATGATAGAAAGGCAATAGTAACTCAAATAGCCACTTGTTACAACCAAGGTATGCAGAATACAATTTCTGAACGCACAAAACATTGAACCTTGAAGCAGATGGGCTAAAGCAGTAGAAGACCACACTGGGTGCTACTCCTGTGAGCTAAGAACGGGAAACTGAGGCTACAATTCACACAGGCTAACGAAAATTGGACAATAGAAGATTGGAAAAATGTTGCCTGGTCTGATGAGTCTCGATTTTAGCTGCAACATTCAGATGGTAGGGTCAGAATTTGGCTTAATCAACCTGAAAGCATGAATCCATCCTGCCTTGTATCAATGGTTCAGGCTGGTGGTGGTGGTGTAATGGTGTAAGGGATATTTTCTTGGCACACTTTGGGCCCCTTAGTACCAACTGAGCATTGTTTAAATGCCTCGGCCTACCTTTGTATTGCTGACCATGTCCATCCCTTTATGACTACAGTGTACCCATCTTCTGATGGCTCCTTCCAGCAGGATAATGCACCATGTCACAAAGCTCAGGTCATCTCAAACTGGTTTCTTATACATGACAATGAGTTCACTGTACTCCAATGGCCTCCACAGTCACCAGATCTCAATCCAATAGAGCACTTTTGGGATGTGGTGGAGCAGGAGATTTGCATCATTGATGTGCAGCCAACAAATCTGCGGCAACTGCGTGATACTATCATATCAATTTGGACCAAAATCTCTAAGGAATGTTTCCAACACCTTGTATTAAGGCAGTTCTGAAGGCAAAAGGGGGTCCAACCCAGTACTAGTAAGGTGTACCTAATAAAGTGGCCAGTGAGAGTATATTAACAGAGCATTATCTTGTATTTTGCTTGGTTATTGGGCAAATGTAAATATGTTTGCCCTAGATAACACATTAACAATATTATCAGGAGAATAACATGTTTTTATTATCAATAAAATCTCTTACAACTCACACACATTCCGCCCACCCCCCACTAATATTTTGACTGGGGCTTTGTGGTACTGGATTCAAAATGCAAGCAAAACTGTGTCTAATGAGTTAATGACAACTTGAAGGACATGACAACCGATTAGCAATAGTATCCTTCAAATTGTTGTTACTATCAAACATGCATGATCCAGTTGTTAGCCAAGTGAGAACCACACATTATCACAGTAGCCATTTATTTGTTTACATATTGATGCAGATCTATTTAAATTAGTTGTATTGAATCCCCCATTGAGTTAATCAGCCATATCTATAGAAAAAAAAAAACAGCCTGTTTTTTTTTTTTTTGTAATCATATGCTTTACATTATGCATCACACAACTTTGCTCCTTGCTACTTTTGTTAGATCATAGTAGTCTTAGATAAAGACTTTTCTGTCCGTATATGGAAGCTCGTAAGTAATAACTATGCTCCAATGGTAGAAGTATAGGGGTCATGGATTACTTAGGTCAAGTTGCTGTGACACACATCAGAGTGTTTGCAGCATTAATAAATAATAAGGTAATACCTTGAATTAAAAGGTATTGTCCCTCCCAGTAAAGTGCTTTTGTGCATAGTGTCCATAGAAGCAGCCATTTTTGTATTGTGCTATGTTCTACTTAAAGCTCAGACAAGGCTGCTTCAATCAAAACCTCATCATATGGATATTTTGTTTTTTGACAGATTTGCAAACAGATCTGTATAATCAAAAATAAATAAATAAACCACCAGTCTCAACTGCTGAGGAATATTCTAGTGAGACAAGGACACTAAGTGAGTTCTACCCCATGATTAAGCTTCAGTAATCAGAGCAAAACACATCAAGGATATGGCTTTGGTGGAGATTCGTGGGCTGAGGCCTTTTTCAAGTCTACACTAGATTAGCTGAATGGGAGTGTTGTGTTTTTTGATTTTTATAAGGACATGAGTGTAATAGATTCCAGTACCAGTTTCTGTTGCTTAGCAGTATTCCCCATGTTTAGCAGGTACCAGTCCCTTTAGGTTCAGTGTGCCTACTAGCACTTACACACAACAGAAGTGGACAGTGATAATTAGGTCATATAAAGCCAAAAGTTAATTTATGCAATATGAAGCAGAAAAGTGGCTAGGGACTGAAACTGGATTGTTTGCAAGCTGGTATAGTCCAAAACGGGGCGAAACTCACCAGAAGTATACGGTAGTTTATATCTAATGAAGAGTAACTTCTCTTGAGATGGTATATCATTCCAACAGTTGTCCAGGATTTTCCTGGAATCCTCACTATTGTGCTAAAGATGCAATCAGACCCCTGGTACCATCCTCTGTCTTTTGGGACTGTCTGCTGCTGGAGCTTTGTGAGGAGAGTCATTACCCAAAAAAACACAGATGTCCACTTGGGACACCACCCCACAGCCTATCTCCTTCATATCAATTACTTATCTAAAAGAATATTCAAATAATCACTATTATATCTATTGAATACAGTCAGACTGCTTTTAGCACAACTCTAGAAAAATAATGCGCACCCTCCCTTATTCTTGGATACAAAAAACTGCCAAGAATTAGTTTTTTTAGGGTAATATGTCATAAAGGAAAACCTATTGCATTCATGGCATGGAGTTCAGCTTTTTAAAATATTTGACTGTATATTGACTGTTGATGTGTGCAAAACAGTCAATATACACATACACTGTGTGAACCAAGTGGGTATGTCATGATATGTATAAATAGATACAGTATATATATATATATAGTCACCATTTTTCTAGGTAGATATATTTCTAAAGGTGCTATTGACATATACCGTATATACTCGAGTATAAGCCGACCCGAGTATAAGCCGAGGCCCCTACTTTTACCACAAAAAGATGGGAAAAATCATTGACTCGAGTATAAGCCTAGGGTGAGAATGCAGGGCGGCGGGCATGGTACAGGAGAATGCAGGGTGACTGGCATGGTGCAGGAGAATGCAGGGTACTGGCATGGTACAGGAGAATGCAGGGTACTGGCATCGTACAGGAGAATGCAGGGTACTGGCATGGTACAAGAGGATCCGGGGTTGTGGGCATACTACAGGAGATGCAGTGCTGTGGGCATGGTACAGGTGGACCCTGCCCACAGAAAAGCATCCCTTGTAGTGTGCCCGCAGCCCTGCATAATGGCAGGTAGTGAAGCTGTTTCACTTACCTGTTCCAGAGGCGCCTTCATTTTAAAAATGGCGCCAGCAAACTTCATGTCACTGAAGAAAGGATGAATGAAAAAATGTACCAATACATACTCCCAGTTTTTCACAGGCTTGTCTAAATGTTGTGCAGCAAACTTTAAACGAGCTTCAACATGCTTTTTCTTTAGCAATGAAGTCTTACATAGTGAGTGTGCATATAGGCCATGGCTTTTGAGTGCAGTACTTTTTGTTTTCTTTAAAATAATTGAACCTGCTAATTCCAGGTCTTTCTGAAGCTCTCCACAAGTGGTCCTTGGCTCTTGGACAACTCATTTAATAATTATTTTCACTCTTCTGTCAGAAATCTTGCGAGGAGCATCTGGTCGTGGCCAGTTTATGGTGAAATGATGTTCTTTCCATTTCCAGATTATGGCCCCAACAGTGCTCACTGGAACAGAAGTTTTGAAATCCTTCTGTAACCAATGCCATCAGCATATTTTGCAACAATAGGTTTGCGAAGATCTTGAAAGAGCTCTTTGCTTTTACCCAATATGTGATGTGTCTTGTGTGACATCTTGGTAATGAGACACCTTTTTATAGGCCATCAATTGCGACTAAACCAGTTGATAGTAATTAGGACTGACAAGCGCCAGACTTACTTTCTAATTATTGATAGATTTCAGCTGGTGTTTTGGCTTTTTAGGCCTTTTTGTACCCCCCTTTCTTCATGTGTTTAGTACTTTTTCCATGTGTCATTCCATTTTATTACACATAACTTAATTTATGAACTTATTTAATTTCATGTCAATAGCACCTTTAGAAATATATTTACTTAGAAAAAAGGTGACATGTTCAATACTTAATTTACCCGCTGTATATTGGTTAACAATGTAAATTAACACAAATGCAAATGAAACTACATAAAATGTCTGCTACAACTTTTTCATTTCCAATAATTGTTATTCTGTTTCAAAGACATGCAACAAAATTACAAACGCTTATGTACTGCTATAGCTTTTTCTATGGACAAATATAGTAGCCCTTTGTGCCTAAATCTCTATGCAAAGTGAAAAAAAAAGTTCTTAAGCTGCATCTTAAATATCCTTACTGAATGAGAAAGTGGGACAGACCCTGGTAAAGAAGCCATGTACCAGAGAGAATAAATGCAATAGGTTTACCTGTATGCAGCATATTACCCTAGAAACTACATATGCAGCATTTGGCCCCTAAACTATGTTCCATCTGTGTGATCCACCAGTGCTAAATTTTCACCTCTTTAAATCAGTTATTAAAATATATTTAATAGGCACAGTGCTAGTAACTCCATGTGATTCTAAGATGTGACACCTGATCCCCTCTATTAAATTCCTCGTTTTCTCTGCTTGGTTAAAAAAAAACACACATACTGCACTGGAAGATGATACTGTGCACAATGCAGATAATATAAAATCTGTCATGGGAGGTCAGAAAGAAATTATACTATAAAGGGTGCCAGCTTCAACAGCAAGCAAGGCCACCTTTTCTTTACAATGAAGACATCTACTGACATTTTGAACAGGGTGCCATATAACCTAAAGCTTTCCTGTGATATAACTAGGACAATGTTGCACTATAGTTCTTGAGCAGGGAAGGCTCAGAAAAGAGTGCTGACCTGAAAAAATGCCTAATAATCCCCTTTTGTATACCTCATAGATTTATTTTGCACACTTAAAGCGGTTGTAATCCTAAAAAAAAAGAAACAGAGATTCTGTTCCCTTATAGCAGATTAAACAGCACAGTTCTTGCGCTGACTAATCTGCCCCTTTCTAAGTTCTAAAAAACCTGGCTGATCCTGCCTGTTCCTTTGTCCCTCTCTGTGTGCTGACCACGGTAATCCTGGCTGCTGAGCCCTGATTACTGTGGTCAGTTTACGTGCCTCTCCTCTTTCCTCAGCTCTCCTCTTTCCTCCTCCCCGTCCCCCCATCTGTCCGCTCCATGTGTCTGTGTCTCCCCCCCCCCCCCACCTCGCTCTCCTGCTGCTTTTAGTATGCTAGTAGAAGAGTAAACTGTAAAAAATGTTACTGCCAACCCCTCCCTTTTATCCATCCATAATGCATTGTGTAAGTATTTTTTTAAAAAAACAGAGCCTCTAAATACCTTTTTCAGAGATCTTCAGGATGGTCACGTGACTTCTGGACGCTCTCCTACTCCGATCCAGGGCTACTGCAGGAGGACCCGTGACCTCCCTGGCAGATGTCAGAGGGAGATCTTGGCCCCTCCCACTGTAGCCCTGGATCAAAGTAAGAGAGTGGCCGGGAGTCACGTGAACTGCCTGAAGATCTCTGAAAAAAGGTTTTAAAAAAACACTTACACAGTGCATTATGGCTGGGCTATCAGTGACATTATTGTTTAAGGTTACAAACACTTTAATTTGCAGTCTTGGAGTGGGGCCAGGCCCAGATGACATTGCCCCGGTCCATGGAGACTGCCACTGCCATGAGCTCCTCTGTGGACCATGTCGACTGTTTAGCATAGTTATGTGTTATCTTTCATTGCAGATGTTAACTGTAAGCATCTTTGTGGTTTTTTTTCTTCTCTTGCGAAAAATTAATAAACATATTGAAATCTAATTTGCAGTCTTGCTCTTTGGAAAATAGTAATATACTGTTAGAAAGAATTTGAGCACAGTAACAGTAAATCTTCCATAAGTATAATTTATACAAACACCTATATCTGTACCATCTAATGATCTAGAGTTCTATAGTAAGTTGAAGCATCTTTTGAGCAATATTATCATTAATGGGGATTTTTGCATACAAAGAAAAATGCTGCGAATAACGGGAATTTACTTGGTAAAGGTGAATAAACAAAAGCACCATAGTCAACACACACAACATTTACTTATTTCCTATGTCACACTGTGTTGTCGCATTAGCACATAGCAATTTAATTACGTTTCATCTTTACTTTTTATTCATCTGCCAGTGAATATCATCATTTCCAGAATCCTTCAAACTTAGAAATGTTTTTACTCAATTATTTAAGACCATAAAATATAATTTAAAGCTATTTGCAAGCGTTAAATTCAGGAAGAAACCTGTCACTAGTGTGGCTGCTCAGATTCCCTTATTGGATAAGATATTCTTTGTTTTTGAAGCACACTGCAGTGTTCGTTGTTTTTCCATTAATGGACTCCATGTGAAATATCCTGTTGTGTTTTACGGCACAAATTTCAGGATATTGATATGCAACCATGTAATAATCTAAACTGTAGTTGCCTTGAACAAAGGAGGCCTGTGTCTGCATTATTGTACTTTATTGCTGTGAACAATAACATTCCTATAATTGCAGATGAATAATACATCCTTTGTTAGGAAATGGCAGCCACTTTGCTGCTAATATAATGCAACTTGCACTAATTTGATCTCAGGTTAAACCCATGCATGCAGTTGAAACACCCAGAGGAAAGATGATGGAGTGCTTTGAAATGGTGCTGCAGTTGTGAGTCCAGTGGAATTATGGTAGAAAGATAATCTCTCACAGCCATATTTTTCAGCAATATATTTTATAGGAATAGCGATTTACCTGCACTTTCTTTTTTTTGCTGGCCAAAGACAGAGCGATTTTCCCCCGTCAGCACAGTCAGTGTTGATAGGGGAGGGAATCCCTCCCATGGAGCCATTATGTTCTCCCAGCAGGAGAGTGGGAGAAACCCTCCCAGCCTGGAGAACTGCTAGCCAAAAATAATGTAAAATCTGACAGGTTGGTTGTACCCAATTTGATCAGTCAACTTGGGTACGTTCAGCCTGCCCATACATGGTTCGAATCTCAGCCAGTTCCTGCCAAACTGGCCTAAATTTAAACCATCTATGGCCACTTTAAGTCTTTAGTAACGTAAATTTTTCTGTGTGTCTTGTAGATACTATAGAATGCACTGCTGCAATACTGTTAGTTACCTACACATGCTTTTATAATCTCATAGACAAAAAAGGATGATCCCACTAGAGCTAATGGGATATATCACTGGGAATTTGGTCCAAACTAGATTATGGTATGTGGAGTTGAAGTCAGGATAGACTGTTATAATGTCTGATAAGCAAAGTACCATTTATCAGTTTACATCAACTTACACTTTAAAGGAAAAATAATCTAATAATTCTGTTTTAATGCAGAATTAAACATAAAAACAGTAAAGTAATATTTTGCAGTTTAGCAATCCTTAAATGTATTGGCTTCATTAATTTTCTTTTTTTTATTTTTTTCTCTTTATTTTCACCTAGTAATCCATCCAGTAACACACTTCCTGTTTTAGAGTGTCTCCATTCTGAATAAAGGATTAGCTGAGTCACCTTTGGACAGGAGCATTGTCAATCTGGGCACAGGGTAGTTTTGGATTTACTAGCAAATTTGGATGGAGTTGGCTAACATGTGAAATATCCTATTGTGTTCAGCGGCACAAATTTCAGGATATTGATATACAACCATATAATAATCTAAGATAAGTATACATGTTCGCCAGCACACCATGAATCTTGCATAGCAGTCCAAAAAACATTTTATTGCAAAAGGATCACATCAGGATAAGTGCAACGTTTTTGCATTTTGCCACGCAGGACCCCTTCATCAGACATCACTTTTCTGATGTGATGTGATCCTTTTGCACTAAAGGTTTTTTGGACTGCTATGCAAGATCCATGGTGTGCTGGCAAACATGTATACTTATCTGTGATGTATCTAATGTCCAGCTGGTGACTGCTACATCACCCACAACAGATGTGCCTATATCCAGGAACGTGTGCAATGGGAATATGAACTATTCCATATAATAATCAAAACTGTAGTTGCCTTGTACGAAGGAAGCATGAACTTGAGTTGGCTGGCTCTATAACTGCGAATGTGCAATGTTTATTTGGTGGTGGAGAAGAGTTTTTGTTTACTGACACTTCCTACTGTCCACTAACTTTTAGAGATGAAAGTGAAACACTGCCCCCCTCCTCCCGGTTAAAAAAAAAGGTCTGTAAATTAGCGGACGGTTGGCAACCCTGGAGGGGGGAATTGCTCCACAGAACCTAAAGAGGTAAACTAGGATTGTTTAACATGTTTTTTCACACGTTATAATCTGCGCGCACACTAAATTGTTTTTGCTAGAAATCACTGTAAACTCTACCAAAAAGTATGTATTTTCTGAAAGGAAAGGCCCTGAAAAGAAATATAAAAAAAATAATAATAAAGAATAAAACTGTGGTAGCTGCACTTTATTAGTTTACACAATATGTGTGCAATTATTTAACAAACACATATTTTCAGGAGAAACTACACTTAAGTGATTTTTTATGCAAACAAATACAATATGATACCAAGTTTTCTTGGTAAAATATAAAAGATGGAGTTGCATCAATTAAATAGACACCAAGAAAGTCAAGTCTTAAAAAATTGTGCATACATGTTGAAACGAAAAAGAAAACGATGGTACCAAAATTAACTATGAACTATTGCTCTAGAATTATTCTCACTCTGACTTACCTGACGATATCTCTCGTGTGCCACAATTGATGTTATGTACATGTGCTCACCCTACACTGATATTTTTTATGGGGTTTGTGCAGGGATCTTAGTAGTGCTTTAAATGTTTTAGATTTTTTGTAATTTATTTTATACCTTTTTTTTTTTTGCACTTTTTTATTTTTATTTTTTTTTACATTATTGCCATCATGTAGGAGGCTTGTTAGCCCATAATGTGATAGAATGGGCAGGTGACAGGTCTTCTTTATTAAGACATAGGGGGCCTATTAGACCCCCAATGTCTTCCCTGCCCTCCAATGCAACTATTCCAGCACAGATCATCTGACAGATGTAACCCTGGAAATGACATAACACACGTAGATTCTGGGGTCATTAGTCACAGAAGGTATTGGGAAATGATTGCTCCCCGAGTTCCTCCTGCTTTTACTGGGGAAGCAGTTTCCTGTGGTCCCAGGCTTTCCCAATCCTTTACAGGTCATCAATTTAGGGTTAACCCTAAGCTACAGCCATAGAATTATTGCTCTCACTCGGACATTCGTGACAATACCTCTTATGTGTGCTGCAATACATAGATGTGCTTGCCCTACTCTGCACTTATTTTATGCAATGTGTGTGGGGATGACAGGAGGACATCAGCCATGGTAAAACCCCCAGCCATTTGGGTACCACATGCTGAAGGAAACACGTGGATCTGCACCACAAAGCTTGATGGGAGCAGTGGCATGCAGAGGGTGAGGCCAAGGGTGCGACGGCCCGAGGCATCCATCGGGAACAGCGCATCAATGGACAGGTCAATCACTGGTAAAGTCTACAGGGAATGTAATTTACTGCCTTTCTTGTTATGATTAACAATTTATACAAAATCCTTAGCACCAAAAAATTATACTTTTGTATTCTCTAAATAGGATTGTACTGGGAGGTGGGTAGGGGGTGGGACCAAGGGATGGTGCTCACTTGTGGCTAGGGGCGGAGACAAGAGACGACTCAGAAAGGGGGGGAGGGTACCTGTACCTTTTCTCTCAGAAAAAAGGCGCTCATTATGACCGTTTCCAGTTACTGCAATCTGACACACTTAATTAGCCTGATAATTATTGTATGAGGAACACAGCAAGAATAGTGATATATATATATATTTTTTAATAACATTTTTTTATTGAGTTTTTGTTTTTCATAATAAAGAGTAGAAACAATATAAAATAGTTCAACATGTGTACATAAGGTACATGGTAAGGGTATAAGCAAACGAATAATAAGAACATAAACAAACGCATAGTAGTCTGTTACCACTGGTTCCAAAGAAAAAGGTAGTAGAGGTAACATGCATAATATCTGAGCACAGTAATGATGTAAATAAGTACAGAGGTAAGATCAACTGGTTAGAGAGGGATTCCGTCCCCCCTAGCACCCCCAATGGGAACATAATGTGACGGGGAGACGGAGCCCCTCCAATGGGTCTCATGTATTGGATGGGAATGAGCATACTTCGGTGGGAGAGGTTACAGTAGGTTACACTAAGTATTCAATTGTGATATACTGTATCTAGGTATTCCAAGATAGGCTGAACTTGTGGTAGGAAAGTGCGTTAGAGAGGTTTGGGGCCTCTGTGGTTTTCCACTTACGGAGTATGAGAAGAATAGTGGGATTTTTTGAGTATCTATGTGAAGTGACTATTGGCACAGAACAGTATTAAAAAGATTCAATTTACTGTAGTTAGATTGGATTGGTTGGTGTGAGTCACAACAGTTTGCCCTGTCTGACTATGTAAACCTGAAGGTGTCATCATTACAGCCATCCATGTACTTCCTTATATTTGCTAGCCAGCAACAGAAAGCGTACAACAAATCTGGTTGGACAATAAAAGAAAAGTGTGCATTTATGATATTGCTACACATCGAAAATATTTATTCTAAGATAGAAAGGGACAATTCAAAAAAATACTGTAACCAAAAGGAATCTCTTTTATACAAAAGACCATCCATCCATGTTTTGCTGTAAATACAACAAAAAATTTTTGTTACGTGTTTGACAAGTGATAAATAAATTCTGTTGATCGGTCCTGTGTCTTCTACCTAATAACCCTGCCCAACTGAACTACAGAACACTTCTAAGTCTTTGTAATGGAAATGGGGAGAGGAGAAGCTCTTTGGAAGCTCTAATACATTTTCTGTCCTAGGGCTATAACACTGCTCCTCCATGAATACAGGATGCTAAACAAGAATAGTTACCCTATGACAGAAGGCTGTTATTGAAAGAATCAACAAGTGAAAATACACATTTAAACAAACACAGCCAGAGACTAGTAACCTGCAACATATTACTTTTTTTTATATATTCGGTTCAGATACACTTTAAACAGTAATGATAATGGTCAGTTGGAGTCTGATAGTCAGTTACTTTTTATTATTCATGACTGTTAACAGAAGTGTTTTCCAGTATTGTTGGTGTGACCTGTCATTCCACTAGATGGGGTCTTCTGATGATATGCCCTGATCAAGTCACTTTATTCTTAGTGCATTTTTATTGTTTTTTTTTTTTTTTAATGAAAAGCTTTTATCTGCACTATCCAATGTGCCCAGTTTTCTGTTTCTCTTTTGCATGCGTAGAAGACTTTTGGAGATGGATAGGTTAATCACATTTGCCTTGATATCAGTGAAGCATAGTGCATTTGTAGATTTGTTTTAAAAGATAAACTAATAATTTCATTACATTTTAAAATAAGTCTGTCACATTTGAAGCAAAGTGATTGTGTTGGAAAGCCAACTGAGACAAGATAAAAAAAAAGCCTCTTATTTTTTATATGTACGCTGCCACTGGTGAGCAATTGGCAATGAAACATTAGCGGCTGTGACACTTTTCTGCAGACATATAGTTTTACAAGGTATAGATCTAGTCTGCTCCCGAGCAGGGGGTCTAAAAATATATGGTGTACAAGTTTAGCATTTTGTCACCTTTCATTTAAATCTCTGACACCTTTACATACTGTAAATCTACACAGAAGCTGTATGGTTTTTGCAATGCTTGTCACTTTCTCTGGACACTGTGAAAAATAATTTAGTATATAGTCCAGAATGAATTTCTATGATACTGTCACATAAATGCCGCACTGACAAATGTACAACAAAACATATTCCTTTATCAAATTAGTGAGCTGCTTCATGTCCCAGGGGTACTTGGTGTCAAATTCTTTTTAAAATCCTCTCCCACATTTTTCAGTGAAACTTAACCACTTTACCACTAGAGCATTTTGCTGTCTTACGTCTGGGCCACTTTTTGCGATTCGGCGCTGCGTGACTTTAACTGATAATTGCGCGGTCGTGCGACGCCGTACACAAACGAAATTTACGTACTTTTTTTCCCACAAACAGAGCTTTCTTTTGGTGGTATTTGATCACCTGTGCGATTTTTACTTTTTGCGCTATAAACAAAAAAAGAGCGTTTATTTTGAAAAAAATAAATTTTTGACACTTTTGGGGATACCAGTGACATTACTGCAGTAATCAGTGCTATATATATGCACTGTTACTGTAAAAATGACACTGGCAGGGAAGGGGTTAATTTTATTGGAGAGGGAGGGGTTAATGTATGCCTGGTGCTTACTAACGTGTGTGGGGGGAGGTGACTGAGTGACACAAGGACAGATCCAGGGTTGAGCTATGCTGAACCCTGCAATCTGACCCTGCCTGTCACTTAGGAGTTTACACAAGCGGGCGGATCTCCACACTAGATCCCCGACGATCGGGGAAGAGCCGCTGCTCCTCCCCTGGCCCGACTCCCGCTGTGACTGAAAAAGGGGAGTGTCTGACGACGTAGTACTACGTCGTCAGACGATAACGAGCCACTCTGCCGCAGTAATATTACTGCAGGCAGAGGTGAAGTGGTTAAAGAGCAGCTCCAGGCTCCTTCAGAAACAATTAAAAGCCAGCAGCTACAAATACTGTAGCTGATGACTTTTAATATTAGGACACTTACCTGTCCACGAATCCAATTTTTCAATAAGCTTTTCGGTGTTGCTGCCGCCGCCATCTCGGCTAAGGGAAACCCTTCACAGCCGGTTCCCTACTGCTCATGCGTGAAGCACGCTGCACTTTGTGAATGGCCCAGCAGCGGGGGAAGGAGGAGTAGGGACGAAACTTCCGGACTCGTAGCGCCGTGGCGAAGTCAGCCGGAAACCTGTCAAAAACCGTTTCCCCACCAAAGGTGCCAAATGTAGCAGTGGAGTGGGGAAGGAGGCAAACAAGCAGAGCTTCCCCTTTTGGGTGGAGCTCTGCTTTAAGACCTACATTCTTCAGCATACAAGTATATTCATAGGCATAAAAAGTTTTAAATTATTCATGGCCACACAGTCCACCAGCACGTGTACACATGATCTACACGTGTGTGCTGTGTTTACACATTTAATGAATCTGAATATGTTACCCTGCAGCATTGCCTTAGGTTGATGGCCTGCTGAGTTTTCTGCAAGTCTTTAGTAAACTCTGAGGAACTCTTGTTTTTAGTCTGAGCACACATACTGTATGCCTGTAAGCTTGTGGTGAGAGAACAGAAAATAGAGGCAGCCACAAATTCTCAGTATGGTGCTCAGACAAGGATCATACAATCTCAGACTACCTTGTAGTCATTTCAGACCAACAGAAGTTTTAAAAGCCTGTCTATAAGATCATTTGTGACCAAAATGTTTCCTTATCTATAAGTGGCCAATTCATCTCATCCTACCTCACACACGTTCTTATTAGCTGATAAGCTGTCTTACTAGATGTACAGTACCTGCTTATTGGACCTGGGTCATCTTACAAGGTAAAATGAACTGACTGGTTCATTTTAAAATGACCATGTATAAAGTGACCTAAGAAGTTTGCAATGCTTCGGCTTTCAGCAACTATTGCAAGCCCACTTGATACTGTAGAACAGGGATCCTCAAACTAGGGACCTCCAGCTGTTGCAGGACTACACATCCCATGAGGCATTGTAAAACTCTGACATTCACAGACATGACTAGGAATGATGGGAATTGTAGTTCCTGAACAACTGGAGGGCCATAGTTTGGAGACCCCTGCTGTAGAAGTATACTTGTAGAAAGTCTTAATAATGAGTGTCTGCTTGACCCCTTCCATACCGCTCCATAATAAAATGACAGCGGCAGGAAGTCTTTCTCGATCCGGGCGGACGTCATATGACGGCGCCCGGATCTCCCCGCTACTGCGTGCCCCCGGGGGTGTGCAGCGCGGCGATCGGCGGTGAGGCTCGTCCCTTGGACTGAGCCCAACCCTGATCACGGTAAACAGCCAATGAAATTGGCTGTTTACCATGTGATCGGCTGTGTCAATCACAGCAGATCACATGAGCGGCTCCAGCGCGAGCCGCTAGTTCCCTCCTCAATGCGCGCCGATCGGGGACGAGGCTCGTCCCTCGGACAGAGCCCATCCCCGATCTAGGTAAAGAGCCAATGAAATTGGCTTTTTACCACGTGACTGGCTGTGTCCAATCACAGCCGGTCACAAATGTCAACAGAGAACACGGTAACTAGCTGTCACCGTGTTCTCCTCCTCACACACTGATCCTGTGTGAGGAGATTGTGGTAACAGCTAGTTACCAAATACAGTGCACCCAAAACACACTGATTGCCCCCCCCCCAATAAAGAGCACCTGTCACTAGCCCATCAAAGTACCTGTCACTAGCCCATCAAAGTACCCGAGTACCTGTCACTAGCCCATCAAAGTACCCGAGTACCTGTCACCAGCCCATCAGGTACTCTGATGACAGGTACTCTGGTACTCTGATGGGCTGGTGACAGGTACTCGGGTACTCTGATGGGCTGGTGACAGGTACTCGGGTACTCTGATGGGCTGGTGATAGGGACTCGGGTAATCTGATGGGCTGGTGACAGGTGCTCGGGTACTCTGATGGGTAGGTGACAGGTACTCGGGTACTCTGATGGGATACAAAGAGGTACTCGGGTACTCTGATGGGCTGGTGACAGGTATTCGGGTACTCTGATGATGGGTATTCGGGTACTCTGATGACGGGTATTCGGGTACTCTGATGAAGGGTACTCGGGTACTCGGGTACTCTGATGACAGGTACTCGGGTACTCTGATGACAGGTACTCTGGTACTTTGAGTACCTGTCACCGGAGTACCCGAGTACCCGTCATCGGAGTACCCGAGTACCTGTCACCTACCCATCAGAGTACTCGAGTACCTGTCACCTACCCATCAGAGTACCCAAGTATCTTCCACCTGCTCATCAGAGTACCTGACACCTGAAGCACCTGCTCATCAGTAACCATCACTACTCATCAGTACTCATCAGTACCCATCAGTACCTATCACCTATCAGTATCAGTACTGATCATCCATACCCATCAGTACAGTATCAGTACTACCTATCAGTATCAGTACTACTCATCAGTACCCATCACCTGCCTGTCACCTGCCCATCAGAGTACCCGAGTACCTGTCTCCTGCCTATCGGAGTACTCGAGTACCTGTCACCTGCCCAACAAAGTGCCCGAGTACCTGTCACCCTTCATACAGCCACCATGTCCAAGTCCAAAAAGGTTTATATACGTCCTCCGTTTAAACCTAAATACCGGTGTTATGGCAGCAGATAGCTGCCATAACCCTGGTATTTTTTTAAACGGTTGACGGTTGGCTTTCCAATAAGGGTGGTCCCAGCGGCGGATTCGCCGCGGGATCACCCTTCCGGGATGGCGGAAGAGGTGCCCCCCTCCCGCCGCGTTTCGGTCCTTCTCTCCGCTTACCGAACCTGCCGGCAGCGGGGAAAATGATCCGGTCCCGGATCCTCACAGACAGGATGTCGAGTGAGGGCAAGCTTGCCCTCACTTGACTCTATGGTCTTGGAGGACCGGAGCTACGGCAAATGTTGTTGCCTAGCAACCGGTTTAAAGGTCCCTTTTTTTTTTCATTTTATTTTATTTATTTATTTTTTTCTATCTTTTAGTGTACTTGTGAGATCTGAGGACTTTTTGACCCCAGATCTCACAAAAAAGAGGTCCTGTCGTGCCTTTTTCTATTACAAGGAATGTTTACATTCCTTGTAATAGAAATAAAAATGATCATTTTTTTATTTTTTTTTTAAACGGTGTAAAAATAAAAAATAATAAATAAAATAAATAGTAAAAAAAAACCAAAACATTAAAGCGCCCTGTCCCCATTAGCTCGTGCGCAGAAGCGAACGCATACGGAAACCCCGCCCACATATGTAAATGGTGTTCAAACCACACATGTGAGTTATCGCCGCGATTGTTAGAGCAAGAGCAATAATTTGAGCCCTAGACCTCCTCTGTAACTCTAAGATGGCAACCTGTACAAATTTTTAAAATGTCGCCTATGGGGATTTCTAAGTACCAAAGTTTGTCGCCATTCCATGAGCGTGCGCAATTTTGAAGCATGACATGTTGGGTATCTATTTACTCGGCGTAACATTATCCTTCACATTATGGAAAAAAATTGGGCTAACTTTACTGGTTTCTTATTTTTTAATTAAAAAAAGTGAATTTTTTCCAAAAAACTTGCGTTTGGAAGACCGCTGCGCAAATACGGTGTGATACAAAATATTGCAATAATCTCCATTTTATTCTCTAGGGTCTCTGCTAAAAAAAATATATAATGTTTGGGGGTTCTAAGTAGTTTTCTAGCAAAAACAACTGATTTTAGCTTGTAAACACCAAATGTCAAAAATAGGCCTAGGCAAGTGGCTAGGATGCATGATGGTGCTCCTTGGATGTTGGGCCCCTCTATATGGCTAGGCTGTGAAAATTTTTCACACATGTGGTATTGCCATACTCAGGAGGAGTGGCAGAATGTATTTTGGGGTGTCATTTTTGCTGTGTACATGCTATGTGTTAGGAATATCCTATAAATTGACAACTTTGTGTAAAAAAAAAAAGTTTTTATTTTTTTCCCACATTTTCCAAAAACTTGTGGAAAAAATGACATGTTCAAACGACCCATAATGCCTCATAGAATATACGTTGGAGTATTTGCTTTCCAAAATGGGGTCATTTTGTGGACTTTTCCATTGTATTGGTGCTCTAGGGCCTTCAAACGTGTGATAGGTAGTAAGAAAGTTTTATGTGTATTTATGCTCCTAGAACGCCTGAAAGTGCTACTTGGATGTGGAGTCTCTTTTTGTGGCCAGGCTGTGTAAAAGTCTCACACATGTGGTATCACCATACTCAGGAGGAGTAGTAGAATGTATTTTGGGGTGTCATTTTTGCTGTGTACATTCTATGTGTTAGAAATAGCTTATAAATTGACAACTTTGTGGGAAAAAAAAAGAAAAAAAAATTTTTTCTTCATTTTCCCAAGAATTGTGGGAAAAAATTATAACTTCAAAAAACTCACCATGCCTCTTACTAAATACCTTGGACTGTCTACTTTACAAAAAGGGGTCATTTGGGGGGTATTTGTACTGTCCTGACATTTCAGAGCCTCAAGAAAGGAGATAGGCCGTCAGTACATCTGGTGTGATCAATTTTCAGTAATTGGTACCATAGCTTCTAGACTCAATAACTTTCACACAGACTAAATAATATACACTAATTTAGGTTAATTTTACCAGAGATATGTAACAGTATAAATTTTGGCCCAAATGTATGAAGAAAAATTAATTTTTTGCAAAATTTTATAATAGAAACGAAAAAAAAGTGTTTTTTTTTCAAAATTTTTGCTCTTTTTTTGCTTATATCACGAAAAAAAAACCCAGTTGTGATCAAATACCTCCAAAGGAAAGCTCTATTTGTGTGAAAAAAATGATAAAAATTTTGTTTGGTTACAGTGTAGCATGACCGAGCAATTGTCATTCAAAGTGTGAGAGTGCTGAAAGCTGAAAATTGGTCTGGGCAGGAAGGGGGTCTAACTGCTCTGTATGGAAGCGGTTAAATAAAGAATGTGGGCTGTTATTTTAATCACTCCTTATTGAATTTGGGCTCAGTAACTCCAATGTACCAAAGCCATTGTATTGGTATTCTAGGCAGGCAGCTAACATTTTCAGGAGCAAACAGCAACGGAAGTCAAGTGTTATGGTGCTGATAAGTGTAAGATTTTGGCAGCCCTGGGACAAGGTCATCTAGCACCCAAGGCGAACATGCAAAATTGTACCCCCCTGCCCCAAGATGTATGAGCATTATGTGCTAGCAAAAATCCCCTCTCCCCAAAAAAAGTGCATCCTTAGCTCAAATCCTTTCATTCCATATATACTTCCAGCACAACACCCCCAAAAAAATACTCTACCTCTTAAATTTCCCCTCCAAGCACAAATCCTCTCCCCCCACTCCAAAGTCCCCCTCCCAGCACAAATTTCCCTCCCCAATCCCCCATTCTAGCACAAATTACCCCCCCCCCGAATTTCCCCTCCGAGTACAAATGCCCCCCCCCCCCCAATCATCCCTACATGCAAAAATCCTTTTCCCAAAAAAAATCCCCTCTTAGCACAAATCCCCTCCGTACCACCATATTACCTTTTCTAGCACAAACTCCCAAATCCCCCATCCTAGCACAAATCCTTCTTACCCATCTTTCCTCTCAACACAAATACCCCCCACCAAATCCCCACTCCTAGAACACCTCCCCAAATTTCCCCAGTAGAACAATTCCTGATATCCCCCCTCCCAACACAATTCCCCTCCCAGAAATCTCCTTGTGGTGCCCCCGAGCCTCATATGATACCACAGTGCCCAGGGCAGCCGCCCCTCCATCCAACCCCTTGTCCCGGCCCTGGGTATAGGCAAAATTTAGGAAGATATGAGGATGTTATTGCAATACAGCCTACATATGTATCTCAGTAAGTGCAGAATTACATCAGTGACTTAAATATATTTACACTTTTGCAGTCAAATTTGAGAAAACCCCACCAAATGTTTATTATGTCTAAAATGTAAATATAAATAAATATATATATATATATATATATATATATATATATATATATACATATATATAATATTTCTAACCTTTAGATACTGTATTTCTCAGTAAAAGCTGTCATGGCTGACAGCAAGGTTTTCTTGTGTTAGAATGAGCCTGTTCCATGCTTGTCCTCATTAACATACAATGCAAAATACCTATCCCCTACACCTTTAACCCTTTGGTAGAGAAACAATGTTTAAATCTAGGTACAATTGATAATGAAGCTCTGCCTGCTCTGTACAGACAGAGTTAATTATGGCAAACACAGCTGCCCAGCCCCCTCATAAGCAAAGAGAACAATGTAGGAGGTTTTCCATGCTAGGGGGGTCCAGACCCTCTAAAAAGGTCCACTGCAATTTCTTTGAATTATGCTGTGTGAATAGGGGCATGTGAATATAAAGTAGATGTTATCCCAATTTGGCTGCAAAAGTGGAAATAAACCTTAAACCTAGGGCTACATGCATGATTATATCTTGTTGCTACTGAGAGTTTTAATTGTTTGTTGACGGTTACTGTATTTTATTAGCATCATATTGATGCCAGTATGCTGCAAGTTGTTATGACTGCCAACAAGTGGTTAAATCTCTCAGTAGCAAAAAGCATCTAAATGCCTATGTAGCCTGAGGCTAGAGGCTACCATACAACGCTTGATTTTCTAAACCTATGCAAATACTGGCAATATTTGCAGTGATACTTCAGGTAAGATCTGGACAGCACTGTAGTGACAGATCCTATATACACGCTTTGATGTCGCTCGTTTTGGCAATGGGGGGACCAAACAAGAGTAGATCAATTGATTTTCCCATCCATGCAAACAGCCAGCGATTGTGCGTGTATATGTATATACTGTATATATATATATATATATATAAATATATATATATATATATATATAAATACCCTAAAGTCTAGTACATACTAATGGTCTTCATTTTCTTCAATCCAGCAGGGCTGAACGAAAAAAAACTGACAACTTCAAAGAAGCCAATGTACTAATCATGAGATGTTAATATAGCGATCTCCCATCTCCCCCTGTTGTGCTATTTTTTTCTGACAGGGGTACAGCCCCCTGCCAGAACACTCCGGTCAGCGCTCACAGCCATTGGCTGAGAGAAATGATCTGGAGCCGATCGGCAGACCTTTTTTAGTTATGCCCCAGCGGAACTTTTTCGGTCATGCCCCATTGGTTGGACAGAAGCCTGACCACTTGCAGTACACATGGGCCGAATGTTGGCCAGTTTCTATTGAAACAGCTGATGTTGCCCGACATCGGCCCGTGTGTATTGGGTTTAACAGTAACTGCATCTCTGATAAGATGCAGGTGCTATTTGAACAATGAGTTTCCACTTGGCTCAGTCAATTTTTACATTGACTTTGTTGAGCGAGCTAGTGTTTGCAGCTTCCAATGGTCCAAATTTTGACTTGTCTGTGAGGTCCTTTAGTCTCTTGTTGCTGAGAAATGTATCCACTAGTTGCCACTGACCTAATTTGCTGCACACTGTAATCAATGTACTAATGACATGATTGCCAACAAATGGTTAAATCTGTGGCTAACTTCAAATTAAAATCCCCTGTGATACCCAAACGTAACCACTTCTGAACCGGAAGGTTTTCCCCCTTAATGACCAGGTAATTTTCTTGCGATTCGGCACTGCATTACTTTAACTGACAATCGCATGGTCGTGCGACCCTGTACCCAAATAAAATAGATTTTCTTTTTTTCCCCACAAATAGAGCTTTCTTTTGGTGGTATTTGATCACCTGTGCGATTTAAATTTTTTGCGCTATAAACAAAAAAAGAGCGACAATTCTGAAAAAAACAAAATTTTTCACTTTCTGCTATAAAACATCCCCAATAAAAAAAATTGTTAAAATCAACTTTTTTCATCATTTTAGGCCATTATGTGTTCTGCTACATATTTTTGGTAAAAAAAAATCCCAATAAGAGTATACTGATCGGTTTGGGCAAAAGTTATCGTGTCTACAAAATAGGGGAAAGATTTATGTCATTTTAATTTTTTTTTATTTTTTTACTAATAATGGCAGCGATTGGCGTTTTTTAGTGGCAATGTGACATTGTATCGGACGGATCGGACACTAACTGACATTTTTGACACTTTTGGGGGGGACCAGTATCATTAATACAGTAATCAGTGCTAAAAATATGCACTGTTACTGTACTAATGACACTGGCAGGGAAGGGGCTAACACCAGAGGCGATCAAAGGGTTAAATGTGTTCCTAGGGGGTGCTTTCTAACTGTGTGGGGGATGTACTTATGGAATGAACACAGGGACCTGTGTTCCTAAATAGGAAGAACACACTAGCCTTTGTGTTCATTGCTAACAGAACAGCAGTCTGCTTTGTTTTCAAAAGCAGACCGCCGTTGTGTCTCCATGGGGAGCAATCGTGGGTGCCCCGCGGCAATCCTGGCCGCCGGACCCGCAGATCAGCTTCCCCTGTGATGAATGGGCGCTCGCGCCCCCCCCCCTCCCCTCACGGTCCCACGAAGCGACATACAGTTACATTGTTTTGCAGGACAGAGCTGACCTGATGCAATATATGTACCGCTGGCAGTCGGCAAGTGGTTAAAGATTTAATTCAGTCCCCGTTCACACTGGGGCGACCTGTGAGGCGACCTGGTCGCCTCACAGGTCGCTGTAGGTCGCCTTACATAGGGAAGCTGCGGACCCGTTCTAATAGGAGCGACACAAGTCGCTCCGACTTAGAAAAAGGGTCCGGAGCTTCTTTGGGGCGACCCGGAGCGACCGTCATAGACTTCAATGTTATGAAGTCCGTGCCGGCCGCTCCGAGGTCGTAGCGCGGAGGAAGTCGGATCGCCCCAGTGTGAATGGGGCCTTAGTGTTTTTGTTTTGTTTTTTTAACAAAAACAGTCATCACTTTCTGGGACTGAGATCATGTGCTCATTCATGCAATCGTGCAATCCTATATGTGGGAACACTGGTGCAGAAACAGTTTTTCATTGAAAAGGGGTGAAGGGCACTTTGGCCACATTCCCATTTTGCCGTTCTGTTGTGGTGTTGTGTTACCAAAAATACATTAAGGTGCAGTATTTCACACATTTACATGTATTTTATTAAGGCATCCCATTCTTTTTGAATGGGTTACCAATGAACATCAATGGAATGAAAAATGATGTGCATTGTAATGCACTGGAGTGTGGGTCGACTGGCTCTTACTGTACAGTATTGTGTGTTGTGGTGCCACTCTGAATGAATTGCTCCACAATGCTCTGCACAGCGTGACAAGTGTTACTGTACATTGTGGTAACACATGTTTTACTGCAGTGCATAAGTGTGAAGTGAGATCAGTAAACAGGTTAAGGGGACACTGTCCCAGACCTCTCTTTACATTGGTGAGACCATTTTCTTTACTAGAGTACATCTCCAAAAAAGGCATGGATAAAATGTAAAGATTACAGTAATGTAGAGTAAAAAAGAATTTTGTAGTCAGAAGCTATAACTAGTCCAAATTAAAGGATATATGCTTTCCTAAGGGTAGAAAATTATGTCCTTCAGTAATGTGAACTGTCCAATACTTAAAGTAGACCATGATACACAGAACAACAGCTGTGGTTTCATTGTCCCAAGTTACCAGTGTTTCATTGTAAGGCAACGGACCATGAAATAGAGTCAGTGCAACACAACCGAAATGTTGGTGATTTGGGACAATAAAAGCAGACCGTGCTGAATATTCCATGTGTGCTCTTCCTGGTCCTCTCCTAGAGCCAGACTCCCCATGAACCCACATACCACTGTCCAGCAGCTCCAAAGGCCTGCTTGAGTTTAATGTTCCCTCAACACAACCAAACAGCTAGTAAGAGCCAAGGGCCAGCCTGCAATTCACTGAGTTTTCTTAAAGCTTATATAAGAAACACTTTTACAGCACCTTTGAGAGTCTGCATTTTTTTGTGGGATTTAAATATTCCCTAATTAGGTGTTGGCTTTCAGCAGAAAGAAAGCGAAAGCCCCTTTTTCATTTAACGCTGCCTTTTTAATTCACTTCTCTCCATGTAAAAGAAGTAGGTAATGAAATGTTAAACATCTGCTGTTAAAGAATAAATGGCTGGCTCATTGCTGCGCTGTATGATCTCACTGACTATAGGTACTTAGCTTATCTAGGTGTATACAGTTTAATAGTTGAAAAAAAAAAAACAGTTTAATTCTAAACAGACTACATAGGTAAACTATTTAAAGCTGGCCATACACATTGCAATATGATTGCCCAATCTTTGTGTGTTTTCCTTTGGATCTGACAGAACTATAAAATGTGAGAGCCTAAATAATCAATCCTTTCGATTCTTATCTGGTCCAGCAGAGCCTTGCATTAAGGGCCGTACACACTAGACGAAAATCGGACGAAATATCCTCCGATTCTTCTCTGTCTTCTCAGCGTTCATTACCGCTTTTAGTCGACAGTGCATAAATGTTCACTAAATTTCTCGTCTGATTTTTCTTTTTTTTTGGCACATTTGTTCTTAGACTTCCGGGTTGTCAGCAACTTCAGATCATGCGCGGTCTTTCGTATCCGATTTTTCACAGACGTACTGCATACACATTAAACGAAAATCGGTCGTCTGGGGACGGACAAAAAAAATGTTTGTGTTTGTCCCTCCGTTTTTTTTCGTTGAAAATGTCGGCATTGGCTGCTGAAAGTTGTGTACACACTAGGCGAAAATCGGACGATTTCACATAGGGTGGGAATTTTCGGCAGATTTTCTACTAGTGTGTACCCCACTTTACACAGTTGTTGGTAGCTTTAAAGGAGATTATAAAATTAGATTGTATGTGATTTGGAGATTTTGATGACCGTTATGATAAAACGGCAGCATAAACAGCTAAATGTAATTCAGTATATCATTTCACAAGTCATCTTTGTTCATTTCATGATCACCTAAAGTATAACTATTTTATGTCTAGGTTAACTTGATCACGAACCGGTTATGTCAGGTCTGAATTTTTTGGCAAGGAAAGTTACCATGGAAACATTGTCCCTAGATTTTATTTCTAACCATCTTAAATAATAATAGATAGATAATAAATAGATAATAGATAGCCAAGGTATATGTTAGCATATTAATTAAAATGCGTTAATAGTAATTAGAAAGTAGGATAATTGTATTGCTATTAGCATTGGTGTTAATATTATTATTGGTTTCTACAGTATTCTAAATCTATCCTATAATAGAGTGCAGCCAGATATGAAAGCTTTGGAATCTCTGCTAGGGGGGATGGAGGGATAAGATGTCAATAGAAGATCTCATATTTTTTTCACTCTGCATCATGTTAGCATACGGAGGCGGCTGGTGTATATTTTTCTTATTAAAAGTAAATATCATTTTATTTCATATAAATGTATTTATACTTATGGTCAATAATGTCCCTGATCAAGATCAGCTCTCTATAAATTGAAAAGGTCAGTGGGACGAGATAATCCATGTCAGTGGGTGCTGTGGCAATATTTATTTCAATTACAAGTTGTTTGTTCTCATTGTTAATAAAGGCTGGCCAATTCCCCACTCAGACTCCGGAATACAATTTGCTTATATAGGGCTCTTGAGTATATAAACTGTTAGTTCAATCATTTTTGATGCTTTTTTTCTGCCAAACGAACTGGCAATAAAAAGTAATACGGAGTGTTAAACAAATCAGAGCTATTAAACTACTTGCTTCTGATGCTTTCATAAAATGTTAATGACACATGCTGGAACAACCTGTTTTACAGCCACAGTTTATTAAAGCATGAAAAGGGCCGGAGATAATCTGTCTCCTCCCCATGTCTCTGTCACCCCCTCCTGCTTCTGTCTCCTCCGCTCTGTCTCTCTTTCCTCAGTCCCCCTCCTCCAGCCATGCAATCTTTCTTCTTTCTTTTTCCTTCCTTTGGTCCGTCTACCCTTCTCCATCCTTTCTCTCTCCTATCTTCTTTCTTGCTGAGTTCACCATTCCCTGTCTGTTTATCCCCTTTCCTATTATCTCTTTCTCACCATAATCCTCCTCTCTACACTCCCTTTTCCTTTCATTTCTTTCTTTTGTAGTTTTTTGTTTTCCTCCTCCTTATTCCCTTCAAACCAGTTGGCCACTTACTTCTTTCTATATATTTAGAATGCTTGGTATTTAGCTAAGATGTAATTGGGTGTACGTCTTCAGTGTTTACTTGATGTAAAATTTTGTGTATGGACATACTTCCTTCTATCTCCATGGTGTCATTGTGGTGTTCTAATGCGGGAAGATGAACAAGCCATTTGTGACCATTTACTAGTGTACTTTAGATTGTGTTACAGGATTTTATACCCCGTGACAAGTTTACAGAGGCGGATGTCTAGAAGTGAATAGGGGTTGTACCACTGTAGCTCATTTAACTCTTTTAAGGCTGGAGACAAGCACATTTGCCTTCTACATAAAGACATTCAATGGTATAACATGGCATACAGGTATAACTTCTATATATGAGATTTTAATGGCTTGTGAGCATGAGATTTATCCCTTTTCTTTCGCTGAAATTATTGTCTTGCAAATGAAGAAACATTTAACAAGAGGTGGACAAATTGATGCCAAAATATCAACCTGATGAGTTGACCTTATAATTTCAGTGGCAGTTTAGTTTAGGGGATTGAGTAAATTAAAAGTTAAAGGCCAATTAGGCATCAGGTCAAAGATAAGGGGGTTAAATTTACAGGTTAGAATAAAGGAAAATGTGTCTGTTATGAAAATTAGTTGTATGGCTGTTTTTGGTTTCAATACTTTCTGAATCACTGACCAGGAAAAATCATAAAGATCTGAAAGTCAAACTTAAAGTGGTTGTAAAGCCACTTTTTTTCTTGCTATAATGCCTAGCGTTAGATAACAGTATGTGCCCCAGTGTATTTATAAAAAATATGTCACTGTATACCTAGTTTCAGAGCGCTCACATGACCACCCGCTGCTGTTTTCCCTGATCCAAAAAACTACAGTGGGCGGGCCTGAGAATCCCAAGCTTGGGAGGAGTGGAGAAGAGTCGTGGGTGGTTACGTGAGCGCAGAGCAGTGCTCTTAAATTAGGTATTCAACAGCATATTTTTTATAAGTAACAAACACTGGGGCACATACTGTAAACTAACAATCTAAAACAGGGGATTATAGTAAGGAAACAGTAGTTTTAGCAGCAGGAGGGGAGGAGCAGGGACTGACACAGCTGACAGGCAGGGGGGGGGGGAGCAAGGAGAGACAGCGAATGACGGAGGCACGTAAACTGACCACGATGTCAGAGGCTCAGCAGCCATGATAAACCTGGTCTGTTTACAGAGGGTAGGGCAGCAGGCAGGATCAGCCAGGTATTTTAGGTGATAGAAAGGGCCAAATTACACAGCACAAGCACTGTGCTGTATAACATGCTTTAAAGGGACAGGGCAATTTTTTATTTTTTTTTAAGAGTTACAACAACTTTAAGTCAGAACACCCAATCTGCTTACTTTACTTATTCTATATCAGTGATTCATAGGCAACCGAGGTAGGTGCCCAAAGCCAAACTGTAATCTTGAGCGCCTAGCCAAAAACCTACATGCCCTTGCAGTAAACCAGGAGGCTGTGTAGCTGAGAAATGCTTGGTGCATGCCTGTCACTTGACAAGATTGCTTTTTGATACGATGGGATGTTCCAATACAGAAGAAAACTAATGGAAACACACCTATTGCAGCACTTGCAAATGCTATGGGGCTGTTAAGAGATTGTGGGAGTGTAAACAGATAGTTTGCATGAGATGCAGTGGATTTTAACAATTTGTATTGGACTGAGAGGCAGACCATTAGGTAGTACCATGAAGGAGGCTGGGGGTGAATAGGTTTCTTTTTTGTTCTAGTGAAATGAGACTTAGTGTAATCCCCCACCGGGTACAATAAGAGTTAAGTGTAGTTGAATTGCCTATTTGTTTTCTACTGTTTTGTACATTACAACTTTGCATTTTTTGTAAGTGTTTATGAAACATGTAATCTTGAATGTGCTCAAATAAATCTTTCTTCTGATTTAAAAAAAAAAGCGTAGTTAAATATTGGTACAGGCCTAGAGTGTAAAGAAGGAAGAAATAATGTTGGTCTCAGGCTCATAAAAGCTCAATATGTATGATTTATAAAGAAAACTTATGCTGGAGTTTTAATATGCACACAGGTACCCTATTCCTTATACTCTGGAAATGTCAGGCAATATCACCCTTTTGGCTTCAAGTGAACATCTTGCTCTCACAACTGCTGAAATCTACTCCACCTTTGGACCCCATCACACATTTGTTTGGTTTTCCTCTGAAGGGGATGCCTCAGATTTTGCCTTATAGCTCTAAACTGGAAACGTCCTACTCCATGTACAAATATCAGAATTATAAACAGAATCAATGTGGTCAAGCTGATGGAAATTTATTGACCAGACCAAATAATTCACTCAGTAAATGTAATGAAGTCTGGTGGACATGGGATATTTATGTTCCCCAAAATACCTGTAATTAACAATTTTGGAGCAGCCTCCCTCCCCTTACCCACCCTTTCTATATTTTTTATCAACTTTATTTACATTTTTTTCTTTCAGCATACCTGTCAGTTGCATCTTTAGAGAAGTGAAAATATTGCACATTTTATTTTTCTTAGCTATATTTTAATATTTGGAAGACAGACTTGGACACTGGGGTGTGGGGCTGTGGGGGGAAATACTGCTTTTAGCCCACAAGGCTGTTACCTGTATTTTTAACTAAACACGGCATGGCAATATAAATAGGCCAATCATGTGAAAACATAAAATATATATATATATAATATATATCATGAATGTGCCAATAGTAAATAACAAATAATTATGACCGTTCAAATATTTGTGCATTATAACCAAAAATCAGTGAGAAAAATATTGCAATCTGACTTTTGTGTCTAGATAAATTTGATTTTTTAAAAGTTCATTGTGAACAAGTAAAGATCTATAATCCTCCTTCCTGGATAAGCATATTTGAGTCTTTTTTTTGTTTTTCTTTTTTTAGGAGGGGGAGTTTCACATGATTAGCCTACTTATATTAAATTTTTTAGCACTCCACAATTTTTTATGTGTTTAACCACTTAAGCCCCGGAGGATTTGGCTGCTCAAAGACCAGGGCCTATTTTGCGATTGGGCACTGCGTGATTTTAACAGACAATTGCGCGGTCGTGCAACGCTGTACCCAAATTAAATTGACGTCCTTTTTTTTTCCACAAACAGAGCTTTTTTTGGTGGTAGTTGATTACCTGTGCGATTTTTACTTTTTGCGCTATAAACAAAAAAAGAGCGACAATTTTGAAAAAATAACAATATTTTTCACATTTTTTTATATGAAATTCTCAAAAAAAAAATTTAAAAATCAAAATGTTTTAACATTTTAGGCCAATTTGTTTTCTGCTACATATTTTTGGTAAAAAAAAATCGCAATAAGCGGATTTTGATTGGTTTGCGCAAAAGTTATTGCGTTTACTAACTACGGGAAAGATTTATGTAATTTTTATTGTTTGTTTTTTTAACTAGTAATGGTGGCGATCTGCGATTTTTTTTTTGCGGGACTGCGACATTGCGGCGGACAGATCGGACCCTTGACTGACATTTTTGACACTTTTGGGGGTGCCAGTGACATTACTACAGTAATCAGTGCTATAAATATGCACTGTTACTGTGAAAATGACACTGGCAGGGAAGGGGTTAACTTTATGAGTGATCAAGGGGTTAAGTGTGTCCCTAGGGGCCTGATTCTAACTGTAAAGGGGCGTGGCTTGTGATGTAACCACAGAGACATACGATCCTACATAGCAGGATCGTATAGTCTCTGCAGTTACACCAGGGAGAATGACAGGCGGCTTTGTTTACATTAGCCGCCTGCCTTTCTCCCTCTCCAGGGGGAGATCGTGAGTGACCGTTGGACATCAGAGCCGGTACCTTTGCCCAGGAGCGCCAGACTGCCACAGTATATGTACTTGCGGCGGTCGGCAAGCTTACTGACTTTATATATATATATACATATATACACACACACATTTATTTTTTTGCAGTGACAACTTTCAGTTTTTTATTTGAATTACCTAGCTCTACCTTGTATTTCTCACAAACATTTTAGGCTAGTCAGCTCTGGACCTGTCTGCTGCACAGTATTATCTACCCTTGTTTTTTACATGTATACCTTGCAGCAATAAAATATACTGATAAGGATCTCCTGAAGAAGTCACGTGGGTAGTGACAATATGTGTAGAGACGCAGGGACAGAGTTTGGATGCGGGAGTGCGGCATCACTGACCGCTCGTAACGGATAGCTGTATACACCGACTACTGTGAATTTAAATGTAAGTTGCTACTTTTTTTGGTCAATAAATGTTGTGAAATACTACACCAGAGGAAGTTTTTCTGCTTGTCTGCCCCCATTTGGAAGCACACAGGACATAAACAGCTCCCTCCCTCACCCCTGGAAGGTGGAAGTCGGATAGGATCCAATCTAAATACCCCCTCCCAGCATCCCCTTTGGATACACACAGGAAAACTGGATTGACACCATCCATACAGCAGTAAGGTAAGGGTGTAGCACACCCAGAAACTTTGCACGTCTCCTTATTACACCTCACTGGTTGATTCCTGGAATCACTCACCTGATTTTACACCACCTGATTTGATGCCACTTTCACTGCATGATGATTGAAGCTGCAACATATCACTGAATGGACTTGTTTTATGGGATTTTTTTTTATTTCATTGTTTATTAGTTTTATACATCATATTATCATCCTACTGTTACGCAGCTGTTGTGCACTTGTCACTTTGTTCACTATATATATTTTGGAGGTACAGTTAGCCGCCACACTAGGACGAAGAGTGTATATGTATTGACGTCCCTGGATTAATATATAATCTTTTTCACTTAGCACCTTTGTCACAGCAGTTTGCACCTCACGGACTATTCATGCTATTATATATTTTATTTTTACACATTGGATGGCACTAGGAGCACTTTGAATATATTAATCATTTATTATTTGATCAAGCACATTATTAATTGTTTATTCACTTATATTTATTGATTTTAGATATTAATTATGTTAGGATAAGCGCGGCTTTATTATTATATATCTAATAAAATATACTGATTATATACACTATGCACCTTTAATATGTATATTTCTTTGTCTTATAATGGATACAATTATTTTGCAGTAAAAAAAAAGAAATAATGTAAAAAAAAAAAAAAACATAAGGGAAATTAGATTAATAGGGGACAGAAACAGTAAACAGAAGCAAAGAAAGTGGAGGCACATCAGTGATCCAGAGGGCAAGAGATAATACAATTGCTATTTCTTTACTACCTTCAACCCTATCAAAGTTTAAAGTGTATCTAAACTTTGAGACTAGGTTCACACTGAATGTGGGTTTTAAATCGTGTGAGTTGAGCTGTTTTTTTTTTCAGATTTTTTTCACCGCCCTTCCAGCACACAGCCCCAGTGTGAAAGCATTCATCATTCATTAATTTTAAGGGGAATTGGTTTTTGTGAGATTTTTTTTTTAACCACTTCCATACCGCGTCATGTAAAATGACGTCGGCAAAGTGGTTGTGAGGATCCGGGCCGCCGTCATATGACATCGCCCGGATCTCCCCTCTACTGCGCGCCCCCGGGGGCGTGCAGCACGGCGATCCGGGGTGAGGCTCGTCCCTCGGACATAGCCCATCCCTGATCAAGGTAAACAGCCAATAGAAATTGGCTGTTTACCACGTGATCGGCTGTGTCAATCACAGCCGATCACATGAGCGGCTCCAGCACGAGCCGCTCGTTCTCTCTGCAATGCGCGCCCCCGGGGGCGCGCAGAGCAGCGATCGGGGACGAGGCTCGTCCCTCGGACAGAGTCGATCCCCGATCTAGGTAAAGAGCCAATGAAATTGGCTCTTTACCACGTGACCGGCTGTGTCCAATCACAGCCGGTCACAAATGTCAACAGAGAACACGGTAACTAGCTGTCACCGTGTTCTCCTCCTCACACACTGATCCTGTGTGAGGAAGAGATTGTGGTAACAGCTAGTTACCAATCATAGTGCACCCCAAACACACTGATTGCCCCCCCCCCCAATAAAGAGCACCTGTCACTAGCCCATCAAAGTACCCGAGTACCTGTCACTAGCCCATCAAAGTACCCGAGTACCTGTCACCAGCCCATAAGGTACTCAGATGACAGGTACTCGGGTACTCTGATGGGCTGGTGACAGGTATTCGGGTACTCTGATGACAGGTACTCGGGTACTCTGGTGACAGGTACTCGGGTACTCTGATGACAGGTACTCGGGTACTCTGATGACGGGTACGCAGGTACTCTGATGACGGGTACTCGGGTACTCTGATGACGGGTACTCGGGTACTCTGATGACAGGTACTAGGGTACTCTGATGACGGGTACTCGGGTACTCTGATGGCGGGTACTCGGGTACTCTGATGACAGGTACTCGGGTACTCTGATGACAGGTACTCGGGTACTTTGAGTACCTGTCACCTACCCATCAGAGTACCCGAGTACCTTCCACCTGCTCATCAGAGTACCTGACGCCTGAAGTACCCGAGTACTTGCCGCCTGCTCATCAGTACCCATCACTACTCATCAGTACTCATCAGTACCTATCACGTATCAGTACTGATCATCAGTACCCATCAGTACAGTATCACCTATCAGTATCAGTACTACTCATCAGTACTTATCACCTGCCTGTCACCTGCCCATCAGAGTATCCGAGTACCTGTCACCTGCCTATCGGAGTACTCGAGTACCTGCCACTTGCTCATCAGTACCAGAGTACCTGTCACCTGCCCAACAAAGTACCCGAGTACCTATCACCCTTCATACAGCCACCATGTCCAAGTCCAAAAAGGTTTACATACGTCCTCCGTTTAAACCTAAATACCGGTGTTATGGCAGCAGATAGCTGCCATAACCCTGGTATTTTTTTAAACGGTGGACGGTTGGCTTTCCGATAAGGGTGGTCCCAGCGGCGGATTCGCCGTGGGATCACCCTTCCGGGATGGCGGAAGAGGCGCCCCCTCCCGCCACGTTCCGGTCCTTTTCCCCGCTTACCGGACCCGAAAACGATCCGGTCCCAGATCCTCACAGACAGGATGTCGAGTGAGGGCAAGCTTGCCCTCACTTGACTCTATGGTCTTGGAGGACCGGAGCTACGGAAAATGTTGTTGCCTAGCAACCGGTTTAAAGGTCCTTTTTTTTTTTTTTCATTTTATATAATAATTTTTTTTTTTTTCTATCTTTTAGTGTACTTGTGAGATCTGAGGACTTTTTGACCCCAGATCTCACAAAAAAGAGGTCCTGTCGTGCCTATTTCTATTACGAGGAATGTTTACATTCCTTTTAATAGAAATAAAAATGATCAATTTTTTTTTTTTAAACTGTGTAAAAATAAAAAATAATAAATAAAATAAATAGTAAAAAAAAAAAAAAAAAATTAAAGCGCCCTGTCCCCGTGAGCTCGCGCGCAGAAGCAAACGCATACAGAAACCCCGCCCACATATGTAAACGGTGTTCAAACCACACATGTGAGGTATCGCCGCGATCGTTAGAGCAAGGGGAATAATTTGAGCCCTAGACCTCCTCTGTAACTCAAAGATGGCAACCTGTAGAAATTTTTAAATTGTCGCCTATGGGGATTTTTAAGTACCAAAATTTGTCGCCATTCCGTGAGCGTGCGCAATTTTGAAACATGACATGTTGGGTATCTATTTACTCGGCGTAGCATTATCTTTCACATTATGGGAAAAAATTGGGCTAACTTTACTGGTTTCTTATTTTTTAATTAAAAAAAGTGAATTTTTTCCAAAAAAATTGCGTTTGGAAGACCGCTGCGCAAATACGGTGTGATAAAAAATATTGCAATAATCTCCATTTTATTCTCTAGGGTCTCTGCTAAAAAAAATATATAATGTTTGGGGGTTCTAAGCAGTTTTCTAGCAAAACAACTGATTTTAGCTTGTAGCTCAGTACATCTGCACTATTTATATTTGTATGTATCTTTATCATTACGGTACATTCTGCCCAACATTTCACACTCATCTGTGTATGTAGTGTATGCGTATGTGTATGTATGTATGTGTATGTGTATGTGTATATATATATATATATGTATATGTATGTATGTATATATATATATGTATATGTGTGTGTATATATTTTTTAATTTGTAAATATGCTAGATGGTTATCTGCACTCTTGTACGACTGCTACATTTTGCATTTCTGGTAGATGCTAAACGGCATTTCGTTGCTGTGTACCTGTACTATGCAATGACAATAAAGTTGTATCTATCTATCTATCTATCTATCTATCTATCTATCTATCTATCTATCTATCTATCTATCTATCTATCTATCTATCTATCTATCTATCTATCTATCTAAACACCAAATGTCAAAAATAGGCCTAGGCAAGTGGCTAGGATGCATGATGGTGCGCCTTGGATGTTGGGCCCCTCTATATGGCTAGGCTGTGAAAAAGTCTCACACATGTGGTATTGCCATACTCAGGAGGAGTGGCAGAATGTATTTTGGGGTGTCATTTTTGCTGTGTACATGCTATGTGTTAGGAATATCCTATAAATTGACAACTTTGTGTAAAAAAAAAGTTTTCATTTTTTTCCCACATTTTCCAAAAACCTGTGGAAAAAAATGATATGTTCAAACGACCCATAATGCCTCATAGAATATACGTTGGAGTGTTTGCTTTCCAAAATGGGGTCATTTTGTGGACTTTTCCATTGTATTGGTGCTCTAGGGCCTTGAAAAGTGTGATAGGTAGTAAGAAAGTTTTATGTGTATTTATGCTCCTAGAACGCCTGAAGGTGCTTCTTGAACGTGGAGTCTCTTTTTGTGGCCAGGCTGTGTAAAAGTCTCTCACATGTGGTATCGCCATACTCGGAAGGAGTAGCAGAATGTATTTTTGGGTGTAATTTTTGCTGTGTACATGCTATGTGTTAGAAATAGCTTATAAATTGACAACTTTGTGGGAAAAAAAAGAAAAAAAAATGTTTTCTTCATTTTCCCAAGAATTGTGGGAAAAAATTACAACTTCAAAAAACCCACCATGCCTCTTACTAAATACCTTGGACTGTCTACTTTACAAAAAGGGGTCATTTGGGCGGTATTTGTACTGTCCTGACATTTCAGGGCCTCAAGAAAGGAGATAGGCCGTCAGTACATCTGGTGTGATCAATTTTCAGTAATTGGTACCATAGCTTCTAGACTCAATAACTTTCACACAGACTAAATAATATACACTAATTTGGGTTCATTTTACCAGAGACATGTAGCAGTATACATTTTGGCCCAAATGTATGAAGAAAAATAATTTTTTTGCAAAATTTTATAATTGAAACTAAAAAAAAGTGTTTTTTTTCAAAATTTTTGCTCTTTTTTTGCATATATCACGAAAAAAAAAACCCCAGTTGTGATCAAATACCACCAAAAGAAAGCTCTATTTGTGTGAAAAAAAATGATAAAAATTTTGTTTGGTTACAGTGTAGCATGACTGAGCAATTGTCATTCAAAGTGTGAGAGTGCTGAAAGCTGAAAATTGGTCTGGGCAGGAAGGGTGTCTAACTGCTCTGTATGGAAGTGGTTAAGCACCAAAGTGCAAAAAGGATCTCACAATGAAATTCTCATTTTTTCCCCCTTAGGTTTATTAAATTTTCAATTCAAAGCATAATGTCATATCCTTTTTATAAGTACTAATAAATACCTGTTGATCCTGCCAGAAGTCCAGTAAGCGTGTGACTTCATATGTGCTCTGACTGTGTTGCACTGAAGTACAGCCTGATATTATGTTATGGAGATGAGGAGAGCTGAAGATGTTCTGTAGTCCAAATCAGGAGCAAGCAGACTAAGGTGGCAGGGTTGCACCGCCATAGATACAGTACAGTCAGTGACAGTTGTCACCCTAGGACATGAAATGTTTTAATTGCAGGAGCACCAGATGAAAATATAGAAAACGAATGCAGCCATTACATCTAAGGACTGGAAAGCTGCAGTATATAGTACATTTCTGTTCTTTGGTTTGGAAAAAAATTTAAGCAGGGCATTTTTTCAGCCCGAACGCGTGGGGAGGGTGGAAGCGCAATTCCTGGCACCCCCAGTACTGAATGTACTTCATGTAATGACAAGGGGTGCTCAGGTGTGCTGGGGAGGGTCTATTGATGCTGGCTGCTGGGGATCTATGGTTGTTGAAGGGGATCTTTTTTGCATGATGATCTATTGTTGCTGGGGAGGTCTGTTGCTGCTGTTTGTTGGGAGAAGGCGTGCTTATGTGGCTGGGGGGTCAATTATTGCTGGAAGGGATCTGCTGTTGAGGGAGGTGTCTATTGATGCTTACTGCTGGGGGATCTGTTGTTGCTGCTCAATGTCTATTGTTGCTGGGGTGGTATTTTTTTTGCAGGGGTCCATTTTTTCTGGGGGAAATCTGTTATTGCTGGGGAGGATCTATTGCTGTTGGCTGCGGGGGGGGGGTCTATTTTTCTGCTTTTCTTGTTATTATTAACAAATTTCATACAAATTACAAAATGATACTTGGCTCTGTATTCTCTAAAAGTAGCAATCCTGAGGGTTGGGTGGGTGTGTGTGGGGGGGGGGGGGAATAATCAAGAAACCATGCTCGGAGATGGGTAGGGGGCGGAGACAAGAATTGACTCAGAAAGGGGGAGTTCCTGCACCTATTCTCTGAGAAAAAAAATCCCTGACTATAAGTGTTCCCTTTTTTAGAGTTGAGTGAGGTGTTAGGGGCTTCATTTAATTTTTTAGTTTAAGGAATTAGGCTAATTGTTAGAGTTATATTTGTACGAGTTTATTTTTAGGGTTAGACTTGGGGTTAACTTTGTATTAGGAGATATATTAAGTGTTAAGGTTAAAGTGAGGGAAAGGTTAAGTGTAATGGTTGACAACACGTGTTAGGTATAGGTGATTGATGGGGATAGAAAGAGGGAAATGTAACATTATGTCTAGATGCAAAAACATCAACACCTAAATGTCCTGTGACATGTTTTATGCACCTAAAAATAACTTACCTTAAGCTGTATGGAACATGTACAAATCACAGTAATTTGTTATCCTTTTTGTAATTAGGAATTGAATTGCTTGTACAATGAGTGAGCTTTAAGTGAAATCTTTAGGAAGGTGCAGTGCTGAACATGAACTAAAAATATTATATAGGCTACATGTCATTTAAACCACTTTATGATGCTCAATATTTTCCTCGGTTACAAAATATAATATATGCTGTTTGATTTGAAAACCTGAACAATTCTTTATTGTGAATAGTTAATTGGCAGATCTCACAATGAACTGACTGTTCTTTGAAGAATGATCATTCTTTACATAGGTTTTGACTATTGTTTGATCGTGTATATACAAAAGTATGCAGTATGGTATGAAACAGTATATAATTTGCAAATTGCAAAAATGGGGTGAACCTATCAAGAAAACCTTGGTTCTCATACTTATTAGTAAACTGATGCTTTTTACAATTGAATAAAAATGTATATATGAATGCATGTAATCTGCATACACTATATTACCAAAAGTATTGGGACGCTTGCCTTTACACCTACATGAACGTTAATGGCATCCCAGTCTTAGTCTGTAGGGTTCAATATTGAGTTGGCCCACCCTTTGCAGCTTTACCACCTTCAACTCTTCTGGAAAGGCTGTTTACAAGGTTTAGGAATATAGGAATGTTTGACCATTCTTCCAGAAACGGGTTTGTAAAGTCAGTCACTGATGTTGGACAAGAAGGCCTGGCTTGCAGTCTCCTCTCAAATTCATCCCAAAGGTGTTCTATCGGGTTGAGGTCAGGACTCGGTCAAGTTCCTCCACCCCAAACTCCCTCATCCATGTCTTTATGGACCTTGCTTTGTGCACTGGTGCACAGTCATTTTGAAACAGGAAGAGATGACATCTGCAAACTGTTCCCACAAAGTTGGGAGCATGAAATTGGCCAGAATGTCTTGGTATGCTGATGCCTTAAGAGTTCCCTTCACTGGAACTAGGGGGCCAAGCTCAACCCCTGAAAAACAACCCCACTTCATAATCCCCCCCTCCACCAAATTAATTGAACCAGTGCACAAAGCAAGGTCCATAAAGACACGGATGAGCCAGTTTGGGGTGGAGGACTGTCCTGACCTCAACCTGATAGAACACCTTTGGGATGGATTAGAGCGCAGACTGCGAGCCAGGCCTTATCGTCAGTGCCTGACCTCACAAAAGCGCTTCTGGATGAATGGTTTTATTCATTCCCATAAACACACTCCTAAACCTTGTGAACAGCCTTCCCAGAAGAGTTGAAGCTGTTATAGCTGCAAAGGGTGGGCCAACGTAATATTGAACCCTACGGACTAAGACTGGGATGCCATTAAAGTTCATGTGCGTGTAAAGGCAGGTATCCCAATACTTTTGGTAATAAAATGTATGTCAGTATAGCTTTTACATAAGCAACATTTTGCTAAGATGTTAAAAAAATGATTTAAAACCTTTGGGGCATTTTTTTGTTAGGGAGGAGGGTCCATTGCACTTTCCAGGTGTATTCTTTATGAGGCCAAGGAATAAGAATTTGCCTTGGGTTTAGGCATTTAAATTCAGTAATGGAGACTGGTATTCCAGAGTACCAGTAGTGCCACATTTTCTTAAATTGGTTGCTGATCATCTGGAGGGATAAAATTAGGTAGTCCATTTCTTTTCATTTGTTTATTTTTGTTTGCAAGCCACAATGACAATTAGAGCCGGTTCACACTGAGGCGATCCGACTTCGGGGGGCGACCTGTGAAGTCGCGTGCACCGCGACTTCAGCGCGACTTGCAGGGACTTCACATAATGGAAGTCTATGCAAGTCACTCCCAGGTCGCCCCAAAGTAGTACAGGACCCTTTTTCTAAGTCGGAGCGACTTGTGTTGCTCCTATTAGAACGGGTCCTGTACTACTCAATGGACCGCGATCTACCACAACTTGTCAGGCTGACAAGTCGCCTGACAAGTCGTGCAAGTCTGAATGGGCTCTCAGGGTGAGGTTTTCTCTTGCCTATGCAATGGCTACAGTAGGTTATAGCCATGTTAAACAGGTGAATCAACAACAGTTTCTTGTAGTGACATTTCAGGAAGTCGCAGAAGTGTAAAGATACCTTGCAGAATAAAGCCCTTGACCTATTAGCTTAAATGATTATATTACAACAGCCCCATAAAATGAAGCAGACTCTGTAAATACAAAAAGAAACAAAAGGAGGGGGTGCCAACTAAGTGAAGTATTAAAAAGTACAAATGTAATAAAATACCAATGGGCAACTCACATTTAAAACAAGCAAGGCAAACATATCAGGGTAATCTGTGGTATTGTGGTAGGCCCTGATCCAGCCCCCCCCCCTCCCCCCAGCTCAGCTGATGTTCCTGCTCCTCACCACACTTAGAGACAACAAAGAATCACTCCCAGAAGTAGTAGGGCCAGTGTGGAACGCATCCAGATTGAACCGTAAGTGATGTCACCAAAGAGCCATAGAAAGGGGTGTGGTTACGCATTTCAAAGCTTTCAGTTTAATAAAGAAGGCTCCATGAGTGGCTGACACTTTCATACTTGCTGGTAGATGACGTTTGCTGTATTTTGTTTTTTCTCATGTGAGTCCCATCTGTTCTTTTTTAATAAAACTGTGTGACAGCATTGCACTATGGGTCTATCTTTTCCTCTCTCCATTGTCCATTTATGATGTTTTGAGGAGATGCCTGCCTGAGGAGGTTCATCTGACAGTTACCCTGGTTAGCCCTCATGCGTTTACGACCTTTATGTTAGACGTCTGATAGGTGCTGTGCTTGGTGGGCAAGAACAGAAGTGATCACGTGTGATTTCCAATCAGCACCTATTCACCTGTGGATGGACTTTGTTTCTCTTGTGGAATTATCTTCTTTATATTAATATATTTGTTTGCAATTGCGGTGCATAATTTTATACTAATTCATTGTATTCACTGATTTGCTCACCAATATTTATTTATTGAGACTTTATATATTGAGTTATGGTATATTTTTGTTGTTTATTACATTTTTACTGGTTCTATGTATATACACTCTTCTGTTGTTTTGTATTCGGACAATCACTGAGTGAAGTTTTTGTATAATTTTGTAAGTTGCTATTTTAGTTATCATCACCTATTGCATATTTATTTTGTTTTTTTACAAGCAAGAGAAAAGCAAAGGAGTGATAATTGGGTAGGGAGGTGCATATTAACAATGAGTTTGACTCAGCCTGAGGCTGCATTCATACCTGAGCATAGCATCTTTAATCATTTTTCTGGCATTTTTTTAATGTGTTTTTATGTGCGATGCTGGCGTGTTTTTATGCTCATTTTTTACAGCATTTTTGAACTTTGGCATTTTTTTTATCAGCCAACAGAGAAAACCATCATCTGTTGCATCATTTGTTGCTAGGTTTTTCAGCTTTTTTAGCTTTTCCATCAGCTTTTATTTCTTTTTTTATTATGGGTTAGAGTTAAGGTTAAGTTAGGATAAGGGGTTGGGGTTGGAGATGGGGTTAGGGATTAATATTTTATTTATTTGCCTATTATTTATTTATTTTTATTTTTTTGTTAGCGTTCAGGTTTTAATACTCCTACTACTAATAATAATAATAATAATAACAACAACAATAATAATAATAAATAAATGTAAAATAAATACATAAATAATCCTAAATCAATAATAAAAAATACAATAAAAAATACTATGTAATAGTAAATAAATAATTAACTCCTAACCCTTAAAGATAATAATATAATAATAAACACCCTATAACAAAATAAATAATTACTGTTATTAATAATATTAATAGTAAATTATTATCGTTATTATTATTTCTAATAATAATAATCATAATATGTATTTATTTTGTTCAGGTTTGGGTGCTTATTATTAATTTATTATTATTAATTTATTTATTAATACATATTTCTTTATTTTATTTATTATTTATGATAATTGTTAGTTATTTGTGTATTTATCTTTTATTTATTCATAATATATATATATATATATATATATATATATATATATATATATATATATATATATATTTTATTTTTTTTTACATTTTTCCATTTAGGCAGAAAATCACGCATAAACTTGTCACAAAATGGGCGAAAGGGCACAAAAACACGCAAGTTGCGCGTTTCCATTCATTTCTATCGGAATTAAAATGTGCCAAAACACACACAAATCTGCCCAATTTAAGCTACAAAAAAAGCTCCAGAACTTTTTTGAGCTTCAGGTTTTTGGTTTGCAAGCAACTTGGAGTGGAGATGTGAACCAACTCCATAGAGAATAATTGATTTTCTTTTCTCCTCCAGCATTTTGGAGCTTCGAGCTTCAAGCTAGAAAATACTAAGGTGTGAATGGGGACAAGGTTCATTGAATGGGGAAACTAAATAGTCATTTTGGTCTTTTTGCCCACCCAAAACTCTGGCTGTAAATGATTTATTTATTGGCAGTAATACTGCATGAAACAAACCGGCAGGCTGAGAGTCACTCATTAGTAACCATAATACTCATGTCACTAACTCAATGACTTCTGGCTCACCCACCAGCTTGTTTTCTACGTGGAACAAGTTAGCTGGTTGGCTATAGATCATTTATTTTGCTGCGGTATTACAACCATCATTAATAAATTATGTCCCGGCCAGCCCTCTGCTTGTTTCTTTTTTTTTTCTTCAAATATTTTTTATCAAGTTTTTACCATTTTACAAAAAGGAAAAAAACACACATACCCTATCCATAGCATCAGAGACCTATATCTTTGGACTTTACATAGGTACAAAGATTGTGACAATTGCAAGGAACAATTGTATCAACAATAATTATTATCACACAGAGCGGTATATAGACATTTCTTAATGCTATCAATCTATGCAATATAAAGAATAAATCATAGTCATTTCAAGAATGAGCATGTTCTGTTTGTAATTAATGTGCTTTGCACAAATGACCACGCTAACTTGTTACCTCCTACAAAGTATGAGTACTAACTAGATGCAATCTCAGGTGAACTTGGTTTCATCACGATATCTCATTAACAAATAATAAAGATACATATATTACTCTGTTTGCTGCAGCTCATAATATGATGCAAAGCAACATTTAAATAACTGGTGTGTTATCAAGGCTTCCAAAGTTTAGTGAATTTTTTTGGAGTACCCCTATGCTGAAAAATCTTTAGTTCTTTAAGTATTGTAGTATTGACCTGTGTACACCAATCCTCAAATGTGGGAGGATTATAGGAAAGCCATTTTAGAGGTGTTACGTGTTATAAGTAGGAGTCTAAAGATAGTCACTTTAACCTCTGGCAGAAATGTTTCTTCATCTGGAAAACTCTGTTGATAATTTGTCTGGAAAACTCTGTTGATAATTTCTATTACCATATACCAGGAGCAGACTAGATTTGGTAGTTTCCAGAGCATATGGAGGAGATCGGCTGGTGAACCCTGACATTGAAAACAGTTGAGTCATCTCTATGTCTCCACTGAAATGATTTAAGCGGGCTTTGATAAACTCTGTGGATCACAAACAACTGAGATAATCTCTGTGTAGGTGAGAGTGACACCAATAACAGTGGTAGATTACCCAGTTATTTGTCTAATTGGTGGGTTTACAGATATACAGTGGATATAAAAAGTCTACACACCCCTGTTAAAATGTCAGGTTTCTGTGATGTAAACAAAATGAGACAAAGATCAATAATTTCAGGAGTTTTCCCCCCTTTAATGTGACCTATAAACTGTGCCACTCAATTTAAAAACTGAAATATTTTAGGGGGGGGGGGATAAAAAAAACTAAAAAGTTGTGGTTGCATAAGTGTGCACACCCTCTTATAACTGGGGATGTAGCTGTGTTCAGAATTAAGCAATCACATTTAAACTCATGTTAAATAGGAGTCAGTACATACCTGCCATCATTTAAAGTGCCTCTGATTACCCCCAAAATAAAGTTTAGCTGTTCTAGTAGGTCTTTACTGACATGTTCTTGATTCAGAAGGATCTCATTGTGCAAAGGTATCGGTGAGGAGAAGGTTAAAAAAGAATTTCAGAGGCATTAGATATACCATGGAACAGTCATCATCAAGTGGAGAAAATTTGGTACAACAGTCACATTACCAAGAACTGGACTTCCCTCCAAAATTTATGAAAAGATGAAAAGAAAACTGTTCAGGGAGACTGCCAAGAGGCCTACAGCAACATTAAAGAAGCTGCGGGAATATCTGGCAAGTGCTAGCGATGTGGTACATGTGACAACAATCTCCAGTATTCTTCATATGTTTGGGCTATGGGCTAGAGTGGCAAGATGGAAGCCTTTTCTTACAAAGAAAAACACCCAAACCCAGCTAATTTTTGCAAAAACACATCTGAAATCTCCCAAAAGCATGTGGGAAAATATGTTCTGGTCTAATGAAACCAAGGTTGAACTTGTCAAGATGTGCCATGCTGATTCCAAAAAGACTGAGTGCTGTTATAAATCAAAAGGAGCTTCAACAAAGTATCCGTTTAAGGGTGTGCACACTTATGCAACCATATTATTTTAGTTTTTTATTTTTACTTCCCTCCCCAACTAAAAGGTTTCAGTTTGTTGTTCAACTGAGTTGTACAGTTTATAGGTCACATTAACGGTGGAAAAAGTTCTGAAATTATTTATCTTTGTCTCATTTTTTTACATCACAGAAACCTGATATTTTAACAGGGGTATGTAGACTTTTTAAATCTACTGTAAGGCCTTTTTCATTTTTAGCTGTAGTTAGAGCATCAATGAGTGAACTAGAAATTAAGGTTAAATTTATCAATTTAGCTTTGGAGGTATGCATGTAGTGGATTTAGATGTATTGAAAGAATCTGCGAGAGTAAATTTGATACGTCTCCCTTATGTCTTGAAAAGGCCTTAAAACATTTTGAGAGAACATTTGATGTAGAAACTGCACACTATTGCAGTACCAGTAGTCAAACCCTTCCAACTTGTCCGGCCCCTCATAATGCAAATTATCCCAAAGTGCCAATTATGTGGAAAAGCCATCGTACTTCATAATTCTTTTCATCTCCCTCCAAACCTTTAGCATTAACATCAGGGTTGGGCATGAAGAAAAGCAAGTGAGACTGCCAGTCTCCAATTGTGCTATAAAATGGTTTTTAGAGTTGCAAAACAGCGAGAGGGCCTGATTAGGGTGATACATTTGCACAGTACCCCATCCAACCAAGTGCTGCAGTTGGGCACCTGGAAAGTAGATGTTTGCTTGGGGCACCGCCTATCCCCCTCTGTCCTTAGGTAATTGTAAGAACTGTAATCTAAATCCAGGATTTTGGCCCTTCCATATCAGAATTCTACATAGAGAGTTCATTTTTTAACGTGTGCAAAAGCCATATAGGCGAGTTGTGCAGAATGTGGCCAGCTTGTTTGACATAGTAAATAAGCCACCTGGAAATTTTAGGTGACCTCATGTTCATGACCATATTTGATCAATGAAGTCAGGCAGCATCACCAACCAGTTTGTTTACATTCAAAGCAGGGAAAACACAGCAGCGCTATCTGAGTATAGAAAACATAATTTATTAAAAGTCAAATTAGCAACTCACAAAAGCGGTAAGAGTAGACATATCACATATAGGGTCTCTCTGTGTCATCCCGATCCGAATTGCTGTCAGGTGCGGATGCCGCAGCCGCTTAGCCACTCTGATGGGTCCCAGGGCTCCAAGTCAGTGTAGCAGTTCCTCCTCTGTCAGTGGTGGCGTCAACAGACAGGGGAAAGGGAGTAGAGATGGCCTTGCGGTTCGCCCGGTGGTCGAAAAGTCCGATGTTCGCGCAAGATGTCAGCGCCGCCATTTTCTTTTTCATTCAGAAGAACTTTGACCCATGACACAGCCGTCAGGTGGAACGGGACAGCCAATTAAAACATTTCAGCACATGGACATGCCCCCACCATATAAATAGACCTGAGCTGTCGGCCATTTCCCATTCTGCTTTTTGCCAGCGTAGGGAGAGGTCTGCTGTGTTCATGAGGGAGAGATTGCCAGACACAAATAGCTCTGTGAAGATCCACAAATGTCCTTTTCAGGGCTGGTATTTCGGTATAGGTCTACTAGTATCTTTTCAGGTTAGGGGCAGTTATCCAGTCGGTGTTTTAGGGGCAGTTAGAGATCGGCTGCAGTCACACAAATCGCTCTGTTAATGTCCACAAAAGTCATTAAAGGGCTGCAATTTTTGGTATTGCTGCAGCAATACTACAAACAGTGCCAAACTCCCTGGCCAATTTTTTGAACAACTGGTGTGATAGAACAAAAAGGAAAAAAGAGGGTTGGGGAAACGTGAGAATACAAACCAATGTCTGTTACCCACTACCCCAGCCACCAACTAAGGGCACCACAGGCGTGTTGATAATAAAAAAAAGGTATAAATTTATTAGGCACGTATGCCTTAAATATGCAAATTCAAGACAGAAACATAAAGGTGGTGAACCATAGTGTTACAAAACAACAATTAAAATCAACAATTTGTTACACCCATGCATGTTATTGTAGACTGCACCATCTATTCAAATGCACTGGACCTGACGGACACCAGCATACAGTGTAGGCTGGATGGTCCGTGAGGTACAGTGTGAGGACCTCTAGATAGTAAATAGAATACCCCTCTAGTTACTGTAATGGATGAGCCTGGCTGGAATTCACCGTGAATGTAGTCCAAATAGGAGTTTGATGAATTTCTTGGATGAACATTTAATATCACAAAGGGATTCCAACCTTTCTAGCCCACAGTTGCCTACTGACAGGATCGTCTGTAAGTAGTTAGTTGGCTGTAATAGGTGAGCTCAAAACCATGCAAGAAAATTAAGAGCAGTGGGTTGAATGGTCTGCGGAAAGTTCGGTGTTAAGTATCCAATGGAAAGTCCGGTTGTTGAAGTGGGTAAGGACCGCAGATATCACTTAGGAGAGCTCAATATTGGTCACAGGTAAACTGTGGGGGCAGTTTGTAACACACCGTCTGTATGATGAGAACCAAGTATGAAAATAGAACAGGTCATTAGTTTACCTTAGCGTATACTTCATTTTGGTACCGGTGTGTACCTCATATAGATGGGGGAGGATGAATAGCGGTGTGTTGCGGCAAAGGTTCCCGTTGTCCGGTTGGTCTGTAACTACCTCATTCACCCATCGGCGTTCTACCCCTCCGTATGGCTGAACCGGCGGCTGTGGAGCTTGACTTCCGGGTCGGAGGTATCCTCCCGATCGTCACTTCCTGTTAAGCTGATCAGCCGGACGCCTTATCGGGGAACAGCCTGGGGAACGATAGGCATAGGATCCCGTGCAGGGGATTCAGTTGTCGCTAGTGCATGGATGCACAGTGCACAATGCTGGACGCTGACGCGTTTCACCAACAGCGTTGGTTTCCTCAGAGCCACTGAATGGGCTCAAGGTGTATCGATATATACCGCCCCTAATTAGTAATTATTGGTTAATTATTCACTAATGTGTGGGACTAAGGGGAAATGTACTACCACAAATTTCCACAAGATATCCTCACTTTTTGAAGGCGGTGCGGTATATTGATATGATACAACTTGCCATTCAACCAGCAAAGTTATCAGTACTATTTCCAAATGTAACCATCATGGAAATAGTGCCTAATCTTTAAAATTTGACAAGGTGAACATATAATTAAAAAATTACACAGCAAGCTATACATAAAAGAATATGAATGCATAGCAAAATCTGCATTTTCTGACATGGCAAACAATAGTTGAATTTAAATGGATTTCTAGATGATCATATACAGGAAACCCTCCCCCTTTGTACTTCATAGATCACATCCAAGAACATGTGTATGGGGAGAGGTAAGGAGGAGAGAGAATAATGCGAAATACCTAGATTCACTATGTGATTATTAGTAGTAATATTTTTACTTAAACAGATCTCCTAATTAATCAATTATGTTTAAACTTTAGATTAGTGAGGGTCCAATATGGGTAGAGGGTGTAATTATCATTAATATGATGATGATCGATGCTCCTTCATGGTCTATATTACAAAGACCTATCATCTTTAGTGAAAACCCCACTTTACACCATCACAAAGATTTACCTACTCCTCCCCAATTTTAAGATGTAAATCAATGTCACAAACATGTGACAAGTAAGACTAACCTCGGAGGTGACATGCAGAACACCGTACGTGTGGTTATGTCTTTACCAAGTGTACAGCGGGACATGGTTAACTAAACAAGAGGAGGGAGGTACCAGAGGACATCACGATGCCAATCCCGAGGGGTCACGGGTTCAAGAAGGGCTGTAGGCTAAATTCAACATTAAGTCCCACAGGTGATAAGGATCCCATCTTGTAGATCCACATTTTCTCCTTCTGGAGGAGGATCCTATCAAAATCTCCCCTCCTTGCAGGCAATTTGAGGGCATAGATCCCCCTAACCCTAAGCCCCTCGGGATTGGCATCATGATGCTCTAGGAAATGGAGGGGTACCGTTTTCTTATCTACCCTCTTTTTAATGTCAGCCACATGTTCCAGGATGCGTATTTTGAGTTGACGTTTGGTCTTTCCAATATATGATTTTTGACAGGGACATACTATCTCGTAGATGACTCTCTCTGTTTGGCAATTAATAAAGTCATTAATGATGAAATCTTTCTGCCCATTACAGCTTTTAAAGGTTTTTGACTTTATGACCAATTTACACATCTGGCAGTGGCCGCGTGGAAACATTCCTTTTAAACGTGGTAAGGAAGTCAACCAGTTATCATCACCCCGTGACCTGACAAACTCTGAATGACAGAGCGTGTCTTTTAGATTTCTTGCCCTTTTAGCTGTGAGTAGGGGCCTAGGACCTACCAGTTTTTCAATGGGGGGGGATACTGTAAGGACCTGCCAGTGTTTGGTTAAGATTGTCCTGACTTCTTCCCATTGTGTGCCGTACTGGGTAATAATACGGGGGTATTTGTCCCCAGCAGCCGTCACACGTGGGGTAAGTTCTTGTTGATTGCCCAATAAGGTAGATCTTGGTCTTAATGCTACTCTTTTACGTGCTTTCTTAATTGTTCCATGAGAGTAGCCCCTCTCCCTGAATCTTTTGTGCAATTGCTTTGCCTCTTCCTGGTAATCTACTGGTTCTGAACAGTTCCTTTTGAGGCGTAAGAACTGTCCGACCGGTATACTGTTTACCAGGTGTTTTGGATGATAACTATTTGCGGCCAAAAGAGTATTGGCCACTGTGTCCTTCCGGTAGGATTTAATTCCTCCGTTTTCTACAGAAATAAAGAGATCCAGGAAAGGGAGGTAGTTAGTACTGGCCATGTAGGTTAACCGTATATTGCGATCATTCTGATTTAGGTCACCCATAAATTGGTCCAGTTCAGCAGGTGTACCCCTCCAGAGGAGCAGGACATCATCAATGTACCTCAGTCACATGTGGGATAGACAACCTGCTCCTCCCAGAGGCCAAGATGGAGGCACGCATTGGCCGGGGCCCACGGTGCCCCCATCGATGTACCTCTGACCTGCTGGTAGTACCCATTCATGAATTGAAAGAAATTATGACCCAGGAGGAAGTCCAGGAGTTCCGTCACAAATTCGTTATGGGCACCGTGTTCAGGAAATTTGCTCTCCAAGAAGTGTGTGACTGCCCTCAAACCCCACTCGTGTGGGATAGATGTGTATAAGCTCTCGACGTCAATACCCACCAAGAGTGTATCCGAGGGGGTAGAGATCAAAGAGAGTCTACGGAGTACATCCCTGGTATCCTGTACGAAGGATGGGAGGGCAGTCACCAACTCCTTGATAAGAGCATCGACAAATTTGCCTGTCCTCTCTAATGGGCCACCTATTGCCGAGACAATAGGTCTCCCTGGGGGGTTATTGAGCGATTTATGCAACTTAGGTATAATATAAAACGTAGGGATGTTATACGTTTTAACAGAAAGATATTCCGCTTCCTTTTTTGAGATCAAGCCTACTTCTTTGGCCAGGGAGATTTTGTGGTTAAGGGCAGAGACAAGGGAGGGAAAGGGACTGTCGCAGAGTTTTAAATAAGTGGTAGTATCGTTCAGTTGTCTTTGAACCTCCTGAATATAATAATCCTCGCTTAACAGTACCACATTGCCTCCCTTGTCGCTGCCCTTAATTACCACGTTGGATGCCTCAGTAAGTTCTTTTAGGGCAATCCTCTCTTCACTGCTCAGGTTATCAGATCTACCCCTTTGCCAAGTTATCCTACCTAGGTCCTCCTTAACCAAATCAAGGAAGACCTTGATATTGCGATGTTTTGTGAGAGAGGGCATTTTTGTCGATTTAATCGGCACTTGCGCATTTCGTCTGATCACTTCTGTTGGGGATGTATCATCCTCAAGGTCTGACCCTCGTCCAATAGGGATGTAAGGATCTCAATTAGCTCAGTATCATCCTCAGTGAGTGGCATCTCTGCTTTTGTACTATCTGCACCCCTGTCGTGCCAGACCTTGAAGATAACCTTTCTGAGGTACAAGGCTATGTCCTTAAAAACTTCAAATTCTGTCATTGCAGACACGGGGGCAAATGATAAACCCTTGCTAAGCAGACTGACGTGCCTCTCCTGCAGGTCGAAGCTAGAGAGATTAACGACCTTAAGATCGCCCAGATGTGAATCTACAGACGATTTTTGAGGCTGCTGGACCTTGTGGTCCTTTGTGAGCCCCCCTTGAACTGACCCTCCTTGTTCTTGATTTTGGGGTTTCCCTTTTCCCTTTGTGATCCCCGTGGGGGTTCTAACTGCTGGGGGTAAGTGTCCTCGGATGGGGGGTCCAAGTCCGGGATTAAAAAAGACACGGACTTGTCCCCCGTATCCGACTCACTTCCAGATGACCAGCCCCAATTCCTGTTCCTCCTACTTCTGCCTCTTGACCTACTTCTATTTCTATTAATGGTGGGATTAAATAAGTCTTCACTTGCACAGTCCTGAAGATTCTGTTTAAATTTATTCTGTTTATTATTTTTAAATTTTTTTTGGGTCTTTTCTACCTCCTTCTTGAGGGTCTTGTTCAGTTTCTGAAACTCTTCCCTATCTTTATATTGCTCAAGGACAGCAGAGCTTGTTTCGATCTCTGTTTGGAGATCCTGAAGCTGTAGCTTTTCCTCTTCAATAATTAGGTTCATAACCTGAATGCCCCTATCGATGCAATTCTTCTTCCACACCTCCAGAAATCTGGGGGTGTGTAGATGTTGGGCAGGGATTAATCTCTCTCTCAAGCCTCTTGGAACAATCTGATGTTTAATGTGGGACTGTAATGATGCAATATGCCATTTCCTATTTAGGGACTTTAAAATTAGTTTTTTGTGTTGTTTGAAGAGGTCCCCTAGGGGTTCTTGAGTAGAGGAATCAGGATCGCCTTGATTGTGAAAGGCGACCTCTATCTCCTGATCTATATTTGCATCAATACAATAGGCCATAATATAGGATGAAAGATCTATCGTGTTTTCCCTCACGTGTTTACCGACAGAAAATGGAGATACTCATCAAGACCACATCTAATGTGAAATAAATTATAAAATACTGTGTAATATTAGTTGCGTTAGTACCACATAAGATCACCACCTCTACTGCTTCTTGTCAAAAAAGCAATATATCTGAATTGATTTGGCCCAGAACACTGAAGGATCACAAGAAAATCCAAATTAAACATATATAGAAAAAAGAGAGAGCAGCAGATAGTGTTCTATAGAGGGCTCATTTAGGGTTCACTAAAAAATATAGTGCACACCTCATAAATGGTAGATAATAAACCTCAGTAAATTACACTGTCCTGAATAGTGACCGTTGGTGTATAGGCATATGAACAAAAAGGAAAAAAGAGGGTTGGGGAAACGTGAAAATACAAACCAATGTCTGTTACCCACTACCCCAGCCACCAACTAAGGGCACCACAGGCGTGTTGATAATAAAAAAAGGTATAAATTTATTAGGCACGTATGCCTTAAATATGCAAATTCAAGACAGAAACATAAAGAACTGCTTTTAATAGAAGAAACTGCTCTTAATTTTCTTGCATGGTTTTGAGCTCACCTATTACAGCCAACTAACTACTCACAGACGATCCTGTCAGTAGGCAACTGTGGGCTAGAAAGGTTGGAATCCCTTTGTGATATTAAATGTTCATCCAAGAAATTCATCAAACTCCTATTTGGACTACATTCACGGTGAATTCCAGCCAGGCTCATCCATTACAGTAACTAGAGGGGTATTCCATTTACTATCTAGAGGTCCTCACACTGTATGCTGGTGTCCGTCAGGTCCAGTGCATTTGAATAGATGGTGCAGTCTACAATAACATGCATGGGTGTAACAAATTGTTGATTTTAATTGTTGTTTTGTAACACTATGGTTCACCACCTTTATGTTTCTGTCTTGAATTTGCATATTTAAGGCATACGTGCCTAATAAATTTATACCTTTTTTTATTATCAACACGCCTGTGGTGCCCTTAGTTGGTGGCTGGGGTAGTGGGTAACAGACATTGGTTTGTATTCTCACGTTTCCCCAACCCTCTTTTTTCCTTTTTGTTCATATGCCTATACACCAACGGTCACTATTCAGGACAGTGTAATTTACTGAGGTTTATTATCTACCATTTATGAGGTGTGCACTATATTTTTTAGTGAACCCTAAATGAGCCCTCTATAGAACACTATCTGCTGCTCTCTCTTTTTTCTATAACTGGTGTGATAGACCAGTGGCCACCCAATACCACATATTGAAGTGGGGTGTTATTTAACAGTATACCTTTCTAAGAGTGTATTTTAATCCTGCAAACATTTGGCCTCTTGCTGTGTTGACTGTGCTACGCACAGTGACAACAGTTACTGGCAAATTATTTGTAGAACTGGTGTGATAAAACTGTGTCCCCCAATTACCACAGATTGAAGTGAGGTGTTATATACCTTTTTCCAGATATACTGCGATTCTCTAGAGACTTTTGTCACAGGGTAATTAAAAAACATGACAGGCAGAGGAAGAGGCAGACGCTTACGCAGGGGTGGTAGGGGTAGGGCAGGAGCAGTAGGCCGGAGCCAAAGTGTGAAGTTTCAGAGGGCGCGTTCGATTACGTCAAAGGACGCACCAGACTTGGTTGAGTGGCTCACTCTGCCTTCCTCTTCTGCACCCTCCTCATCCTCTCTATCTGCACCCTCTTCACTCTCTGTTGTGTGCACCCCCAAAGACACCACCACTGCATACCCTCCGCTTGAGTCTCTGGAATTATTTTCCGATCCATCACAAGGCATTTGCGATGCGCAGCCATTGTTGGCATTAGATCAGGAAGAGGAGGTAGCAACAGCCGCCACTCAGCAGTCTAACGGCAGTACCCAGATAAGCCCAAGGAGGTTGGTCTCCGCTGTTGCTGCCTACTCCGAGATCTCAATTGTTAGTGGTGGGGAAGGTGACGTGGATGATGACGACGTGTCTATGGATGTCACGTGGGTGCCCACAAGAGAGGAAGAGGAGGGGAGTTCAGAGGGAGAGATGGACTGGCAGATAGGGAGGAGAGGCAGGAAGAACTTGCATTGCACAAGAGGTACAAAGCAGACTGCAAATGTATCTGGAGCGAGCCATCAACCATGTACAGTCACATCTGGTGCTCCCAGGACGCCGGCACATGGCTCTGCAGTGTGGGCTTTTTTTAATGTGTCCGTTGCTGACAACAGTGTTGCCATCTGCAGCCTTTGAAGTCAACGCATAAGTCGCGGTAAACCCAACACTCACCTAGGGACGACCGCCTTAAGAAGGCACCTGAACTCCCATCACCGAGCCCAGTGGGAACATCACTGTCAGAACCCACAAAGCCACACTCCAGGCTCTCACCGTCCAGCCTCTTCTCCTTCTCCTTCTCATCTCTCCTCACATTTGTCCTCCACTCCACCTTCCATGATGCCGTCGTCACGTTGTTCTGGAAAAAGGCAGGCTTCTGTGGCCCAAATGTTGGAGCTTAAAAAATGATGACACCGGATAACCCTATTGCCCAACGTTTGACTGCTGGCTTGTCGGAACTGATAGCCCGCCAACTACTGCCATATCAACTAGTGGACTCGGAGGCCTTTCAGAAATATGTGGCCATTGGAACACTGCTACCGTCTCTTCCGCTGCGCCGCCCAAGATCCCCAGAACCTATTCCACATGCCAGGTGAGACGTTGCCATGCTGTGCTGCGTCTGTTGTGCTTGGAAGCCAAGAGCCACACTGGTCCTGCACTCCTTTCAGCTTTGCGTTCACAGGCAGATCAGTGGCTGACACCGCTGAATTTGACAGTTGGTAAAGTGGTGTGCGATAACAGTGCCAATCTGCTGAGCGTGCTGAAGCAGGGCAAAATAATACACGTGCCATGCATGGCACACATCCTGAACTTGGTGGTGCAGCGATTCGTTGCCAAATACTCTGGGGTCCAGGACGTCTTGCGGCAGGCCAGGAAAATCTCGGGCCATTTCAGAAGATCTTACACAGCCATGGCTCGCCATGCTGACATTCAGCGGCGACACAACCTGCCCGTCAGGCGTCTTATTTGTGACTGCCCGACGCGATGGAACTCAAAGTTGCATATGCTTGATAGGCTGCCCCAGCAGAAACGTGCAGTTAACGACTACCTGTACGAACTCTGTGGCAGGACAGGTTCTGGGGAGCTTGGGTTTTTTTCACCTCACCAGTGGCTGCTCACGTGGGATGCATGCAGACTTCTGCAGCCATTCGATGAGATCACCAAACTGGTCAGTCACAGCCTGTGCGCCATAAGTGACATCATACCTTACGCCTTCTTTCTGGAGCGTGCATTGCATCGTGTCATTGATCAAGCCGTCGAGGAGCAGGAGCAGGAAGATGAGGAAGTCGCAATGTTGGATGAATTCCCAGTGGGTGCTACTCCATCTGAGACAAATCAACAGCAGGAGTCTGAAGAGCCTGGCCTTGCTGCGGGAAATGCTGCATTCTACTTTTGCGTGCGCTGGCAGAGGAATTTCCAGTCACAGAGAGACAGTTGCGGGTAGCAATCCAACAGCGCCTGCAAGAAGAGGGCGGTTTGAAGATGTCTTGGTCACTTCAGATATGAGATCCTTCTTTCAGCTGAACCATCGACAGCTGTACTCCGGATACAGCAACAAGGAACGCCTAGACCGACAGGTGTCTGACTACATCGGTTTAACGGCCGATGTGGACGCTCTGAGGAGTGATGAACACCTGGACTACTGGGTGAGCAGGCTTCACCTCTGGCCAGAGCTTGCAAAATTTGCAATGGAAATGTTGTCTTGCCCCCCCGTCCAGTGTCCTTTCCGAAAGGACGTTCAGCGCAGCAGGGGGGATCGTGACCGATAAGCGCACTTGCCTAGCTCATGACAGTGTAGACTACCTCACATTTATAAAAATGCCCATGGATCTCTGAGGAATTCAACACATGTGACCAGTAGACCATGTTTCATTGAAATTCCTCATGCCAGGCCACAAATATCCGCCAGGCCGCCATCCACCCACAGCAATTCCTGGTCCTTGGCTTCGCTACATACATAAAAGGCATTTCATGTCCGTTGAATGGCAAATTTTTGGGGCCTTTCAGGGCCGAAAATTATTTTTTCTGTCAATGCCTAATGTACCTCCAGCCATCAAATACACTACGTTCTTTGCTGTCAGTTAAACCCATGTGGGCTAATTTTTGGGGCCTATACAGGCCGACACTTACTTCTGTATACTGTGAATGCCTAATGTACCTCCAGCCATCAAATACACTACGTTCTTTGCTGCCAGTTAAGCCCATGTGAGCTAATTTTTGGGGCCTATACAGACCGACACTTACTTCTGTATACTGTGAACACCTAATGTACCTCCAGCCATCAAATACACTACGTTCTTTGCTGTCTGTTAAACCCATGTGGGCTAATTTTTAAGGCCTATACGGGCCGACACTTACTTCTGTATACTGTGTGAATGCCTAATGTACCTCCAGCCATCAAATACACTACGTTCTTTGCTGTCAGTTAAACCCATGTGAGCTAATTTTTGGGGCCTATACAGGCCAACACTTACTTCTGTATCCTGTGAATGCCTAATGTACCTCTAGCCATCAAATACACTACGTTCTTTGCTGTCTGTTAAACCCATGTGGGCTAATTTTTGGGGCCTATACGGGCCGACATTTACTTCTGTATACTGTGTGAATGCCTAATGTACCTCCAGCCATCAAATACACTACGTTCTTTGCTGTCAGTTAAACCCATGTGAGCTAATTTTTGGGGCCTATACAGGACAACACTTACTTCTGTATCCTGTGAATGCCTAATGTACCTCTAGCCATCAAATACACTACGTTCTTTGCTGTCAGTTAAGCCCATGTGAGCTAATTTTTGGGGCCTATACAGACCGACACTTACTTCTGTATACTGTGAACGCCTAATGTACCTCCAGCCATCAAATACACTACGTTCTTTGCTGTCTGTTAAACCCATGTGGGCTAATTTTTAAGGCCTATATGGGCCGACACTTACTTCTGTATACTGTGTGAATGCCTAATGTACCTCCAGCCATCAAATACACTACGTTCTTTGTTGTCAGTTAAACCCATGTGAGCTAATTTTTGGGGCCTATACAGGCCAACACTTACTTCTGTATCCTGTGAATGCCTAATGTACCTCTAGCCATCAAATACACTACGTTCTTTGCTGTCAGTTAAACCCATGTGAGCTAATTTTTGGGGCCTATACAGGCCGACACTTACTTCTATATCCTGTAAATGCCTAATGTACCTCCAGTCATCAAATACACTACATTCTTTGCTGTCAGTTAAACCCATGTGGGCTAATTTTTGGGGCCTATACAGACCGAAACTTCTGTATACTGTGAATGCCTAATGTACCTCCAGCCATCAAATACACTACGTTCTTTGCTGTCTGTTAAACCCATGTGGGCTAATTTTTGGGGCCTATACGGGCCGACATTTACTTCTGTATACTGTGTGAATGCCTAATGTACCTCCAGATATCAAATACACTACATTCTTTACTGTCAGTTAAACCCATGTGAGCTAATTTTTGGGGCCTATACAGGCCGACACTTACTTCTGTATCCTGTGAATGCCTAATGTACCTCCAGCCATCAAATACACTACATTCTTTGCTGTCAGGTAAACCCATGTGGGCTAATTTTTGGGGCCTATACAGGCCGACACTTACTTCTGTATACTGTGAATGCCTAATGTACCTCCAGCCATCAAATACACTATGTTCTTTGCTGTCTGTTAAACCCATGTGGGCTAATTTTTGGGGCCTATACAGGTCGACACTTCTGTATACTGTGAATGCCTAATGTAACTCCAGCCATCAAATACACTACGTTCTTTGCTGTCAGTTAAACCCATGTGAGCTAATTTTTGGGGCCTATACAGGCCGACACTTACTTCTGTATACTGTGAATGCCTAATGTACCTCCAGCCATCAAATACACTATGTTCTTTGCTGTCTGTTAAACCCATGTGGGCAAATTTTTGGGGCCTATACAGGTCGACACTTCTATATACTGTGAATGCCTAATGTAACTCCAGCCATCAAATACACTACGTTCTTTGCTGTCAGTTAAACCCATGTGAGCTAATTTTTGGGGCCTATACAGGCCGACACTTACTTCTGTATACTGTGAATGCCTAATGTACCTCCAGCCATCAAATACACTATGTTCTTTGCTGTCTGTTAAACCCATGTGGGCTAATTTTTGGGGCCTATACAGGTCGACACTTCTGTATACTGTGAATGCCTAATGTAACTCCAGCCATCAAATACACTACGTTCTTTGCTGTCAGTTAAACCCATGTGAGCTAATTTTTGGGGCCTATACAGGCCGACACTTACTTCTGTATACTGTGAATGCCTAATGTACCTCCAGCCATCAAATACACTACGTTCTTTGCTGTCTGTTAAACCCATGTGGGCTAATTTTTGGGGCCTATACAGGCCGACACTTACTTCTGTATACTGTGAATGCCTAATGTACCTCCAGCCATCAAATACTACGTTCTTTGCTGTCAGTTAAACCCATGTGAGCTAATTTTTGGGGCCTATACAGGCCAACACTTCTGTATACTGTGTGAATGCTCAATGTACCTCCAGCCACAGAATACAATGTTCTTTGCTATCAGGTAAACCCATGTGGGCTAATTTTTGGGGCCTATACTGGCAGACACTTACTTCTGTATCCTATCAAAGCCTAATGTACCTCCAGCCACCACATACTGCATTCTTTGCTGTCAGGTAAACCCATGTGGGCTAATTTTTGGGGCCTATACTGGCCGACACTTCTTTATCTTGTGAATGCCTAATGTACCTCCAGCCATCAAATACTACGTTCTTAGCTGTCAGGTAAACCCATGTGGGCTAATTTTTGGGGCCTATACTGACCGACACTTACTTCTGTATCCTGTGAATGCCTAATGTACCTTCAGCCACAGAATACTATGTTCTTAGCTGTCAGGTAAACGCATGTGGGCTAATTGTTGGGGCCTTTTATGGCCGACACTTACTTCTGTATCCTGTGAATGCCTAATGTACCTTCAGCCACAGAATACTACGTTCTTAGCTGTCAGGTAAACCCATGTGGGCTAATTTTTGGGGCCAATACTGGCCGACACTTACTTCTGTATCCTGTGAATGCCTAAAGTACCTTCAGCCACAGAATACTATGTTCTTAGCTGTCAGGTAAACGCATGTGGGCTAATTTTTGGGGCCTGGAATGGCCGACACTTACTATCCTGTAAAGAAATGGAAGCAGGAAAAATAAAGGAAACCCGCTCACCTGGCGCTCTAAACGAGAAATCTCAATCAATAGTCTAAAATATAAACAATGTAAAATATAGTATATATAAGCTGCTGCTATAAAAAGGATGAAATCTAACAACAAAGGTGTATCATAAAGGTGATAAAATCATAGACAGCTCCACCTTAAACGGCACACTAGCAGTGCTAATAATTCATGCACAACCACATAAATCTATATAGAGTCTCTGTAATGAGTGAAAAAATTGTTCATGCACACAGTCCAGGGAGTAATATATGAAAGGTGACACTCCAAAGATGCAGATCATCCATCGTAGTGCATTCAAAACACAGAGCAAAAAAAGGAGCCTCCACCTCACCGCTGTGCACGCCTTATGGTTATAAACTCACCAAAGGGCAATAAATGTAAGCCAAATTATGCCGTCACAGACTTGGAGAACTTACTATCCTGTGAATGCCTATTTTTTCAGACTGGAATTGAAAAATCAATGGGTCTGTAAAGGTTCCGCCAAATTGTGGAATGGATGCGGACCCATTTTACAGATGTGTGAATGGACCCTATATGTATTAGACATGTATTTACCGGCTGCTGTCAGTTCTGGCTGATTTTTAGAAGAAAAAAAAAACTTTTTTTGCTGTAAAAAAATAAATAAAATTAGGGCAACTTTTTCAATTGCAATACTTCTGTTATGACATTGTTCATGTGCTGGGACTATTTGTGCACAGCTAGTACGTCTTTTGTGGCTGCAAATATGACCCAAAGGTTTTTAAAGTTCGCCTCCCATTAAAGTCAATGGGGCCCACCGCGAACTTGCAGTTCGGGGACTTTTGAGAAAATGTGCGGCTGACGTTCGCGAACCGCCCCGGATTATGTTCGTCCATCTCTAAAAGGGAGACCAACAAGTAACAATCATGGGTGCTCCCTCCACAGGCTTGTAATGCCCTGAGGAAGAAGCACAAATGCTCTGAACTTGTGCCTGTTAGTTTTCCTTACCCCACATCTGGGGATGTCACCACTGACAGAGGAGGAACCACAACACTAACTTGGAGCCCACCAGAGTGGACAGCACTCAGGATCCGGAAGAAACAGAGAGACCCTATATGCGATATGCCTACTCTTACTCCACTTTTGTGAGTTGCTAATTTTTCTTATAATAAATTATGTTTTACTACTATTCTGCTACACTCAGATAGTGCTACTGTGCTTTCCCTGCTTTCTTTTGTCTCATACAGCCTCTTCAGCTCTGACAGCTGCTGATTCTGAGCTGGAAGTCAGCATGGACTAATTCAGTTGTTCTCAACTCCTGTCCTCGATACCCACTAACAGGCCAGATTTCAAGTATAACCCTGGGGAGATGCAGACTAGAATGCTGCAACCACTGAGCAGCAAATGATATCACCTGTGATGTATTTCAGCTATCTTGCAAACCTGGCCTGTTAGCGGGTCCTGAGGACAGGAGTTGAGAACCACTGGACTAATTAATCATTTTGATATTGACACCTGTTGACATGTATTTCATTTTTTTAATACCATTGACAACCATTATCTTATGTTTTAATCCTTTGCATAACTATTTTCATTTTTACTTCCATTATATTCTGGGTACTGATTTCAGACCCATTGTATATATACAGTTTTTATTGTATATCTAGTCTTCCTTGCCTGCTCCGCACGTGCCGCTAAGCACTACTTTTCTGTTTACATTCAGCAGCCAGCCTGGGGGCTGTTATTTGCAGTGATGGTCCAGTAAATCAGGATGGTATTGGGCAAGCCTGTCATGTTTTTGTCGTTGATGATGATGGATCTACATTGTGACATTTACACCATAGACATTTCTTTTTTAATACAGAACTTTATCATGATCCAGATTTGGTTTTTAATTATGCACATTATTTTTAATGAACCAGTAATGTTGGCAAAATGACATGCTTCCTTGCTGGGGAGGGAGCGCCCATGTCAAGAGCATTTGGCCTGGTATGGTTCAAGGGGGCGAAGGGGGGGGGGAGCTGGGGGCAAGGCTTCCTTTCCTAGCTAGCCAGGCTGCATGCTCAGATAAAGACCTGGTTTGGATTTTTAGTAGGACAACCAGCTTTTTTTTTGTTTTGTCCCCCCCCCCCTTCAAATACCAGACTTTAGTCTTGAATAAGGGTTGTCTATGGATGTGGAGGGAAATCTTCAACATCTATAGTTTTACTTTGTTTACAAACAGAACAATCCAAGCCAGGAAATGTCATTTAGCAGCAAGTTTTTTCAAAATGTCACTTTGCTGTAGTACATCCTACAGTTACACCATTTCACACACAGATTGAAGGCATCCTTGAATCCTGTCATTTATAGGAATTGTTTATTTGTAATATTGCCCTTTAAGACCTTGTAAAAGACAAGCTACCTGCCAAACAGTATTTTTTATTTTATTTTTTTTGCATTGGTACACATCCCCCATAGCTGCACCAAGTTACTCATGAAATTTTTAACACAAGATTGTAAATTTGCCTTGGAAAAGGACAGAAAAAAATCAGATTCAGCTCCCATAGATTTCAATGGTGTTTGACACGGTGTTTGGGGTTCGAAGACTTTACACTGGGTCCCACCAAAGTCCAGCAAACCAAATCTTAGCCAATTCACTAATCCCTATTTGTCATAATAGTCCTGAAAGAATTTCTCTATGTCTATTTTATGGCTCAGGGTAACCTTTTGTGTAGCTCTACATGTGGAATGTATGAACATAGTTTAATTTTGCAAAGGGTTTTGGCTAACATTTTACCTGGTTTGTTGCTATTTTGCAGTATTCACATATGTATTGTTTCAGTTTGTTTTGAGAAGGCATGATCTGATTCTGAAAAGGACTAGGGAATAGTTGTTTGTATACCAGTATACCATTAATATACAACTGTTGCAGAAAAGAAAAAGCTTTCCCTATATTCTAGGGCAGTCACTACCTCGGCCTCTAGTTTCTTCTATAGAAAACTCCTCCATGACTTCCTAGTATAAGCTCTTTAGGATGGGAAAACTGTTTATATTGTGAGAAAGTACTTCAGCAGCTGACTTCAACAAAACACTTCCTGCACCTGCCCTCCCCCTCCAAGAGACTGCTCTAGCCCACTACTGCAGTTACATGTTTTTCCAAAGCAATCATTGTCTGTAAGTACCATTCACACTGAATACACAGCCAATGTCTTCCTCTGCTGACATATCATTTTGTACCTTACCCTCTTTTTGCATTGATCAGTTATTGGGCAGCATGTGCAGGAGCTGAGCGATCACATAGCCTAGTGTTCTCAACTCCGGTCCTCAGGGCACACTAACAGGCCAGATTTTCAGTATTACCTTTGGGAAAATGCAGACTAGAATACTGCAATCACTGAGCAGCAAATTATATCACCTGTGATGTATTTCAGTTATCTTGCAAACCTGGCCTGTTAGTGTGCCCTGCGGACCGGAGTTGAGAAACGCTGACATAGCCTATGTGAAGCAGAGCTGTAGTACTAAAAACAAAAGAAGTGTGTCCCAGGAAGTCTGTTAGACTCACCATACAATCTGATTGTACAATCTCCTTTAGATCTAAAATCAACTATGTAGTGCAATGGACTGCCTGACAGGATACCCAGTGATTAGATAGATAGGTGTGTCCTCCTATTATATAGTTTTGGTAAATCTTAAAGAAATTGTACAGAGATTGTATAATAAGACTTTATACAGCTAAAATTAACTAGTTGCACTTTTGGTGCCATTTATTTTTAACGCCACCCCAGATGTGTAAGCAAATGCATTTTGACGCTTACAAAAACATATGACAAATGCTGCAAAAAGCGCATGTAAAAAATTAGCAAATTTCAACACACCAAAATGCCCCATGAGCCACTTTACGGTGCGTAGGGCATCCCACTGAAATCAATGGGCTGCCCTATGCATGTCATATGAAAAATGTGACAAGAAATGTGTCCTCCCACTACACTAGAAGTGAAATAAGTGTTTACACAAGAACAATGACAGCTGGCACATGGCTGGCGACAATGATTGTTTCAATGGAAGAGGAAATCACATGATGAAGATGGTGTGTTGAACAAAAAAAGTAATTAATCTGCGAGTTTTGGGAATGAGTGGTGGAATAAAATGTGTAGTCCATGTAGTCTGGATGTCCAAATGCCATGCATCCACCAGTCTCTTGGCAGCTAATCTGTGTTTAAGTCTTTGTAAATAGGTTTTAGGACAGGTGGCAGAAACCTTTGGAGACACACAAGATGGGGTCAATTACTGTCCCCTTGGTATTGGCCGTTGGGATAGGGAGGTAAGGATTGGGCCATGTTGGGGGGAATAAAGGAACTCTGTAAGATAAAGGAATAGGTTTGCACAGGGCCACCGATAGATGATAGAGCCAGCCCTGAGCCCCATCAGTTCAGCAGGGGGCCCAGGACATAGAAGAGACTCTTTAACCACTTAAGCCCCAGAAGATTTTACCCCCTTCCTGACCAGGGCCTATTTTGCGATTCGGCACTGCGTGATTTTAATGGACAATTGCGCGGTCGCGCCTCACTGTACCTAAACAAATTTGATGTCCTTTTTTTCCCCACAAACAGAGCTTTCTTTTGGTGGTATTTGATCACCTGTGCGATTTTTTGATCATGCACTATAAACAAAAAAAGAGCGTCAATTTTGCAAAAATAACAATATTTTTCACATTTTTTTATATGAAATTCCCCAAAAAAATGTAAAAATCACAATTTTTTAACATTTTAGGCCAATTTGTTTTATGCTACGTATTTTTGGTTAAAAAAATCGCAAAAAGCGTATTTTGATTGGTTTGCGCAAAAGTTATTTCGCTTACTAACTAAGGGAAAGATTTTTGTCATTTTTGTTGTTTTTTTTTAACGCATAATGGCGGCGATCTGCGATTTTTTTTTTTGCGGGACTGCGACATTGCGGCGGACAGATCGGACCCTTGACTGACATTTTTGGGGTTACCAGTGACATTACTACAGTAATCAGTGCTATACATATGCACTGTTACTGTAAAATGACACTGGCAGTGAAGGGGTTAACTTTTTTGAGAGGGAGGGGTTGTGTGTGTGCCTAGGGGCGTGTTTCTAACTGTGATTGGCTGTGGCTTGAGGTGTAGGAACAGTGATCAACGGTCCTACATAGTAGAACCATATGATCACTATTCTTACACAGGGGAGAATGACAGGCGGCCTGTTTACATCAGCCGCCTGCCTTTCTCCCGCTCTAACGGATGATCGCGAGTGCCCGGCGGACATCGGGTAGCCGGGCACACGCGCGGGGGGGTCCGTGACCGAGCGGGAACGGGCCTCCGGTGGAGCGCGCTCGCTTCCCAGAGCCTCACAGGCTAGTGACGTACGTCACTTTGCCTGTGAGGGGCTGACCGCCGCAGTATATGTACTTGCGGCGGTCGGCAAGTGGTTAAACACCCTTGGGTGCATGCACAGTAATAAAAAGGGCATTCTGGCCTGCCCTGGTAGACTGATATAGAAGAAAAGTTCCAAACTTTATTTATTAGGAGCAGCAACATAGAGGATTACACCACCTGATTTAAAAAAAATGGTAAATATGTTTTTTTTCTGTTTGGACCCTATGCTATGCAATTTTCATGTATTTGGGAAATTACTTCCATATCCTTATCTATTTGTTATATGCTCTTAAACTAATAAAATATTTTGAACAAGAAAAAAAAATAGTGAAAAGTCTTTGCACTGTCTCTGGCACTTGCTGTTGAACTGATGGGGCTCAGGGAATATTTAATAAATTGCTAGTCAGGATTACTGTGCAAACACAATAACTTACAGTATGTAAAGGTAGGGACTGTCAGGCAAACTATATGGAGTCTCAACATTTCTAATGGCAAACATTGGTTTACAGTTGGGTAGAATTTGTAGTATGAAGTCAGGAGAGGAGCTGGGGGGGAGAGGGTGAACGTGAAATTTCAAACATGAGAGAGGAACGATTAGGAGGTGACTAGATTTAGCCTATAGGTATCTGTTAAAGAAGGAATCAAATGAAGGTGTTTTCTTTCTATGGGGTTAGCTAAAATGGAATTAGTCAAATATAGCCTGCAGATATCAGCCACCCTCTTTATCAGAAGAGGACGACAGATAGTCTGGTTTTCTACGTGGTAGAGTATGTATGGGTTTTCTTTAGAAAGCTGGGCTTTGAATTATGGAAAGTTTTAAGTAGAAGGAACGGGTTCCATTCAGTGCAATGGAACTGTTCTAATAGAAAAAGGTTCCTGCTCTACTAGGGGGCGACTTCGGATCGGCTTGCGTTGACTGCTATTAAAGAAGTAGTTTGCAAGCCGCACTGACGTTGCGCTGTATGGGGCGGCTTCAGAGTTGGGCAACTTTGAAGCTGCCCCATTGTAAATCGAGCCTGTCAGTGTCTTTGTTTATTTTCTGGAGTAAAGTGACAGCAATAACCAAAAAACTGTCAATATTCCAGTAAAAAACAAATACAGTGAGAACATCAATGCTGGAGTGTTTGGAATGGTGTCTGTTTACTGCTAAAGCCCAGCTCTCGGTGCCAGATATACTCAAAGTGCAACAACAAGTAAACGCGAAACAGTAACAAGAGTGCATTAAACAAAATTTGTGGATATTTATTAGAGAACTATACATGACAGAACTCCAACAGAGTTTGTATTGCAGACTTAAGCACTATACAGGCTTTTCCAGTAGATTTTGCAGGGTGGGTACTTTTTGAGTTGTAAGCACCTGAGAGTGTCTTCGAAAACATATGGGCAATTGTGAATGTTGATTACATCTGATCAGGTAAGTGGGGTAATAGTGGCAAGTATGGTTCAAGCAGCCTCTGGGATAAAGAAAGAGAGTGAGCTAGACACCTGGTTAAGGCGGGAGGGCATATCCATCTAATTTCCCCAGTAGGAGAGTAAGAGTATGGTCTGTGGAACCATTAGCCATGTTTCTGGCTGGGCAGGGCATAAAAAGAGTGGTGTACCCTGTTTAGAGAGAGTACAGTAGGACATAGAGTTCAAGGTTAAGGCAAAAGGGTTTGAAAGATGGAAAGAATATGTAGGAGTGTCATTACCTGGGCTAGTGGTGTTAGGCCTCATTAGTTTCCAGATCTAGAGTCCAGTTGCCAGAGCTGATGCACCATGTTGGGCTCTGACGACCTTTACTATGGTAGTGGTCTTGTGGAGACTGGCAGTTCTGCAGCTGTCCAATTCAGAAGCTCAATGGGATCTATAGAGAGGAGATGGAAGAGCCCAAGGAGTTATTCTTTTGATACAAAAGAAAATGTATGTAAAAATATGTCACAATAAACTCATGAAAGTACAATTAAAATATGCCTTTACTAGATATTACCTCTTAATAAGATAAATGGAATTAATAATTACTATTTTTTCATTATCTTACTATTTCACGTGTTATGTTCCATATATCACATGTCATTAAATAGAAAATGATGTATTCTGTTAAATTAGAATAATAAATACCACGCTGTTCACTAATGATATGTTTCTCTTGCAGATAATAGATAATCTGAGATGAAGATGAATCATGTACTGCAGGCCAGTGACCATTATTGTTGCCTTGCACGCCACTGGGGGTAATAATCATAAATGATGATGGCTATTCTTTGGGGGGTATTTATAAAACACCTGACAAAATGTGGCATATCATTTCAACAGACTGTCAGCTTTTTGTCATTTTTGGCATTTCATTGTTGTTAGTTTATGGAGGCATAATATGATAAGAAGGGAAAGTAAAATGCTTTGAACAAAAATGGTGAATAAAAAAAAAATGGTGAGGAAAACAGTTTTTTTTCACACTGAGGAAAGTTACTTCTTCCACTTCTTTCTGTTGTAAAAAACGGAAATGGATTAGACCTGGTGGAGGATGGTACTAAGAGTAGATGAAAATGGATAACCTAGCAATAATGCAATATGGAAATGCAGGTGAAGGGATGTAAATTTAAAAAATGAATAATAGAAATGTGCGTTTGTGTGTACATATATAAATTTACTGTGTATATATATATATATATATATATATATAGGCGGTTTACTATGTCCCATAATATTACTGAAATCCACTTCCAAGACCCATAAGACAGTCCCCTTGTATAGCTATTTCCTTATACCTCCAGCCAACTTTTATTTTTCCTGTTCTGAGGTCAAGTACTAACCTCCTGAATGCCTGGATCCCACAGCACCCACCAGAGTTCATCTTCTCCTGGTGTGATGACCCAGGTTAGTGATGTAGCCAGAAATTTTTTTGAGGGGCCCACTCGCCAAAACAAAAAGTAACAAAAAGTCATAGCCAAAGCTCACTTCCTTTAAAGTGGTGATTAGTAGAAGGAAGAATGTCCACTTACATAGGTACTTAGAGTGGGTAGAGGAATGACCACCTAAACAGTACAAAGAGAAAGAGATGTACACCGCTCAGGCACTTTGGAACTTCACAGCCAGTCTTGGGTGCAGGACCTTGGATCGCCACTGCAGACAGGATACAAGAGAAATGGCCGCACCCCAGGCAATAGCTCACGATGAAAGGCTTTTTTGAACAAGGATGGAGGGTACAGCGAAATGGATGGTAGACATGTTTCACACGACTCACAGCGTGCTAGTGAACAAGTACGTTGTGAGTCGTGTGAAATATGTCTACCATCCATTTCTCTGTAGCCTGCATCCTTGTTCAATAAAGCCTTTCAATGTGAGCTATTGCCTGGTGTGCGGCCATTTCTCTTGTACACCTAAACAGTTGCCAGTAAAAATAAAAATGTGCAGAAGGGCATTTTTTTTCCACCTGCATAGGAGAGGTTGATTTCTTCGGCCCACTGACCACCAATGTAAGGAGGTATTCTTTTTTCTGCTGACCTTCAATTTAAGGAGGTTTGTGGTAAGTGGGAAAATTTCCTCTTATGCATTAGTATAAACAACGGTACATTAAATTATCCATAGCAACCCTTTAGAAGCCTTTACAGGTTACCAGTTTGGAGTTACACAGGAGGTCTGGTGCTAGAATAATTGCACTGACTCTGGCATTTGTGGTAATACCTCACGTGTGGTGCGATCGCTGAACCATCAGGGCAGGAACAGGGGAACGTTAACATTTTTACACTGTACTTTTTTTTCCAGCGTTGTTACTATCACAAGGGATAAACAAGATCCCTTGTGATAGTATGCACCATGACCTGTCTATGAGAACCTATATCTCTCCTCTGGCCTCCAAAGCAGCCGATTAAACCAAGATCGGTTTGATCGGCTGCTTTACATACTGGCAACAGCTTGTAAATAAACAAACCAAAAAAGAACACAGTGGGTGGGATGTCACATCTTGATTGATGGAGGATAGGGATGGGCTCTGTGTTCAAGTCAAACGTAAGTTTGACTCGAACATCAGCTGTTCATGTGCTTGCAGAACATAGGAACAAATGGGGCACTCGGCGGGAAGTTCACCCACCAATGAGCGCCCCACATTGCACTGCGCTGTTGCAGTGCATTGATTGCTGATGATTGCCCAAAGCAGGCAGCTGACCTGTATGCTTTAGCCAATCACAGCACAATGTCCTGTCAGAGCCATGATTGGCAAAAGGCAGGGTGCCTTTGGTCAATCATGGCTCAGGGACTAAGTCCACGCCCCACACTCTATAAGGCTGCTACTTACACGGCAGCTATGTATAGTGTGTAACAATAGAGATTAGGCAAGTAGTTAGTGGATAGTGTGTTCAGCCAGTTTAGTGCAGTCAGTATAGTGTACAGGTATACTCTACTTTTAAAATGTATTGATATGTTGTAGTCCTGGGCCCCTCCCAGTGCTCCCCAAGTTTTGTGTCCCTGTCACTTATAGTTCGGGAGCAGTGCCATGCCAAGCTATCCAATATTTCCCATGGATGCCAATGGTAAAGACAGGGAGCAGCGTCATGCCAAGCTGACCAAGATTTATCATAGACACTAATGTTAAAGACAGGGGGCAGTGCCATGCCAAGCTGACCAATTATCCCCATAAATGCCAATGAGTACTGAAAGCTGAAAATTGGTCTGGGAAGGAAGGGGGTGAAAGTGCCCTGTATTTAAGTGGTTAAGGGGAACCCTATGACAGAATAAAAAAAATGACGTGGGGTCCCCCCCAAAATCTAGACCAGGCCCTTTGCGGACTTTTGATTTTTCATGTTTCTGTCCCATAGACTTAAATAGGGTTCACATGTTCCCTAGAACTTTTTCCCTGTTCGAGATGTTCTGGTGCGAACCGAACAGGGGAATGTTTGGCCCATGACTAATGGATGATCTGCCTCCCATAAAAGCATGAGGACACAGGCTATAGAGGATTTCAAGAGGCAGTGATTCCATAAATGAGATAACACCCCCGTACTGTACATGTTTTTGCAGTGCTCTTTTTTGACTTCTCAACAGCATCAGTTACAGCCTGTAGATGTGCATATTGAGGTCATAGAGGTTTCTAAACTTTTAAAAATATATTTATTTCCCAATTTTTAAATTCATAAATAATACAGATCATGCCAAAAATGTGTTATTTTTTTTAACAATAAATTTTTATTAATTTGTAAAGAATAACAATACACAATTTAATAAGCAGTAGTTGATAACATTGGTGTAAACCTCAATACAAGGAAGGGTCAGTAAGTTTTTTATACAAATCTTGATATCCCTGACCATCCTACCCCAGATTGGATCAATCTGTAGGCATGGAGTGGAAATCAAGTTAACCAGAGAAAAGCAATTACATGGGACACAACAAAACAAAAACAAGGAAAAAGGAAATTTTCAGCACACCTGTAGACTACATCAGAGTGGATGGTTATGTTTTCTTTTTTTCATATTTGTGATTCTTCTTTCTCTCTTTCTGTCCTTTCCTCTCTCTCTCTCTCTCTCTCTCTCTCTCTCCACTGTCATCCTCATCCCACCTGGCAACTAACACCCCACCCCCTGTCATCCTCTTCTTCATCACACCTGGCAACCCACTGATACCTTGCTAACACCCCAACCCTGTCATCCTCAACCTCATCACACCTGGCAACCAACTGATACCTTACTAACACCCCAACCCCTCATCTTCATCCTCAGCTTTATCACACCTGGTAACCCACTGATACCCTACTAACTCGCCACCCATATCCTCATCATTCTCATCTTCATCACAGCTGGCAACCCACTGCTACCTTGCTAACACCCCACCCCCTGTTATCCTCATCTTCATCACACCTGGCAATCCACTAATACCTTACTAACACCCCACCCCCTGCCTTCCTCATCCCCATCTTCATCACACCTGGCAACCCACTGCAACCTTGCTAACACTCCAACCCTGTCATCCTCATCAACATCACACCTGGCAACCCATTGATTCCTTACTAACACCCCACCCCATCATCCTCATCTTCAGCTTCATTGAACCCTGGCAACCCACTGATACCTTACTAACACCCCACCCCTATCATCCTCATTCTCATGTTCATCACACCTGGAAACCCACTGCTACCTTGCTAACACCCCACCCCTTTCATCCTCATTCTCCTCTTCATCACACCTGGCAACCCACTGCTACCTTGCTAACACCCCACCCCCTGCCATCCTCATCACACCTGGCACCACACTGCAACCTTGCTAACACCCCACCCCCTGCCATCCTCAGCTTCATCACACCTGGCAACCCACTGATACCTTACTAACACCCCACCCCTATCATCCTCATTCTCATCTTCACACCTGGCAACCCACTGATACCTTACTAATACCCCACCCCCTATCATCCTCATCCTCATCACACCTGGAAACCCACTGCAACCTTGCTAACTCCCCACCCCCTGCTGTCCTCTTCCTCATCTTCATCACACCTGGCAACCCACTGCAGCCTTGCTAACACCCCACCCCCTGTCATCCTCATCAGACCTGGCAACCCACTGCTCGCCCCCTAGCCTCCTACTCACGATCGACATATAGTTACTGTATGTCAGTTTGCCCAGGAGCGGCTGCCTGCCGCAGTATAACTGCAGTGGGCGATCATAAAGCGGTTAATTTAGGAGGTCATGGAATTCTGGTAAGCCTCCATAAATTAATTTTTGGTGATGGTTTTTCACACTGGTGGAGGATGCACTGATTTATTTGATTTCTTAGTGAAGAATGGAATCATCACATGGAGTGGACACTTTTTAACTTTTATATGTTTTGTGTATTTAGGGTTAAACAGCTTCTTTGGTATTTCACTAATCTTTGCATCATAATTTTTTTGTTTAGCACAGAACATTATTTTTAGTTATTTGTGACTAAGGCCCCTTTCACACAGGCTAACCGTTTAGATCCGCCTGTCTGTTTTTCAGGCGGATCTGAACGGAGGCCCCATGCATCTCTATGGGGCAGCGGATGTCAGGGGAGACAAGTCCGCTGACATCCGATCAGATCCGTCAAATCTGGACGGATGGAAACACTTTTTTCCATCCGTTCAGCGGATCGGATCGGATCAGATGAGAACGGACAGACGGTCTGTTCTCATCCGATTCCCCCATAAAGAACAGTGCGGAGACAGAGCTGCCATCCGCCTGCTCAGCGGGGGATCGGCGGATCGATCCCCCGCTGAGAAAAAACGGAGTCCGCCGACGGACTCCTATGTGTGAAAGGGGCCTAAGTTAATATCACTTAGTGTGCATGCAGCTGGTTTTCTTAACTACATTTGTTTGGTTTATTTCGTTCAAAGTGCTATAAAATCCAAAGCCAGAAATGTATTATCTTGCAGCTTGCCAATCTTTAAATGCAGTGGCTATATTAGTTTTCTTTTTAAGGTTTTTTTTTTCTTTTTTTTTTCACTTGATGATCTAGCCAGTAACACACTTAACATCTTAGGGTCTCTCCACTCTGGCTGGATAGCAGAAACATCTTTGGACAGCAACGTTCTCAATGTGGCAATAGGGTAGTGTTAGATACACTAATGGCACTTTTCCACTGCAAGTACCGGCTCGGCTCCACTCGGCATTTCAGCATTGTATAGGCTCTACTCAGCTCGGTTTGCTTTTCCACTAAAGTAGTAAGTGGGTGGGATTACAAGAATTCTCTGACCAATCAGTGGCTAGTAATGACAAACAATCAAGGCTGCATGCAAAGCATTGTGGGATATGGTATAGGTATGGCCCGCTTGGAACCCCAACCGAGGTGGTACTGTTTAAGCGAGCCGTACCGAGCCATACCATGTAGTGGAAAAGCGCCGCTGTACCAAACTGTACCCAACCGTCTAACACGTACCCTGCGGTACCATGCAGTGGAAAAGCGCCAAACCGAGCCAAACCGAGCCATACCATGCAGTGAAAAAGCGCCTTTACACACCTCCTGTATTAGAGTGCCTCCACTCTAAATGAAGAGCACAGGGGGCACCTATGAACAGCAGCATTGTCAGGCTGGGAGGAGGGGAGTCTTAGATGGACTAGCAGATTTAAATACACTATCAAATTAAAGCCAAACTCAACCTAACACTTTATTAATAGGTCCAGCACACAGTATTTTTCCTTTTCAGATAAAGGTTTTACATAAATGAAAAAAACTGACCATTGTAAGCACCCCTGTTTAATGTTAAATGGTTTGGCTCGGCCCTCTAACTGTCCTTTTTTCTGGACAGCTTAGTATGCTAAAGGAAGTTGAAAAATAACAGACTTACTGGCTGGATCACCTGGTGAAAATAAAAGGAAAAAGCCTAAAAATAGAAAACTTGTTTACCTTGACTCAGGACTCTATTTTCCTGACAGGCAACATGGCAGGGAGAGATCCCAGCTACTACTATAGCAGGTCGTTGTGGAGTTCGGAAGGAGATGAGAGGTACATGCCATGGGTGCCTTGTTTTAATAATGCCATTGCTGACTTCTATTCAACATTATTTATAGTTCTGAAAGCACAGGGGGTTACAGGCCTGTCTTAAATTTAAAAGATCTAATCACCTTTATAGAGTCCTTAAAAATGGAGTCAATAGAGACCATTATTAGGGTAGTTCATTAAAAGTCTAGCCTATTTCAATAGACCTACAAGATGCTTACCTGCATGTGGCAATCTCCCTTCTTCGCCAGAAATTGTCCTTGAAAGCACTATTTTCAATTCTGCTGCCTTCCCTTTCGGATGGCCACTGTACCAAGGTCATTCACAACAGTTCTTTTAAATTTAGTGGTGAACATCTGTACGATGGGGATCCAGCTAAATCACTACCTAGATGATCTTGTGGTAGTAAGCTGATCAAGAAGAGAGGCATTAAAAAATTTAGACTGAACATTTTAATTTCTTTCCATGTTCAAGTGGCTAATAAACCACAAAAAGTGTCAACTACTATAGAGTCACCTCAAGCCATACATCAGAAGATGTAGATGTCCATCTTTTATGTCAATGCTTTCATCTGTTGAAGGTTCTAGCGGCTACTATATCAATAGTCCCATGGATGGGGTGACATTTAGTTGGCATTTCTCCAGAAATGGGACAAGAAAAAACATACCCAACTGTATTGAATTTCGGATCAGGTGAAGATGCTGGTGGATGCTGCCTGTCAGTTTGGATTAGGAGAGGTACTTTAGCCCAGGAGACTGGATAACGGTGACTTCCAATGCCAGTCTCAAGGGCTGGGAAACACGATACCTGGGTCAGAAGCTGCAGAGAAGATGGTCAAACTCACCAAGCACATGATCCAAGGTCATTGAGGTGAGGACAGCTTTTCTGGCTCTTTGCCATTTCTAGCCTCTTCTGCGAGAGAAGTGAGTCAAGTGGGAGTCAGCACCAAGCTTCCACTAGGCAGATAACAATTTAACCAAATTGTTAGCAGTCCACATTCCAGGAAAGAGAAACACCATAGCAGTCATAATTTCCCAGATAGGAATGGTTAATATGTAAACATTAAGTACCTAAAGTATACCTAAAGGCAAATCGTTTTAGCTTTAGATAGAGTCGAAAGGCATTAGAACACCTGCCAGATTGTTTTTGCCAACTGTGCCCCCTCAGAGAGATTCACTCTCTCTCTATTTTTCCTGTTTACCATTATCACCATGAGTTAAAGTGAAAGAAAATCCCAAATCCTGGGTAATCACCCGAACAGGAAGAGGAAATCTTCCAATGGGGACACTAATTATGGTGGCAACCAGAGATTTCCTCACTTAATGAGAACACAGATGGATAAAAACTGACAGGGGTTAACCATGCCATCATACTCCATCTAAAAGGAAAATTAGGTTCTGCCTAGTTTTGCTCTAATCAGGATCTTGCACAGGTGGGGGGTTTCATTAAAAAAATCTGATGGCCTAAAACCACAACTGCTGACTGTTAGTGTACTTCTCCTGAAACCCTTGTGCCCTGGGGAACAATGCGTTAGCCCAGAAGTGGGATTTTCCATCAGTCTACATCTTTCCTCTGGTTCCCCCAATTTTCAGGGTACTCCAGAGGAGTCAGTAAAATGAGGTGCAGGCAGTTTACACCTTGTCGGTCTGGCCCCACAGGTCTCCACTGTTCTAACGGTAAGAGACTTAAGATTTTTGACCCATAAACTTTCTAATCCAGTATGTACCATGTCCAGAGAGGTTAATATTAGCAGCTTAGAAATTAAGGGGTAAAACTTAAGACCAGGGGCTTTTCAATAGACCTCTTTTGCAAGCTAGGAAAGTCTGCAAATGCTACATACAATGCTAAAGATTCTTCCAAGCCTCACCACTTTCTTAGTTTGTTGCAGCAACAAGTAGATTTGGGACTATTTTACAATAGTATTCAAGTCCAAATTTAACCACTTTCCTTTCTTAGGCCAATTTAACACTTGTGCGACTTGTCCTGCGATTTTGGACTGCAAAGTTGCATGACAAGTTGTACTTTATTATTTCCAATGAGTACCATTCATATCTGTGCAAATTCAAGTTGCAACGACTTCAAAGTAGTCTCTGCACTACTTTGGTCCGACTTTGATGAGTTTTGAGGTCCTTAGACCTCAAGATAACACAGGCATTGCTTCAAGTCCAGTCAAAATCACAGCAAAAAACCTGCAGCACTAATGTGAAAGGGGCCTTATAGTATCTCACTCTAAAAACTGCTTTTTTTGAGTGTTACACCAAGGCAAAGTAGTTTTGAGACAGACTTTCTTCCCTAAGTTATGTCAAACTTCTATCTGAACATAGAGTGGTCTTTGCTGGTCTAATATTTGAATCCTTAGGGGAAGATCTCCAGTGGCATGTTTTAGACCTGGAGATACAGTGCCTTGTGAAAGTATTCGGCCCCCTTGAACTTTGCGACCTTTTGCCACATTTCAGGCTTCAAACATAAAGATATAAAACTGTAATTTTTTGTGAAGAATCAACAAGTGGGACACAATCATGAAGTGGAACGAAATTTATTGGATATTTCAAACTTTGTTAACAAATAAAAAACTGAAAAATTGGGCGTGCAAAATTATTCAGCCCCTTTACTTTCAGTGCAGCAAACTCTCTCCAGAAGTTCAGTGAGGATCTCTGAATGATCCAATGTTGACCTAAATGACTAATGATGATAAATAGAATCCACCTGTGTGTAATCAAGTCTCCGTATAAATGCACCTGCACTGTGATAGTCTCAGAGGTCCGTTTAAAGCGCAGAGAGCATCATGAAGAACAAGGAACACACCAGGCAGGTCCGAGATACTGTTGTGGAGAAGTTTAAAGCAGGATTTGGATACAAAAAGATTTCCCAAGCTTTAAACATCCCAAGGAGCACTGTGCAAGCGATAATATTGAAATGGAAGGAGTATCAGACCCCTGCAAATCTACGAAGACCTGGCCGTCTCTCTAAACTTTCAGAGAGAGGCCCATGATCACTCTGGATGAACTGCAGAGATCTACAGCTGAGGTGGGAGACTCTGTCCATAGGACAACAATCAGTCATATACTGCACAAATCTGGCCTTTATGGAAGAGTGGCAAGAAGAAAGCCATTTCTTAAAGATATCCATAAAAAGTGTCATTTAAAGTTTGCCACAAGCCACCTGGGAGACACACCAAACATGTGGAAGAAGGTGCTCTGGTCAGATGAAACCAAAATCGAACTTTTTGGCAACAATGCAAAATATTATGTTTGGCGTAAAAGCAACACAGCTCCTCACCCTGAACACACCATCCCCACTGTCAAACATAGTGGTGGCAGCATCATGGTTTGGGCCTGATTTTCTTCAGCAGGGACAGGGAAGATGGTTAAAATTGCTGGGAAGATGGATGGAGCCAAATACAGGACCATTCTGGAAGAAAACCTGATGGAGTCTGCAAAAGACCTGAGACTGGAATGGAGATTTGTCTTCCAACAAGACAATGATCCAAAACATAAAGCAAAATCTACAATGGAATGGTTCACAAATAAACATATCCAGGTGTTAGAATAGCCAAGTCAAAGTCCAGACCTGAATCAAATCGAGAATCTGTGAAAAGAACTGAAAACTGCTGTTCACAAACGCTCTCCATCCAACCTCACTGAGCTCGAGCTGTTTTGCAAGGAGGAATGGGCAAAAATTTCAGTCTCTCGATGTGCAAAACTGATAGAGACATACCCCAAGCGACTTACAGCTGTAATCGCAGCAAAAGGTGGCGCTACAAAGTATTAACTTAACCACTTGCCGACCGCCGCCCGACTATATACGGCGGCGGTCAGCCCCTCACAGGCAAAGTGACGTACCGGTATGTCACTAGCCTGTGAGCCACTAGGGGGCGAGCGCGCGCCGCCGGAGGCGCGCTCCCACCCCCGCTCGTTCCCTAAGCAGCCCGCGAGTGTGACCGGCGGACCCGATGTCCGCCGGTCACTCGCGATCGTCGGATACAGCAGGAGAAAGGCAGGCAGCTAATGTAAACAAAGCCGACTGTCTTTCTCCCCTGTGTATCAGCACAGATCATACGGTCCTGCTATGTAGGACCGTTGATCTCTGCTGTTACACACACAGCCACATCCAATCACAGTTAGAAGCACGCCCCTGGGGACACACTTACCCCCCTCCCTCTCCAATAAAGTTAACCCCTTCCCTCCCAGTGTCATTTTTACAGTAACAGTGCACATGTATAGCACTGATTACTGTAGTAATGTCACTGGTACCCCCAAAAGTGTAAAAAATGTCAGTCAAGGGTCTGATCTGTCCGCCGCAATGTCTCAGTCCCGCAAAAAAAATCGCAGATCGCCGCCATTACTCGTTTAAAAAAAAAACAATAAAAATGACAAAAATCTTTCCCTTAGTTAGTAAACGCAATAACTTTTGCGCAAACCTATCAAAATACACTTTTTGCGATTTTTTTTTTACCAAACATGTAGCAGAAAACAAATTGGCCTAAAATGTTAAAAAAATTTGATTTTTACATTTTTTTGGAGGGGGATTTCATATAAAAAAATGTGAAAAACATTGTTATTTTTGCAAAATTGTCGCACTTTTTTTGTTTATAGCGCATGATCAAAAAATCGCACAGGTGATCAAATGCCACCAAAAGAAAGCTCTGTTTGTGGGGAGAAAAAGGACGTAAATTTCAGTACAGTGTCGCACGACCGCGCAATGGTCCGTTAAAGTCACGCAGTGCTGAATCGCAAAATAGGCCCTGGTCAGGAAGGGGGTAAAATCTTCCGGGGCTTAAGTGGTTAAGGGGGCTAAATAATTTTGCATGCCCAATTTTTCAGTTTTTTATTTGTTTAAAACGTTTGAAATATCCAATAAATTTCGTTCCACTTCATGATTGTGTCCCACTTGTTGTTGATTCTTCACAAAAAATTATAGTTTTATATCTTTATGTTTGAAGCCTGAAATGTGGCAAAAGGTCGCAAAGTTCAAGGGGGCCGAATACTTTCGCAAGGCACTGTATATATCTTGATGTACCTGGAGAGGACAGCACCTATCAGGAAATAAGAAAAACTTTTCACCATTTTGACAGGGACAAGAAAAGGTTAGCCAGCATCAGCAAGAGCAGTTGCAGCATGGCTTCTATATTCTATCAATGTGGGCTACAAAATTCTGAACTTTGACCCTCTTTGTTTGGATCTTCAAGTATAACATCAGAACATTGGCTGCAGGTATCCCCAGCCTATCATAGTACACGGTGAGGCATCAGGAAAGGAAAATTTCAGTAAGTATCTGATAGGAATTTTATATATATATATATATATATATATATATATATATATACACACAAAAGAAGTGGTCCCTTAGTCTGTTTCTGGTCATAAAATCAATTGTTAAACTAATACACAGTGTAAAGCTAATACCAGCTTTAGAAAAAAAAACCCCAACCCAAATTCTGGAGTCAGGGTAACAGCTTAGAAACACCTGCTAATTGTTTACAGTAGAGGGCTAGCAGTTTTCCAAGATCTGTTATAGAAAGACATGTGAAAGGCATTGGAACTTTGAAAATTGATTTTTTAATAGAGCTTGTAGATACAGAGATTAACAACAGCTTGTTTTAAAGTGTTTTTACTGCTTGTTTAGAATGTGTAAATTCTTTAATATGCATGGTTTGGGCACAGGTTGACCTTAATTAAACTGCCTAAAAATGCAGTGAAAATGTTTGGCACTATATAAACTTCTTTGATTTTCACATATTAATCACATAACAAATACTAAAGAACCATTTACCAAAAACACTTTCCTGTCCAAATGAAAAAAATCCATTCAATAATAAATGCCAAGTAGAAAGAACAATGAAAGGTGTATAAAGGTATTATTTCTTTAGATAAATAGAGTACCGTACATTGTGCCCAACAGTAATACATAAAGATTAAAGCACATTAAGGCTATAGCAATTTGTGTGTTTAATATAGATAGTGCAAAGTATATGCTTGAAGTAGCTAAATCAATTTCAACTGTTAGAGATTGTCAATGTCACCCTTGGCATGCTCCTTAACATGGCTTAATAATATAAAAATATGATCACAATTAGTCGTATAAGTAACAACAATAAATGTGTTCTCTCTTTATATGCACATAATTGTGTTATCTACACACAGGGGGATGCCCCCCGCCAGAACACACCGGTCAGTGCTCTCAGCCATAATCAGATGCCGATCTGCAGACTTTTTTCTGCAGCCCTTCTGTCAGACCCGCTGCCATACACACAGGCCGAAAGTCGGTTGATTTCTAGTTACAGGCTTATGCCGCCCAATATTCAGCCAGTGTACGGTCCCTTAGTCCCTGAATTTTACTTGGTATCAGCTTTTTGCAGTCCCTGCGCCCCCGATCATCAGCGGGGAAGCTGGCGCGTGTGTCAGGCGGCTCCGATTGCCGCCTGATACTCTCGATCTCTCCCCGCTGATAGAGAAGGATGGTCGGTCGGTAAACACAGCCGTCCGTCCTTCTCCCTCGGATGATCACAGAGACCATGTGTTCCTTCTATATAGGATCACATGTCTCTGTGCTCATCTCACAAGCCCAACCCCCCCCCCCCCCCCCCCACAGCTAGAATCACTCTACTAGGCTTAAATTTACCCCTTGATCACCAACAATGTTAACCCCTTCCCTGCCAGTGTCATTATTACAGTAACAGTGCATATTTTCTAGCACTGATTATTGTAGTAATGTCACTGGTACCCCCAAAAATGTCAAAAATGTCAGTTAGGGATCCGATCTGTCCGCCGCAATGTCGCAGTCCCGAAAAGAATCACAGATCGCCGCTATTACTAGTAAAAAAAAAACAAAAACGCAATAACTTTTGATTTTGATTTTTTTTTTTTGGGAATGTTATATACGTAGCAGAATGTGAAAAATATAGTTTTTTTTTTTTTGCTTATAGCGCAAACAATAAAAACCGCACAGGTGATTAAATGCCACCAAAAGAAAACTCTATTTTCGCAAAATAGGGCCTGGTCATTAAGGGGGAAACCCTGCGGTCTGAAAGTGATTAACAGACATACATATCCTTGGACAGGTAAAACTGCTGTGTCTACTATCTGTATATTTATTTTTTTGTTTGGATAGTAGCTTTAAAAGTTGAAATCTGGTTAAACCACCAAATTCACAGTTGAAGCACATATATAGGAGCTGTTTTAGCTGCCAACGGGTTTGCATCTCTTTCTGTCCAGTCCTGTGAATTACGCTGTCCTGTCAGGCAACAAAGCCAGGTTGTTGACTTTGTTGGCCTCTAGTGGTGTTTCTCCTGCTGCACAGGTAAGTACAAGACGCTGATTCCAATTCAAATTCATCTACTCTATGCTTTTTTGTTCTATCTGTCTGGAGTTGTGCTTTAACCACTTAAGGACCTTGTCATATCAGACACTCCCTAAAAAACTTTAACAACTTTTCTACAGTGTATCTCATACACCCTGCTCCCCTCCCACTGCCACAGCTTTTTGGCCTTTATTATTGCCAATTTAATTATGCCAACCTGGAACTACTATTTATTACAATGCAAGAACTGTTGCCAAAATACATCCGCTCCTATGTAAAAAATTACACTTGCAGATAGTCTGCAAGAGTCCTCGAGTAACACAATGTGACAATGGGTTGTTATATTGTATTTACAATTTAATTTACCAAGTAGTGCAAAGAGGTGACCTTTTATTTGAACATGACATCAGTTAAAAAAACCTTCCATGTAAAAACAATATATATTTTTTTTATTTAATAAACAAATTCAGTTTTTACGATTGAATACATGTGTGATATCAGCAGTCACAGTATCAGAAAACAGAAAACATATCTAGTTAATGAACACTAAGGATTAATTGTGTCGAAGGGAGAACAGTAAAAGTCAAAGAACATATAAATCAGAAGCAAGTCAGGGAGAAAAAGAGAACCATGTGGTACATGGCGGTAAGGTTCTCTTGGCTGAAACTATATTATGGAAAGGAGGTGACCATGATAAAAGAAGGGGGAGGTAACAATAAAAAAAGAGAAACCAATTTTTTTTTCCATACAGAAAAAAGGGGGCAGGGGGAAGTGGGGTAGGGAGTAAAAGGTGATGAACAGGTAGTTAGCGAGTAATCAGAATGTCAATAGTCTCAAGTAATGCTTTTCCCTCCTCCATGTACATAAAGGTGTTTTAACGGAAGCATGTTTTGTTATAATCTTCAAGTTGGTTGTGTAAGGAGAGGACTAGGCCTTCCATGTCATTAATATATTTCACCTTGGACAACCATAGTGACAGAGTCGGTGGATGTGGGTCTTTTCACTTTAAGGAAATACAAGACTTACCAGCATTGATCAGATGCCACAGAACTGATTTTTCGTATATTATAAATAGTATCTCTGAATCATAATAAAGCCGCGCTTATCCTAACATAATTAATATCTATAATCAATAAATATAAGTGAATAAACAATTAATAATATGCTTGATCAATAATAAATGACTAATATATTCAAAGTAATCCTAGTGTCATCCAATGTGTAAAAATAAAATATATAATAGCATGAATAGTCCGTGAGGTGCAAACTGCTGTGACAAAGGTGCTAGGTGCAAGAAGATTATATATAAATCCAGGGACGTCAATACATATACACTCTTCGTCCCAGTGTGACGGCTAACTGTACCTCCAAAATATATATATTGTGAACAAAGTGACAAGTGCACAACAGCTACGTAACAGTAGGATGATAATATTATGTATAAAACTAATAAACAATGAAATAAAAAATAAAAATCCCATAAAACAAGTCCATTCAGTGATCTGTTGCAGCTTAAATCATCATGCAGTGTGTATATGTATTGACGTCCCTGGATGTATATATAATCTTCTCTCACTTTGTCACAGCAGTTTGCACCTCACGGACTATTCATGCTATTATATATTTTATTTTTACACATTGGATGGCACTAGGAGTACTTTGAATATATAAATCATTTATTATTGATCAAGCACATTATTAATTGTTTATTCACTTATATTTATTGATTATAGATATTAATTATGTTAGGATAAGCGCGGCTTTATTATTATATACCTACTTTGATTGATTCAGTTTTAATTGAAAGGCTGAGTTAAGAGCTGCAGCAGATCCTGTCCTTACACCTGATTCCTGCAAGAGATTTATCTGTTACTTAAGCCCCGTACACAGGTACCGATCGTCGGCCGAACGATCGGCCGTCTTTTGTCCAGGGCTGTCGTGTCTGTTGAAAACTGCAAAAGACTGAACACGAATTTTGTCGGCCAACAACAGCCGACTGCAGAAGTGATGTCATGTGATGGTTAACTTTCCGTGTGTTTTTTCTTTTCTGCTGATTGTCGGACGAATTCTGTACTGACTGGCGAACAATCGGCCGTTCTGGTGTTGGCCAACAAAAATTTTAATGTCTACACGACAGATTATTTTCGGCCGAAAGTGCGCTGTCGGCTGTCGGAAGCATCATACTAACAAGCCTACAATTGGCGGATCGGTCGTCGGCCGAATATTTACGGCCGACAATCGGTACATGTGTACGGGGCTTAAGTGATAGCACAGGGGTTATTTCTTAAACTATCTCTGAATCATGTAGCAGGGAAAATGAGGAGTCCTCAGGAAGGACATTATCAGTACATTTTTGGGAAAACCTCCGCACCTCTCTCCAGAACTGTGTCAGCTTCACACAAGACCAAAATTTATTATAAATATATTATGTATATAAAATTATTCTCTATTTTTATTTAGAAAATTGATTTCTTTATAACCACTTAAGCCCCGGAAGATTTTACCCCCTTCCTGACCAGGGGGTATTTTGCGATTCGGCACTGCGTGACTTTAACGGACAATTGCGCGGTCCTGCGACGCTGTACCTAAACGAATTTGACGTCCTTTTTTTCCCACAAACAGAGCTTTCTTTTGGTGGTATTTGATCACCTGTGCGATTTTTTGATCATGCGCTATAAACAAAAAAAGAGCGTCAATTTTGCAAAAATAACAATATTTTTCAAATTTTTTTATATGAAATTCCCCAAAAAAATGTAAAAATCAAAATTTTTTAACATTTTCGGCCAATTTGTTTTATGCTACATATGTTTGGTAAAAAAAAAAAAATCGCAAAAAGCGTATTTTGATTGGTTTGCGCAAAAGTTATCGCGTTTACTAACAAAGGGAAAGATTTTTGTCATTTTTGTTGTTTTTTTTTTTTTAACGCGTAATGGCGGCGATCTGCGATTTTTTTTTTGCGGGACTGCGACATTGGGGCGGACAGATCGGACCCTTGACTGACATTTTTGACACTTTTGGGGTTACCAGTGACATTTCTACAGTAATCAGTGCTATACATATGCACTGTTACTGTAAAATGACACTGGTAGTGAAGGGGTTAACTTTTTTTGAGAGGGAGGGGTGGTGTGTGTCCCTAGGGGCGTGATTCTAACTGTGATTGGCTGTGGCTTGAGCTGTAGGAACAGTGATCAACGGTCCTACATAGTAGAACCGTATGATCACTATTCCTACACAGGGGAGAATGACAGGCGGCTTGTTTACATCAGCCGCCTGCCTTTCTCCCGCTGTCACGGACGATCGTGAGTGCCCTGCGGACATCGGGTCCGTCGGGCACGCGCGCGGGGGGGTCCGTGACCGAGCGGGAGCGCGCCTCCGGAGGCGCGCGCTCGCTCCCCAGAGTCTCACAGGCTAGTGACGTACCCATACGTCACTTTGCCTGTGAGGGGCTGACCGCCGCAGTATATGTACTTGCGGCGGTAGGCAAGTGGTTAACACCTTTCATCCCTTAGTTAACCATAAACATCCCTAATGTACTCAAACAAACAACAAAATATTGAACAGCATTTATACTTTTAGTAATGATACTTATTTTAAAAAATTAAGAATGATATTTTTCTCTAGAGATTAAATATAAAATTAAATAATTTTGCAAAACAATATTGCCAAAAGAAGGCCTAATTTGCCTTCAAACAATCAATGTATATTTTGTTTTTGTTATCAACAAATAAACCATCCAATAACGGAACTGTAAAACTACTGAAGCCTGCTGAACTGTGCTTTAAATTTGTTTAAAAAAAATGTTTAAATCCCAATAAGTTCTGTTTTAAAGTCTTCCAAGTTGAACAAAAAAAAGGTGTTTTTAAGGACTTCAAGTAATCTGTTGTCATATACTAGTAGATTCACAAACAAATCGTCATATGAAGATTCCCTTCAGTACATTCGATGACCTGAGAAATGTAATTTAAAAGTACTTTTGAAATTTTGTTTGCTTTTAACATTCAATTTTAGAATGAATATAATTTCCCCAACAAGAAACACATTTACTGTAAGAAATGTGTTAATTTGATAACATTTTCCATCCTGCTCCTTAAAATTTTCTTGTCACTGTGGTTAAAAGCAATCATCAATTTGACCCCACAAACAATTTAAAAATCAAACGAGTGTTCCTAAAATTCTTCTAATATATGGCCATCTTAAAGCTTGATCAATGCTTTGCAAATGCTGGTTGAAATTAATGCTCTCTAGCAAATTTTACAAAGGTAAGATTTAGCAATGCCTGCATGTTTAGCACCTATTTATGTTTTCAGGGAAAATTCTATTTAGACTAATTTACATTATACCTTTAGAAATATCACACAATATTTTTTGATAAAACTTTTCCTTTACTTCTAGCATGTCTGCTCCATGGTCTTTTGCCCTAGCTGCTTGTTCCTAAAAACCTAGTTTTAAAACAAGGTATAGCTAGGTTAAAAAAGGCTGACCAGACGTCCCCGGTTTTCGGGGACAGTCCCGGACTAAGGACACTGTCCCCGAACCTAGTCTGTCCCCGGTTTTGTCCATGGATTGGATTTGAATTTTGGCGCCCTATCCTTCCATACCTCCCTTTTCAGCCTGACCACAACGGGGCCCACTGTCACAGGAATTGGATCCTTGTTTGCAGTGCAGGGTTCTGTTTTGCATCAGGGAGAAGGTCGGCTGTGACTTCAAGGGAGGACAGATGAATCCTGGTCCTCTTGACTCTTGACCTTGACACACGCTACGTTTCCACGTGATGATGCTCAGTAGTAGCGGGAAATTAGTAAGTAAGAGAGTGAGAGGGAAAAAGCTGCCTTTCAAGTGTGTGTCAACCCCCGACCCATCCCGAATCCAGAGGTTAGTAGTCTGCAGTTAGGGCTTATGCAGTGGCAACTGAATACCTTTAACTTAAAATAACAGAATACAAATTACTCTGTATGATTCGTTTCCTAAATGGCAGTGATATATTTATTAAGTTACTCAATTTGCTTACATCTAGCTCTTAGACTTAGACCATCAGGGTCCAAGTATAAAACCAGGGTTAGACAGATAATAAGGTATTTATTGTTTTGTTTGTATTTATGCATATACTGTTCAACAATCTATTCAACCAGCAACATGGTCATACATGCAATAGCACACAATCACATACAGATATACATTATTATATAGACACACCATCAACAGTCACATACATTGACATATAATTGCATGAATTTTTTAATGAGAGTCACTGGTTGGCTGAGAGCGTCAGCTGCCTGCTTTCATCCAATCAGTGGCGCTACTGGGAGATTGACACTGGAACCCAGATTTTGGGGTTAAACCGTTCGAAAATGATTTAATCCCATAAGGTAAGACCTCACCCAGGGACCTCCTGACACCATAAAAACTTTACTTCAATGTTGTTACAGTACCTAAATGTTCCATCAACATTTGTAGTCTTAAAATAGTTGGCTATTGATATTTGATTATTTATGTTCAATGGTATCCTATGTGTTGTTACCATGCAACCTTTTACTGTTCTGAATTGTTTATTTATATTGTTATTGTTGAACCAAAATTCCTTGGTAAGAATAAAATACAAAATATGCATTGAAAATGTTTGCTCTATCTTATCTTCTTAACATTTGGTAGTCATATCCCAAGAATTATATTTTTATCTTGATTATTCGATAAACACATACCACATACACTGCATATATAATTTGAGGAAAATATGCTTATCAAATAGTTTACCATTTGCCAATAAAAAAATAAATAAATATGTCCCTGGATTTCATTTTAAAAATCTAGTCACCTTATTACCATTAGCAAGAACAGCAACACAGTTCACTCAAACTACTTCAACATCAATAGCTGTTTAGCCAGCACTGACCCACACTGCTTGTACCAAATCTTAGTGTGACTACATTATTCATTTAGGAAGCCACAGACTTTACAACTGCGAACAGTTTACAGCTGGCAACCCTCTGCGTGTTTAATAATCTACAACTGGTCTTTTACTATTGCAGCTTGAAATAACACCCTCAATGTCCCCTTCTGGCATTTCTAATTACCATTTAAATTTCCATTACCACAAAGGCTTATGGGAACCTTATCTCACAGTTTTGCATTATGGGGCAGTGTGGATGATGTCTGTCTGTCTCCATATTCACACTTTTATGGTGCTGTCATTATATCTATCCTTACCAGTGTGGACACATGCAAAATACTCTAAGTGCATGATCTATCCCCATGGACTGAGTCCTGTGCTCTGGTTTAAGCAGGCACTTCAGTGCTAATTACAGATAAATCATGATGTGCTCACTAAGTAATTGATTTAATGAAGTTCCTATGAAACTATTAAAGGCGAGTATAGGTCAGGCTGGAGACGCCCCAGAGAGCACATTGTGGGATGTTTAACTCCAGCCGTCTCCTCAGAAAGACATCGGGGCTAATAGGTGAAGTCACAGCTGTTCTCTTCTGACTTATCCTAGCCAAGAAAACCTGGGGCCAAACTTTTGAGCCAGACCATTGAAGCGACTCCTCATTAGGAGTCACAGCCTTCTGTAGACTACATGTAATGTGTGTGCTTGTAGCATGTGTGCATTTGGAGATGCTTAGCAGAGAAATAAGTGTTCACTGAATAGTGCACATCTAAAAGCAAGATGCATGTGTATGGGGTAGGTATGTAAATAGTATAAAAACTGTTCATACAGACTTGCATGGCAGTAGCATTTCTAGGGTTGTGCAAAACAAGGGGTAACGTTAGGTATGCATAAAGCAGGTATGTGAATTTAGTGATAAGTATATAAACTGTGCAGATAGGTGTGCATGGCAGGAGCATTGCTAGGATTGCGAAAGACCTGGGGCGCTCTTATTAGCCTAAAGGGGGAATGCTAAACAAAACCTGAACCTACTTGCTTTATACACTGCACACACATGTGCTGCCTTGTAAACAAAATATATGAATGAATTACTATGCCACATAAATGATCAGTTAAAAAAAAGAAAATCCCATTTGATTTCTGCAAACAAAATTTACATCTAGAGCTAACACTTTTTTTTAACTTTAAAAGAGAACTTCTCTAAAATGGTCCATTAAAATTTACCACTTGCCTACTGGGCACATTTACCCCCTTCCTGCCCAGGCCAATTTTCAGCTTTCAGAGCTGTTACACTTTTACCACTTACCCACTGGGCACTTAAACCCCCTTCCTAACCAAACCAATTTTCAGCTTTCAGTGCTCTCACATTTTGAATGACAATTACTCATGCAACACTGTCCCCATATGAATTTTTTATCCTTTTTTTTCACACAAACAGAGCTTTCTTTTGGTGGTATTTAATCAGAATTGGGTTTTTTATTTTTTGCGCTATAAATTTAAAAAGACCGAAAATTTTGTAAAAAAAAAATGCATTTTTCTTCGTTTTGGTTTTAAATTTTGCAAATTTAGTAATTTTTCTTCATAAATTTTGACCAAAATTTATACTGCTACCAATCTTTAGTAAAAATAACACAAATAAGTATACATTTTTTGGTCTTTGTGAAGGTTATAGAGTCTACAAGCTATGGTACCAATCATTGAAAATTGATCACACCTGATGTACTGACGGCCTATCTCATTTCATGAGACCCTAACAAGTCAGGACAGTACAAATACCCCCCAAATGACCCCTTTTTGGAAAGTAGACATTCCAAGGTATTTAGTAAGAGGCATGGTGAGTTTTTTTGAAGTTGTAATTTTTTCCCACAATTCTTTGCAAAAATGAAGATTTTTAAAAAAAAAAAAATATTTTTCACAAAATGGTCATATTACGAAGTTATTTCTTACACACTGTAAAGGCATACTTGCAACTACACCACAAAATACATTCTGCTACTCCTCCTGAGTATGGCGATACCACGTGTGACACTTTTCCACAGCCTGACCACATACAGAGGCCCAACATCCAAGGAGCACCGTCAGGCATTCTAGGAGCAAAAATTACACATATAATTTTCTAACGACTTATCACACTTTTGAAAGTCCTGGAGCACCAGGACAATGGAATTACTCACAAAATGACCCCATTTTGGAAAGAAAACACCACAACACATGATCTAGGAGGCATAATGAGTCTTTTGAACATGTCATTTTTTTCCACAAGTTTTTGGAAAATGTGGAAAGAAAACCAAAACGCATTTTTTTTTTACACAAAGTTGTCCATTTATAAGACATTTCTAACACATAGCATGTACATAGCAAAAATGACACCCCAAAATACATTCTGCTACTCCTCCTGAGTATAGGGCTACCACATATGTCACACTTTTCCACAGCCTGGCCACATACAGAGGCCCAACATGCAGGGAGCATCATCATTTCCTGACTTCCCATTACAATTTTGTGAGACACTGTAGGGCACTGATAAGCATTGTAGTGGCACTGATGTGGCATGGATGTGGCCTGGATGAGCACTGATGTGGCATGGATGTGGCACTGATGAGCACTGACGTGGAATGGATGTGGCACTGATGAGCACCGATGTGGCATGGATGCGGCACTGATGAGCACTGACGTGGCATGGATGTGGCACTGATGAGCACTGACGTGGGATGGATGTGGCACCGATGAGCACTGATGTGGCATGGATTAGCCCTGCTGTGGCATTGATGTGGCATGGATGAGCACTGACGTGGCATGGATGAGGCACAGGTGAGCACCCTGACATGGCATGGATGTGGCACAGTTGAGCAGTGACATGGCATGGATGTGGCATTGATGTGGCACGGATGAGCACTGACATGGCATGGATGTGGCACGGATGAGTACTGACATGGCATTTATGTGGCACGGATGTGGCACTGATGTGGAATTGATGTGGCATGGATGAGCACTGACGTGGCATGCATGTGGCACAGATGAGCACTGACATGGATTTGGCACTGATGTGGAATTGATGTGGCATGGATGAGCACTGATGTGGCATGCATGTGGCACAGATGAGCACTGACATGGCATTGATGTGGCACAGATGTGGCACTGATGTGGAATTGATGTGGCATGGACGAGCACTGACGTGGCATGCATGTGGCACAGATGAGCACTGACATGGATGTGGCACTGATGTGGAATTGATGTGGCATGGATGAGCACTGACGTGGCATGCATGTGGCACAGATGAGCACTGACATGGCATTGATGTTGCACGGGTGAGCACTGACGTGGCATGGATGAGTACTGACGTGGCATTGATGTGGCACGGATGAGCACTGACGTGGCATTGATGTGGCACAGATGAGCACTGATGTGGCATGGATGAGCACTGACATAGCATGGATGTGGCCTGGATGAGCACTGACGTGGCATGGATGAGCACTGAAGTGGCATGGATGTGGCATGGATGAGCACTGATGTGGCATGGATGTGGCACAGATGAGCACTGACGTGGCTTTAATGTGGCACGGATGTGCACTGATGTGGCATGGATGAGCACTGACATGGCATGGATGAGCACTGACGTGGCATTGATGTGGCACGGATGACCACTGACGTGGCACGGATGAGCACTGAAGTGGCATGGGTGTGGCACGGATGACCACTGACGTGGCATGGATGTGGCACGGATGAGCACTGAGGTGGCATGATTGTGGCACGGATGAGCACTGATGTGGCATGGATGAGCACAGATGTGGGATGGATGAGCATGGACGTGGCATGGATGAGCACTGAGGTGGCATGGGTGGGCACAGATGTGGTATGGATGAGCATGGATGTGGCATGGATGAGCACTGAGATGACATGGGCAGGCACAGATGTCGCACAGATGAGGCATGGATGATCACGGATGTGGCATGGATGAGGACGGATGTGGCATGGATGAGCATGGATGTGGCATGGATGAGCACGGATGTGGCACGGATGAGGCATGGATGAGCACGGATGTGGCACAGATGAGGCATGGATGAGCACGGATGTGGCATGGATGAGGCATGGATGAGCACGGATGTGGCATGGATGAGCACTGAGGTGGCATGGGTGGGCACGGGTGTGGCATTGATGAGCACTGAGGTGGCATGGGTGGGCACGGATGTGACACGGATGATGCATGGATTAGGCACGGAGGATGCATGGATGAGGCATGGATGATGCATGGATGGGGCACTGATGGGGCATGGATGGGGCACGGATGAGGCACTAATTGGGCACAGTTGAGGCAGAGGAGGCGTGCAGCTGCAGTTTCTCTCCTCTCCTCGCACGTGTACCGAGAGAGAGGAGAGAAATGAACCGGACATGCGCCGGTTTGTTGTGACGTGATCGCTCCGTCATTGGACGGAGCGATCACGTGGTAAAGGACCGCTCTCATTGGCCCTTTACCACGATCCGTGATGCGTCGGGTACCCGGGACCCGGCGAGCACGGACACTCCCGTGTGCGCGCCCCAGGGGGTGCGCGGGAGCGCGATTCTCGGAGGACATCCATGTACGCCCTCCCAGAACTATACAACCACTCTGCAGCCGTCTTTCGACCATGGGCCGGTCGGAAAGTGGTTAAATGACAATTGCAAGGTCATGCACCACTGTACCCAAACTACATTTTTATCATTGTTTTCACACAATCTTTAATCACCACTGGGTTTTTTATTTTTTGCTAAATAAACAAATAAACGAAAAAAGACTGAAAAAAAAAAAAAGAGGCTGCCCTGATTGGCATTGATAGGCTGCACTGATGGACACTGATAGGCACTGATGAGGTGGCACTGGTGGGCACTAATGAGGAGGCACTGATGAGGCTGCACTGATATGTGGCACTGATAGAAGGCACTGGTAAGCAGCACTGATGGGCGCTGATAGATGACACTGATAAAGAGGCACTGGTTGGCACTGATTGGCAGCAATGGTGGGCACTGATTGGCAGCACCAGTGGAAACTGATTGGCAGCAGTGGTGGGCATTGATTGGCAGCACTGATGGGCACTGATTGGCAGGACTGGTGGACACTGTTGGGACTGCACTGATAATCAAGACACTGAAAATAGTGCCCTGATTATCACTATAGATGTCCCTTTCACACTAGCCGGTTATCAGCTCTCCTCTCCTCACACTGTCAGAGTGGGGAAAGGAATGGCAATAACTGGTTTGTGTTTACATCGTGGTCAGCTGGGATTGGACACAGCTGATCACATGGTAAAGAGCCGCTGATTGGCTCTTTACCCTGATCTATGATCAGCTGTGTAAGGAGGACAATCTGTGATCACTGGAGGACATCATATGATGTCCTCCCAGAACTGATGGGCCACACTGTAGCCATCATTTAGCTATAGCGTGGTTGGCAAGTGGTTAAAAAAAAACATAATACTCAGATTTGAAACCACTGATTTTACACTATGTGAAGCTTTCTCGTTTTTCCATGCACATTCCCATGAATGGCCTCCGATATGTATTGTGGAGTGAAGTGGCAGCACCATGTATCCAGGATTTAAACTAATCACTTTTAAGCGCTATATGACTTCTCATTGGAAGGTCACACTGTTCTGGTACACCTCTAATTTGGGCACTGGTGTGTAATCACTAATTGTTTTTTTCACCTGGAGGAGTTTTCCTACAAACCCTGGACTGTTTTTAGTTTTGTTTTGATTTTGTTTTATGAGCACTGCATTTTAATTTAGTTTTTACAATTTTTGTAAATAAATAATATCAAACAGCGCAAACACAAAAGTTGTAAAAATAAACTAAATAAAATAAAATAAATACACTGAAACAATAGACAAGATAGCTGACCGGCCAAACACTGTGCAAGTGATTGCACAACACCATTTAAAACAAATATATAAATAAATACAGTGTAGCGCAGCTATATAAAGGAACAGTTCATAAAGTCCAATAAGGATGTGATCCCATACATATCTACAACTGGATAAATCCTTAGTGACTGGGCTTCCTCAGTGGGTGGAACTTAACAGCTGGGGAGTTGCTGGAGTGAGGTCTCCCCAGCTGTTAAGTTCCGGCAGACTTATGGTATGAGAACAGCATCTCACTTCCGGTCCCCATGAGATTGTTTATTGGTTACTATAGAGATTGGTCTGAGGCTATATAATGTCACAAGTAGCTCGACGCTCCACCTACTGAGGAAGCCCAGTCACGTTGTGATACGTGTCTAGGGGAGCAGTGGAGCTCAGTGATGTTTATGGGAATCACGCCGTGTGGAGGTGAGCCGGATGTTATTTACAACACATGTTTTAATATACCTTTTTGTAAGTGTCATTTCAAGTGGGGTCTAATAAATTGATTTTGCAGTAGTACACTATTTTTGTCCTTTTGCCTTAATACATACTTTCTGGAGAGACCTGTGAGGACGTGAGCCCGTATACCCTTTAGGAGGAGAAAGGAGCCATTGATCCGGGTTGTGAGGAGATAGGCTGCAGTGTATCTGTATGAAGGCCTGTGAGGACGTGAGCATGTATACCCTTTAGAAAGAGAAAGGAGCCATTGATCCGGGTTGTAAGGAGATAAGCTTTGGTTTATCTGTATGGAGGTGAGTAGGCACTTTGCTCGGTGATAGATATATCACTGTGTGTGAAGATAAAGCACGGGGTGATTTGATAACAATTATTCACGTATTCACGAAGGATTTATCCAGTTGTAGATGTATATGGGATCACATCCTTATTGGACGTTATGAACTGTCTCTTTATAGAGCTGCACTACACTGTATTTATTTATATAGTTTTACAATTTTTATAACTAAAGGTGTGTTAGCTGCTAATTTGTGGATTTCAACCTTTAGCAAACTTTTTATATGATCTGTGGATATGTACCCCCTTAAGTAGAACTAAAGCCTGCAATATTTATCCCTGCTGTAACAGAAGTCTGCAATATGTACCTCTGCTGGACCTCGCAAGGTCCCTCACCATCCCCGGAACCTTCTCCATGTCTTCCTCCTGGTACCAATTTTCGATTGGCCAGTGCGGGATGATATCGCTCCCACACGTATAGAAGTTGACTTCCAGAACACAGGCACTGTCCTGGAATGTAAACACAGCTGCTTGAATTACAGATTTGAAGCACATTAACATTTCTTTCTTTATTTATTTATTTTTTTAAGAGAATAGAGTTTAGGATGCGGGGATATGTTCTTTTTCATTCAGCAACAATCAGACCGTTATTTTCTGACACATAATCTAGAAATTATACCGATTTTCTGCACAAAGCTTAAATAGTTTTCATCAGCGGCAATTCAAGAGGAAGAGAGCTGTCACAAAGCCCCCCCCCCACCCCCCCCCACAGCACTAAATGCATATTCTGAGAGCATGCTGGCTGCAAGGCAGGTCAGCAGCTCAATTGCACGCTTGGCAAACCTTGGGCAGTGGTCTCTCCTCTTGAACCAGTAGTCAAGGGAATCATCTGTTAGGAGGGTCTCTCAATGTGCTCTTATCCCCAGATAAACCTGGGTACACACTACAGTTTTTTTGTGCATGGTTGTCTGCCAGAACACTCTCTGCCATTGACTGAGAGCGCTGATCGGGAGTTAGTCAGATGCTGGTTTTCCAGCCGAATGGCAGGCTTCTGCCGGACAGACTGACATACACACGCAGCCGTTTTTTTATTTTTAACTGGCCGTTGTCTCTAGACATTTGGCCTGTGTGTATGGGGCTTAAATGGCCACCATGTGATATAGCCACTGCTGATAAATGTTGGCAGCAGGACTGACACATTTTTAAAGGCATCACTCAGACAGGAACCCCATGCTCCCTCCATTTCTCTGCAAACTGCCCTTGGATGCCATGCTGCCTTTGCTGGGGCAGTGCCCCTCCCTCACTTTCCTCCTCTGCTATATTGGGCACCCAGGAAGAGTCAGGGTCTTCATCATCATCCCGTTTTCACTGGGGCCAACCTAACAGTACAGAACAGCTGTGAGAACATCACTGCCAATTGATTCTCCCTGCCTGTTGTCCCCTCCTGCTAGGCTCTTATTCTTCTCCTCCCCAACATCAGAGCCCAATCATTTCTGTGCATCCTCTTGCAGCAAGTGGCTCACACCATGCTAAAAAAATTGAGCAGACTCTGCTATAACAGTTGCGGGGCAATGGCAGGAGCAGCTTTGGATGAGGAGGGTAAATAGGACAGTTTGGCAGCTGCAGTGAACTACAAGCTAGTCTTCACTTGGATGACAGAGGAAAAGAATGATAAAGGCTTGGTTAGCAACTCTACCAACTTCTCTGTGTTTTCGGTCTTTATAGGATGCCCATCACCCAAAAAAAAATGGCAAATTTGCCCTGTCTGGAAATGATGTACCACGTCCATAAGCACATGTCCACTAAGTCCACAGCAGATATTCACCCCCTTCGTAGTTGCATGGGAACTTCTGCCTTTCCCTGTAGGTCTACCAGATATGATGCTGATAACATGTTATGAAACAAAGAAGATGGCTGCACACTGGAATACAAAAGTCCAAAAAATCCAAGCTTTTTTTGAAGTTAAATCCACAATAAGACAATCACAGCAACAGGGACTGAGAGAGAAGTGTAATGCATTTCACTCTAGTATGTGCTTACTCATACCAAACTGATTGCGTGGGTTTTATTCCATACTTTTATTTGCAGCTATTGGAAGAGATGTGTTGGGTAAAAGTGGTTCTTGGGTGTACTGTAAACTTTGATGCTTAGGTGCACTTTAAGCTGTGATGCTTTAGTGCAGTGGTCCTCAACCCTGGCCTACAGGGCCCACTAACAGGCCAGATTTTCAAGATAACTGAAATACATCCCAGGTGATATCATTTGCTGCTCAGTGATTGCAGTACTCTAGTCTGCATCTCCCCAAGGTAATACCTAAAATCAGGACCACTGCTTTAGTGGACTAAACAGTACCTCAATAAGCTCCACTGCAAACAAAGGACTGCTGTTGTGGAGAAACCAACAGATTAATGCTGATGATGATGATGACCAAATACAATGAAGGACCCTAACAAAATAAAATGAAGCTTAAACACAAAAAAACCCTAACATAAACCTGGGAACACTACAAGCAAAATAAACTCCTTTATTTCCTTATGGTGCAACTAACTACTAATAAAGAAAAGCAAAGAAACACCACAAAATCACAAAATAAAAAAATAAATAAATAGCAGAAACACAGAAACAGAACCTTTCGCTGACCCACATACAAAAAGATGGTAGTCCTAAAAAGAACTGTTGGGTCTAAGGAAATCGCAGTGAATGTAGGCGGGCTTACACTTCACTCTCCCTTGCCACAAAAATTGTTTTTCGCTGCAAAGAATCAGTAGCAAATATACATCACTGTATAGGGTACTGTATATAGCACTGAGTACTGTAAAGCACACTGTAGTAGTAGTAAGCTACATTAAACCAGCTCTCTCCCTAAAAGCAATATCAGCTGTCTCTCACTAAACTTCAAACATACTGGAAAAGGGATGCTGGAAAAGTATACCTTTATAGTGTGTGGGCTGCAACTTAGGATAAAACTAGCATTGCACCGATACAGATACAGGTATTGGCGATACTAAGCACTTGCATGAGTAGTTGTACTCGTGGAAATGCTCCAATACTAAAACCGATACCTTCAGTTCACATATGTGCAGGCTGGTTTGCGATTTCGTTCAATGGTTCAGGTGCGATTCCAATGCCAATTGTAGTATATAAAATTATAAAGCGCACCTGAACTGGACTGAAATTGCACAAGACAATTTTTCAAATCGCTTTGCAACTGGCCTGCACATATGTGAACAGGCTGTAAAATGTCACTGAAGTGCACATCAAAACTGATGTGAAACTGATGTCTCTGCAAGGGAAAATTGTGCGGTTTTCACATCAGTTTTCATGCATGTATGGTGTGAACGAGCCCTAAAAATGTCACATGACACTAAAAATGGGCATCCATAATTGGTATCGGCGAGTACTTGAGAAAAAGTATCAGTACTCCTACTCGGTATTGGCGCATCCCTAGTTAAAACCGTCATTAGCTAAAGTCTTGAACTTGAGCTGAGGTAGCATGCAAAACTCAGGCCAATGATGCTTCTGGCAGTGCATTGCAGACATGACGTTAGGCAGAGCAATTCCAACTTATGTTCAGGCCAAACACTTAGCTCATCCCTGGCAGAAAAGCTCCCCCTTACAATATTGGTCAGTGGAATAGTGTCCGCTTAGATTGTTGATGAGTAGATAAATGTCCCCTTATGTTGGTAGTGATTGGTGGTTAATATAAAGCATGTCTTATTACCTTGGTGGATACTATAAATGCCCACCTCCCTAAATTTGTGGCCTGTAGAGAAGTTTCCCCTTACTATAGTGGTTAGTAATGTTCCCTCTTACACTGGTGATCAGTGAAGTTCCCCTTTAAAATAAAATACAATTCCTCTACATTGGTGGTCAGTGGAGAAGATTTTCCCTCCCGCAGACCCCCATAACTACCAGCCTGGGGTTGTGGGGAAGGGCTCCTTGTCCTCATCAACATAGGGAAGATTTACTTTGCCAGGGAGTCCCCCCTAGCAAGGCACCCTCTCCATGTTGAAGGCATGTGGTTGGTATGGTTCAGGGTGGTGCTGCCTGCCCCCACCCCTCCAGGTTGCATGAAGGTCTGCTATTGAATTTGAGGGAACAAAATGCTGTTTTTTTTATATGGGGTCCCTCTTGACATCCATATCAGACCCAAGGTTTAGGGTACTGTATGTATTTTTAGATGCACTGCCCCCTATTATTATCTCATTAAAATCCAATTCATTCCAGTGGAGTACCCCATTAATATTGCTGCGTAGCACTTTTAATGATTACCATTTGTTTTTCACACTAATTGATTGGGGAGTGATTAGTGCAGGCTGCAGTTTTAAGACATAGTAGCTCACAGGATCACTCTTATATACCCCATTAATATGTTATTAAAATCCAATTAGTAGCTATATCAGTCTCTCATCTAGGATAATTTCCTGGTATAGATGAAGGGAATCCTTGGTCATTATTTTACATTTGTCAATTATTGACAATTTAAACAGCATTTCATTTTCTTTGTAAATGCCACTTTTCCTGTAAAAGGTTGTATACATTGTTTTTATGTGCTACTTCATAGACAGGTTCAGGGAATTTCCCCAAGATTTTATTTAAAGGAATTTAGCTTTTTTAATGTTTTACTTTAAAAGGAGTTTTTTTAATAATGTTTAAAAAAATCACTGCTTCTTGCCAAATTTTTGTTCATTTTGCCATGCACTTTTTTGACAATCACTTGGCCATTAGCCTAGAATATGGTCATTACTTATTTATAAGATTCAGCTCCCATAGATTTCAGTGGGGTTTGGATTTAGCATCCAAACTTTGGTAAAGCCCCCTAAAAGTACCCTCAACTGACCAATTAAGCTCATCACTATAGGCAACAAGTAGAGAAGTAAGCTCTTTCATTGGTGGTCAGTAGTGAAGCGCCTCTACATTTGTGTACAAAGTAGTTTTGCTTTACATTGATGTGTCATAAAGAAGTGTCCCTTACATTTGCGGTCAGTGGTTTTCCCTTTGCATTGGTGGTCACTTGTGATGGGCCCCCTCACATTGGTGGTTATTGACCCCCTTACATTGTTAAACAGTAATTAAATGCTCCTTTTTGTGGTAAACTCTCTACTGGCTGGCCCCATGATAACGTAAAGTCATCACGCAGTCTTGCAGACACAACTGGGTGGGTGCAGTGGTAGAAAAAGGTCCTTTAGCACCCAAGATGAAAGGTCAAAAGTGCACTCACCCACCATGAGCTGTGAACTACTTCACTTTAGCATAAGGTATAAGTTCAGAATTCTGAAGTGCCCCCCCCCCCACCTTTTTTTTCCAACTCTGATGGAAGGTGGTCTCTGGTCACTAAAGACCCCTCCCTTACTTTACATCACGGTCAGCAGCGTTCCCCTTTACATGAGGGTCCGCAGTGTTTCCTCTTACATCATAGTTGAGGGGAGAGAGGGAGAGTGAGATTGGGTTTTAATACTGTATATCACAGTAGTTTATTAAAAAGATTTACCTTTCAATATTTTTTTCTTAGCTGACCTTGTCATGTCTGTGTTTTTCCAGCTGAATTTACAGCATGATGACATACAGGCTGTCTTTGTGGGTAAACCACCAAGAACCGCCGGAACAGAGCGGAGCAAGCCCCTCTGAGAGTCCCCGGGTTGCTGCAGTCCACCGAGCCTCCCCGTACATGTGCTGTTGCCTGCCAGGGCGCTCTGTCATCCAGACATAATCACAGCTGCTTTTGCAGCCACATGGCCCAGGCTGTCACAAAGTGACACTCATGATGCTGTTGTCATCCTCCTCCTCTGCTGATATGGATGGCATGGCCATGAGGGGAAAAAGGGACACTGACACAGGCTGCATCCATGGCTACCGGAAGTCCCACACACTTCCTGAGGAGAAAGGAGCTGTGATAGGCTGCAGCCACAGCCTGAGGGAGAACATTCCACCAACCAAACCCAAGAGCTGAAGGGGGCTGATGGGGGGGAATGTAGTTCCCAGGTGGGGATGGCTCAGCAATGAAGATGTAGTGTGGGACTACACACATTATGAGGAAAGAGGAGACAGAAAAAAGTTGGAAGAGGTGAGAGAGAGGAGACAGAGGAGCGGGAGCGGGGTCCATGGTGCTTGGAGCGGCATTTTCCTGTAACCTGGAGATCAGGGCGCATCAACTGCCCCCAGGGTTCCCTATAGGGGTCCTGGAAGAAGATCAGATCCTGTGGTCAGTGTGCGCATAGTCCCGGCCAGGAGGAATGGTTGGTAGCGCAGCCCTGATCATACAGACGGGCACCCCTCTAGGAAGGGCGCCAGTAGGCACATGCCTACAGTGCCTAATTGAAAATCCAGCCCTGAGTGTACATACACTGCAGGTGAGTTTGCACCAGTGACTAATTACTGACCTTGGGCAGGACGTATGCACACCACTATGCATGCGATCACAAGTCGGCCATTTTAACTTCTGGATGTCGAGGAGGTCTAGCATTTGATATGCCAATCAATGCATGTATTTATGCTGATAATGTGAGTGTACCTACAATTGTTTTAATAATTTTTTAGTTTATAAGGTATCGCGCTATGTTGGCTAATCTTTATTTTTAATGTCACAACTTTGCTGGAGTCAATTACACCCCATGGAAGTACTTCCTGACTATATCTGATACCGATCTTCCCTTACTACTGTGGCTAGTGAGCCGGTATACACGCAGGCTTTAGTTGACCAATTTTACAGGGGGCACATGAGATCTAGTAAGAAGAATTTGAGTGTGAGAGGTGCCACTGGGTCTACATCAGAATCTCCTGATGGTTGTGGGACTATCACCTTCATTGAATTTTGGGACTTTTATATATGATTATTATGATCACAGCGCTGCACAATTTTTTTTTATAATTACTGACCTTAGCAGTCCCCCAGTCATGAAAGAAAAAATATTGGTGGGAGAGGGTAGCTACCTCACAGTTACACTAGAGGGGATGGGAAGTGAGCCAATGTGGAACTTGGAAAGCAGAGTGTACAAACATGAACAGAAAACAAAGCACAGTGTATAATTTTACATAAAGCAGCAAACTCTACTGTTTGATATCATCACAAACTGTAAATATAAATAGAACAGAGTTGCGCTAAAAAATTATACTAAAACATACAGTATCTCAAAAAAGTACACCCCTCACATTTTTGTAAATATTTTATAATATCTTTTCATGTGGCAACAATGAAAAAATTACACTTTGCTATAATGTAAAGTAGTGAGTGTACAGCTTGTATAATAGTGTACATTTGCTGTCCCCTCAAAATAACTCAACACACAGCCATTAATGTCTAAACCGCTGGTAACAAAAGTGAGTACACCCCCAAGTGACAATGTCCAAATTGGGCCCAATTAGCCATTTTCCTCCCAGGTGTCATGTGACTTGTTAGTGTTACAGGGTCTCAGGTGTGAATGGGGAGGAGGTGTTAAATTAGGTGTTATTGATCTCACTCTCTCATACTGGTCACTGGAAGTTCAACATGGCACCTCATGGCAAAGAACTCTCTGAGGATCTGAAAAAATAATTGTTTCTCCACATAAAGATGGCCTATGCCAGGAGTGTCAAACTCAATTTCATTGCGGGCCGCATCAGCATTATGGTTGCCCTCAGAGGGCCGGTTATATCTGTAAGAGTAGATGTCCAGAGCAGGAGGAGTTCTGCCCTCCTCTCTGCTGTGGACTGCTGAGAAGGGGGGGGGATTCGGCAAAGATGAGCCTATCTCCAGCTGCACAGAGAGTGCAGGATCTGGCAAAGGAGTTCTATCCTCTCTGCTGCCAACTACATAGACAAGGTGGGGGCAGAGACAAGGAGGGTCCTACAGCTGCGAGGACCACATTAAATGGCCTGGGGGGCCGCATTCGGCCCGCGGGCCTTGTGTTTGACACCTGTGGCCTAGGCTATAAGAAGATTGCCAAGACCCTAAAATTGAGCTGCAGCACAGTGGCCAAGAAAATACAGCGGTTTAACAGGACAGGTTCCACTCAGAACAACCTCCCCATGGTCAACCAAAGAAGTTGAGTGCATATGATCAGCATCATTTCCAGAGTTTGTCTTTGGAAAATAGATGTATAAGTGCTACCAGCATTACTGCAGAGGTTGAAGCGGTGGAGGGTCGGCCTAACAGTGCTGTTTAGAACATACGCCACACACTGCATCAAATTGGTCTGCATGGCTGTTGTCCCAGAAGGAAGCCTCTTCTGAAGATAATGCACAAGAAAGGCTGCAAACAGCCTGCTGAGGACAAGCAGACTAAGAACATGGAATACTGGAGCCATGTCCTGTGGTCGGATGAGACCAACATAAACTGATTTGGATCAGATGGTGTCAAGAGTGTGTAGCGGCAACCAGGTGAGGAGTACATAGACAAGTGTGTCTTGCCTACAATCAAGCATGGTGGTGGGAGTGTCATGGTCTGGGGCTGCATGAGTGCTGCTGGCACTGGGGAGCTACAGTTCATTAAGGGAACCATGAATTCCAACATGTACTGTGACATACTGAAGCAGAGCATGATCCCCTCCCTTCAGAGACTGGGCCGCAGGGCAGTATTCCAACATGATAACAATCCCAAACACACCTCCAAGACGACCACTCCCTTGCTAAAGAAGCTGAGGGTAAAGGTGATGGACTAGCCAAGCATGTCTCCAGACCTAAACCCTATTGAGCATCTGTGGGGCATTCTCAAATGGAATGTGAAGGAGCGCAAGGTCTCTAACATCCACCAGCTCCGTGATGTCGTCCTGGAGAAGTGGAAGAGGACTCCAGTGGAACCTGTGAAGCTCTTGTGAACTCCATGCCCAAGAGGGTTAAGGCAGTGCTTGGAAATAATGGTGGCCACACAAAATATTTACACTTCGGGCCCAATTTGGACATTGTCACTTAGGGGTGTACTCACTTTTGTTGCCAGTGGTTTAGACATTAATGGCTGTGTGTTGAGTTATTTTGAGGGGACAGCAAATTTACACTGTTATACAAGCTGTACACTCACTACTTTATATTGTAGCAAAGGGTCATTTCTTCAGTGTTGTCACATGAGAAGATATAATAAAATATTTACAAAAATGTGAGGGGTGTACTCACTTATGGGAGATACTGTATTTGCTATCACAAGGAATAGTAAGTATATAGATAGGCTGTGAAAAGTCGTGTGTAGGTATTTCAAGTTGGTAGAATCTCAACTTGCAGGTGCTAAATCATAAGTGGTTCACTGTACAAAATGGCAAAAATCACCTTCCGCCACCAAGTATGGCTGACCACCGAAGACACTGCCAGCAAAGAAATAATACAAATGCCTGCTTACCAGCAGTACTGGACCTCTTGTCACAGAAGACCAGCAGTGCTATTTGGCTGATTACCCCACCAGGGCCTTGTAGCAGTATTCCTTTGGATTCTCCAGCTTTATAGTGACGTCAGTCATCCAATAGCAGCATCCGTATAAGTAGGCTCAAAAACAAAAGGATGCTCCACATAGTGTGAAACCGAATATCATTTATTAAAGGTAACAAAAAACACACGTACCTTAAATAAAATTATAAATGCGTTCAATCTCCTGCCGGGTCGCTAAAAGAGAAATCACCCGCACTTCCGGGACTCGTAAACCGCGATGACATCAGCATGTCCTCCATCCTACGCATTTCATCATAGATGATGTAATCCTGAGGCACAGGTGACGCACCATGCGATCGCCATATATAACCGAGCAGCTAACCAAGGCTTGATTTGGTTCCCAAGTCCTTGACGGGGCTTTATCCAAGCCTCGTATTGTACAATACCAAAATAAAATACAATGCAAACAAGGAACACCAAAACAGTTAATCTTGACTCGTAGATTAATCTTGACCGTCCCTTCAGATACACTTTTCACAATGTATATGAGTCTATCGAACTGATATACTAAGACCCTATGACATGTTAAGTGAAATTAACCCTGCTGCCCTCCCATGGGTGGAGGTAAGTATTACAGGTCAGATATTTAGTGGCCAATATTGCCCATATTTAAAAACTCAAATTAGGGGACAGTATATGAGTATTTTATGAACTCTTTATTCTGATTAAAAATATATAAAAATATAAAAAAAATCCCCAAAGTCCAGACCATGCTGTTATATGTTGCTACAAAGGGCATCAAAACAGACAAATAAACCTAAAGTACTTGAACCCAGATGACACATGATAACCTGATAGAGCCCTAAAAGTGTTAACCAGATTCTTCAAGAGTTATCAACAAAGGCATTAACATCTACGTCAACGTAAAGGCTTAAAGGGGAAAAACATTTAATTTTTAAAACCCACTTAATTTACAATTGGAAGCTTCGTATCACTAGACATTCCTCCCCCCCCCCCCCCAATGTGGTTTATATCTATCCCCAAAAAGATGGTGTTTGGTGCCTATTATAGACAAGAGCATAATGCTTGGAAGCTGAGTGGTTCGCAAAACCCTTTCTTATATTATTTATGTGTTCATTAAGTCTAATTTGTAGGGCCTGCTGGGTCCTGCCCACATGCTGTAATCCACACGGACACTGTAATAAATATACAACTCTGGTGGTAGAACAAGTGATAAAGGATTCAATTTTACATTTTGAATGGGTGTAAAAACAGAAGAATTGATGAATTTAGTTCCTCTAGTACTCTGAAAAATTGCAAAAGGATTGATTGGAGTGGGTAGGTCACATATTGAGGTGTTTTTTACCTTAATGCAATTAGGATAAAAAACACATTTTTACTTTAATCTCTACTGGTTCAAGTAATGCAATATTGTCTTTTTTATTACAGGCATTGGAAGGAAAATACAGCTATAAATAGCCTTGAATTTTCAAGTATGTTGATGGCACCAGTGTGTATATTTATGAGACAGTAAGTATAACATTTGTAATAGCCAACAGGGTCTTGAAAAAATTAAGTTGGCTTGTTAGGTTGATTGAGCACGCTAGGGGCAATTCTATCCCTCAACGTGGGTACTCCTTAAAAGTCCACTTCAGGTGTGGCTGGTAAAGATCCCCCAGCACTCAATCATTACACAGAACGTGCCAATGTCTTTGTATGAGGCGTTTCACCTGCCAGTGGAGTAAGTCGCAATTAAGGTAAGAGAATGTTCTTTTTTATTTTCCTATGATATCTGTTTGTTTGGGATTATACTTAAATCCAATTGTTTGGTCTGGTCCACCAATGAGTTGAGTGTGTACCTCATACCCCTTTTCTATTAACCTTTTAGTCAATACTGCAGCCTGTTGATTATATTCCTCCACATCTGAACAATGTCTTCTCAATCTTATATATTGGCTTTTGGGGACAGATTTTAGCCATGATTTATGATAGCAACTGTCAAGAGGAATATAGTAGTTCCTTTTCCGTTGGTTTAAAGTAGGTAGACATGACAAACCTCTCTGTCTCAGTCTGAATCTTAAGATCCAAGAAGTGGATAGCTTCCCTACTTGCTTGGTAGTTTAAAAATTTACCCCTAGTGTTACTATTTAGAGATTCCATAAATTCATGGAAACCACTATTATCTCATTTCCATAGGAGGAGAACGTCGTCTATATAACCAACAGGACCAATTCTGGTCTCTGGTGGGAATAGATTACATCCTCCTTACACTTGGCTATCAACAAATTGGCAAAACTTGGGGCATATTTTGCTCCCATAGCTACCCCTCTGTCTTGGCGGTAGAACTGATTTTCCCAATAGAAATAATTATGGGATGCAGCATATCTAAGTTCCATTAGAAAGTTAATTTACTTAATGGGGAGGCCTGAATCTATATCAAGATAATACTCAACTGCTGTCAACCCAAGGTCATGTGGTATAATAGTATATAATGAGGTGACATCAGCAGAAACCAACCACATGCCATCACTAGGTTGGCAGTTGGACAAGATATTAATAATGTGCTCTGTGTCCTTAATATAATATGGCATTTTCTGTACCAAGGGCTATAAGTAATAATCTATGTACTTGCCCACCTGAGATGTCACAGAGTCAATGCCACTCACTATGGGGTGACCGGTGGGGCAAGTAACAGTTTTATGGATATTTGGGAGGTAATATATAATAGGTGTACGTTGGGCACTGGGTATCAAAAATTGCTTTTCTTTTTTATTTAGTACACCATCTTTGAATCCCTGCTTAGAAGAGTGTAGGTCTCCCTGTCACTCAATCCCCCCCCCCCTTTATCCGCTGGTCGAATGACCAGTCATTTATTTTTACAGAGCACATCTAGTCCTTGTTCTAAATTTTTTAGCATTTTGCCATTTTGGATTTTGATTAAATCTAAGGACAACATCTCTAAAAACCTTTAGTAAGGATGCCAAGCCCCCCAGGGGGATTGAATAGGAAGGCATTAGCCAAATTTGAATGTTGGATGTCTCCCGACACAATCCTATTCTCTTTCATAGGGTTGGTAAGCAGATGACATTTAATATTCAATTTACGAACATATTTGTGCACATCCAGGTAGGTCTAAAACTTGTTCATCCTACATGGTGGAGCAAATTTCAGACCCTTATCAAGTATAGTTTTTTCAGCCTCTGACAATGTTTGCTTGCTGGGATTGTAGATTCCCTCCCATTTTATGTTCTTTTCTTTTTTGGATTGTATCCTCCTCCCCCCTCGAGTTCCTCTTTTTGTTCTTTAGGTCTTTTCATTCCATGATTGGGACAAGGAAAACCCTGATCACGATTATCTCAGTTGTTATTGTGATATGGTGGGACATAGTTCCCCCTGGGGTTGCCTGCATATTGTCCCCTTTGAATATTCTGAGCCTCATTGTATTGGTTCCAATTGTTACCTTTCTGTCTGTTGCCATAACCAAATTAATTATATCTGGGTCCATGGTTATTACCAGGGGCTCCTATTTCTTGTAACGGAAAGAATCTGTTGTGTGTGGCCACAATATATCCAGAATCAAAATCATCTCCTCTATTGTGATATTGGGATGATTGATATACCTGGTACCAGGTGGCATTATTGGGGTTACCTCCCCCATCCCCGGTTTCTTGGATGGGGGGTCTATAAGGAGATTTGCCATTATTACGTTGTTGGTGAGATGCAAATTGATTGTAAGGGCCTCTCATTGGTAACTTATATGTAACCCTCCTAATTAGATGAGAGCGGGTTACAGGGGTCCCCATATAGTTCCCTTGTCTATTTTGATCGTTAGGCCACAATTTTTTACAATTCTCAGTAGGTGGACCTTTATCCCCCTGTTGTTCCATAATCATTTTGGCTTGCCATTCAAAAACATTACTAGTTTGGTAATCACTTATCTCCCTATTGACTTTTTTCATTTTCCTAATTTTTTGTTCCCTTTCTTCCTTTTCTAGATGTTTTTGTATATTATCTGACTTTTCTTTATATTTTGTACTATCTTTTATTGGAATAAGTCTTTGATTTGTCTGATTTCCTTATTGAGACATACCCATTTTTGCTTTTGTCTCTGGACAAGGAAGTTGGGACCCATGGGAGGGCAGCAGGATTAATTTCACTTAACATGTCATAGGGTCTAACTATATCAGTTTGTTAGACTCATATATAGTGTGAAAAGTGTATCTTATCTGAAGGGATGGTTTCTATGAGTTGTATATGAGCCCATCCGAGTCAAAATTACCTGTTTTGGTGTTCCTTGTTTGCATTGTATTTTATTTTGCTATTGTACAATATGAGGCTTGTATAAGGCCCTGCCAAGGACTCAGGACCCAAAAGTGAGGCTTGGTTCGTTGCTCGGGCATATATGGCGATTACGTGGTGCGCCGCCCGTGCCCCAGGGCGACATCATCTACTGTATTTAATGTGTGTTTTTTATTACCTTTGAAAAAAAAGATATTAGGATTCACATTATGTGGAGCATCCTGGCGGGGTAATCAGCCAAATAGCGCTGCTGGTCTTCTGTGACAAGAGAGCCAGTACTGCTGGTAAGCAGGCATTTGTATTATTTCTTTGGTGGCGGAGTCTTCGGTGGTCAGCCATACTCGGTGGGGGAAGGGGATCTGTGCCATTTTGGACATTGAACCACGTATGATTTAGCACCCGCAAGTTGAGATTCTACAACTTGGAATACCTACACGGGACTTTTCACAGCAGTATCATTTTTTTTTATCATTTTTGCAGAACTCTTTTCTATTTATATGAACAGAAAACAAACTGCAGCCTGGCAGTCTTTTATACTGGCAGTTTGGAAAAGGGATTGGCATTGTGGTCACTAGTGCAAGAGTGAAAATAAGTAAATAAACAAGACTCCCCTTTGATGACATGTGTAACAGAATGCAGATTGTCAGTCTTCCCTTTTGCCAGTTTTCAAAAGAACTGGACAAAGCAGGGGCTAGCAAGGAACCTGTGAAGTAGATATAAACATTGGGTGAGGGAGAGGGATATTTTTAGGGGAAATATATACATATTCCGGTAGGAAAAGAAGATACGTTTATCTTCTTGTTTGCAGAAAAGACATGTACAGTATGTACCTTGTAAGCTAAAAATATGCAATTAGCAAGTGCAAATATGTGGTTAGTGTGTTAATGCAGGAGATGTAGGTTTGTATAGGATTGAAGGATATATGCAGAAAATGTATGCTTTTATGTGGTTGCTGGGTGAATACAGGGGATGTCCAGTATGTTTGTATATGGTTAGGGGGACCATGTGTGTTTGTATGGGGTTGAAGGGTGCATGCAGGAGATGTGTTTTCATATGTTGTTGGGTACATGCAGGAGATGTATGTTTGTACAAGCGGTCCCCGGGTTACAAACATCCGACTTACAAATGATTCCTACTTACAAATGGAGGGAGACAACAGGAAGTGAGGAGCAATCTACCCCTAGAAAGGGAAATTCACTCCTGTAAGAGTTCTCATGGAAAAAAAGGTGTCAGCTTTATCACTAATTCTTGTTTCCACAACAACCCAAAATGTTCAAAATCCAGTTGTCACAGGGACAAAAAGTGAGGTGAAATCTTCTGAACAGGGGTACAGACAGCAAAACAAATGGTACAGGGGTGTTAACCCTTCCCGATGCTATCCAAAAAACATAAAAATTATTCTTTTGGCTGGAGCTAAATATAAAAATGTACCTGTTCCGTCTTACAAACAAATTTGACTTAAGAACAAACCTACAGTCCCTATCTTGTTTGTAACCTGGGGACCCGCCTGTATAGGGTTGGAGAGGACATGCAGAAGATGTATGTTTTTATGTGGTTGCTGGGTGCCTGCGGGAGATATATTTGCATGGGGTTTGAAGGTGCATGCAGGAGACATATGTTTATATGGGGTTAGAGGGTCAATGTGAGAGGTATGTGTTTGTATGGGGTTGGAGGGTGCATGCAGGAGACATAGGTTTGTATGGGGTTGGAGGGTGTATGTAGGAGATATATGCATAAGGGTGGGTGCATTAAAGAGATATACTGATTGTGAAGAGAGAGCACATAGAAGTTATATAATATCTTGACAGATAAGAGTGTAAAATCATGGAATTACAGCATTAATATATTGTAAATACAGGAAAAAAACGTTTAAATATACTAAAACACATTATTTATTCAATTACAGATACATTTATTTAAATGGCCATGTGCATTTACTTGGTTTTATAGGATTCAACTCAATAGACAGGCAACTAGCATTTGCATAAAAAGCAAGCAATAAAAAGCCCCAATGTTTCTATTTTTGTTTAGATAACTTAAAAATAGGAAATATTGTAAAAACTCTCCCTTATTACAAGTGATATACAGTACGTTATATAAGCCAAGGCTAAAAGCACAAATTGTTGGACCGCACACTTTTTATTTCTTTCACTTTGGCCTCATATGTTTAGCAGAATAATTTATGTGTGCTTTATTGCTGGTTTCTGAACTTCTTTTATTGCTGCACATGATGATAATTCTGTAAAGATTTACTACAATTTCTGACCCACTACCAATATTTCTGATATCTGTATGTCTGTACAGTATTTGCTGTAGTATACTTATTAAATATTTAGGACCATATATGCAATCCGACCATATATGCAATCCATCAAAGGCCACATAAGAAAGACAGTCAAACTTTCAGGTATGTTGACCTATATAAAATAAGAAAGTGTATGCTTTTGGATAGAAATTTATAAATGTAGTTATAGGGATAATACATAACAAAACTACAAGCATGTAGTTGAGAGGATGTAAACCAGGACAGATATAGTATAATGCTAATCGCTACAAGGGAAGAGAAAAATGTAGTTGCTTACCCATACGATTTTTTTTCACAAAGGTATTAGAGACACAGTGATAGTGAACAGAGAAGGGAGTTGGACAGCATGGAGGTAATGGAGAAGGTAATGAAGAAAGGTTAATTTCTACATATTGACTAAAACACCATGCTTGCTCACTCATCCATATGATGCAGTCCTACTGATCACTTCTTTCTCAAACTATATATCTCCTTCTCTGCAGGTCTTCTCCACAGCATCTACCCTGTGGGCGAGTCTCCGTTTTTGCACTAAGAAGTCGATGTCGTACGCACTCAAACCTGAAGCCTTATTGCTCTGAATTGGGCATCTCTCCACACAAATCCTCGGGCTATAATTACAGGCAAAATCAGGACTCCTTTCTACTTCTTCAAGCTGTCTGCATTTCCCACTTAGCCAAGGAAGTTAAGCTAGTGTGCAAGGTAGGGTGCTGAGCGGATTTTTGGCAACATGCCTAGAATTAGCGTGTATCCACTCTGGCTTCTGCAAAGGTCACATGTGCAATTTTCTATTTAGGACCAAATCACATGTGAACAAAAGATTTAGTTTCTGGGTCAGATTGAAATCTAACACTTGCAAACATATATATGTATATTTATAAATGAATGAGTGTGCACAGAAAGATCAATATACCATATATATACATGTATATATATATATATATATATATATATATATATATATATATATATATATATATATATATACACATGCACATAAATGGGAATCATGCATGCATCTTATACTTACTGTCTCATAAATATACACACTGGTGCCATCAACATACTTGAAAATTCAAGGCTATTTATAGCTGTATTTTCCTTCCAATGGCTGTAATAAAAAAGACAATATAGCATTGCTTGAACCAGTACATATTAAAGTACAAATGTGTTTTTTATCCTAATGCATTCATTGCATTAATGTAAAAAAACACCTCGATATGTGACCTACCCACTCCAATCCCTAAACACTAAAGAGACTCATGTCACCACTCCTGTACTGTCTTGGCCACAACACTGCTACCTTCACGTCCTGGTCTAACAGGAGACATTGAGGGCAATGGGAGCCTGTGAGGAGGGAATAGGGGCATGGCTTACCAGTGCAGTGTGTATCTATGGACATACACTGCCCAGCTCAGGAGCACCCATGCATGGGTGCCTCCATAGCACCCTGTTTGCTAAGGAGGTATCCATACCAGGGAGGAGCAGACAGCGCCGGTGAGGGACTTCCAGAACAGGAGGTAAGGGATCTTTCTGTGCTATACCATTACAGAGAACACAGAAGTATAACATCTTTTTTACTTTAACCAACAAAAAAAAGATCACTTTTAATATGCCACCAGGAAAGTACTCTTTTTATTGGTGAGAATGTCATAAAGAATTAGCAAGGAGGTCATTAGGACTCAATGTGGGAAACCACTATTGACACCTGTGTATACGGGAGGTTCCATTTCATTGGCTTTTTCTCCTATCGCCGTATATATTTCCTTTGAAGCCATGTTTATACATAGACCTAGTGCCTATACAGTAGTATTATCTTTTTCTTTAGAAGGTCACATGACAGCTGTCATGCTACCATGTATCAGAAAATCAACCATGAAAATTTTGTTTACTTGGACCAGAAATGTACAAGTTATATGCACACATGTAATCCTAAAATATATTTCACAAAGTTTTGTACACCTAAATAAAAATTTGAAAAAAAGACATTTTACATTATTTGCCTTTCTCTTAAAACCTTTATTGCTTTGTAAGTTTTTGAGATAGAAACATGAAAGGAATTTATATAAATAATATATGATTTAATGAAGAAACATATTGCTCAGCAGGGATGCTGACCACATACCCTCATAATACAGATAGGCAATAGCAAAATAATGAATACATTTTTGCATTACTAACTTGAAAATATTTGGCATTTAAAAATGTGATATTACAACATGATTTATTGTAAATATTACAATAAACACTAAAATTGTACATTTTAAAATGACTGTGTAGTCTGGCATGGTAAACTTGAATTAAAGTGTATGTGTAGCCCAAACCTTTTTTAAGGTTTGGACAGGGTAGGTAAGAATTTAAATTTCTGTCAGTTTTTTGCTTGTAACAATTATTAATGTGACAGAAAGCTAAAGAGGAACTTCACTACTGAGATATTTTTTTTATCCACGTTACCTGGTTTTCTGAATTATCCTCAATTTTTGTACAAACACACACAGTGAATCTAGCATTGACCTACTTTGGTCTGCCACTTGGCTGCTGCACGGCGGGTCCTGTGCTGTCATCTTCAGTCACTGAGAGCTGGCTGTCTTTTCCTAGTTCAGGCAGCTGGCCCTTTGATGACATCTTCCTCCAGAGCTGGGTCCATCCCTCTTCAGAAATGTGTACTGGAGGCTGGAGCCACCTGGAATATGTGAGATGCATATCCTAGGAAGCACCAAGAACAGAAGCTCATAATCCTTTTCTTGGCAAGTCTGGAGTCAAGGAACAGGGGGGTGGAGTAAAAAAAATATTCAAACACAAAGAAAAAAAATCATCTTTTTACCTTTAAGGAGGGGGAAATCCAAAATATTACAGTTGTCACCAGAAAAGAAACAGTGTGTTGACAATCAGTGCCAGATTTAAAAGGGGCAATTGCCCCGAGCCCTCTCCCAACTAGAGGTTTTGCCCCTGGCTAAGGGACCCATACTGCTTTCATGTAGTTAATGCTTAGTAATGGTGTTGTATTGTTTTTTTATGCACTTTATGGAATGCTGCACAAATTGGTGTGGGGGGGGGGTTTCTTTTATACCTAGTACACTAATTTTCTGGAGAGATTCATTACCAGGTTATACCTTGTTATTATTGTATGTATTGTTTTACTTTTTCTGTGCAAGAAAAAAAATGATAAAGATAATTTTAAAAAAATGTAATAATTATAAAATTATTTTTATTATTTAAAAAATAAACAAGGTTTGTGGGTATCAGGATACGGAACAGTAAAGCCTGACTTCAGAGGCAAAGAAAGGGATGACTGCTTCTGGCACATTTTACATTTCAACTTCAAATATTATTTTACTATTCAAGATGTTTGTTTTAGCATGAGTATGTCACTAAATGTATTGCCTTGTTTATGAGAGACAAGTGGGTAGGACAAGGGAAAGTTCAAAAAAATGTTGCAAAGTGCCAATCAACAGCCCTGACCCCAATGTGTGGGAAGGAAGTTATTGATCAGCATCAATTTATCGCAGTGAGAGACATGAGAGAAAAGCTTACTTCCGCGCTTGATCATTGAATCTAGGGGAAAATCCGACACTCCACAATCGTGAATAGGGTAAAATGACAAGATTGGTCCAATTCGGGACAGGCATGGGGTTTAATATTCATTTCAGTTCTTTTTTTTTTGTCATATAATTTAATTTTTATGTTGAGGGGCCCCCCAACTTGAAGTGCCCCAGGACCCACAAGGTCTGAATCTGGCATTGGTGACAATTGTCTAAGAGGAGCTTTCCCTTACATTCTCTGTTGCACCTTTAGCAACAGAAGTAAAAGGAAATCTTACCAATAGGACAAAGACAGATGTCTTAACACCTCCATAGTCTAGCAAAAAAAAATGTTTTGGCTATACATATACTTTAAAGAGCAGGGTTACTGAACTTAGAGAGCATTGGTTATTGATTTATTAAAAATATATAAAGTGAGATCTACCTGTCTGTCTGTCTGTCTGTCTATACTGTCCTTTCTACTTGCCTACAATAAAAATATTACCTTTTTTAATATCATGCCCACCCTATTTTTTTTTTAAATGTAGTGGTGATAATGTGTATATGATGACACTTAAAGAAGAACTCCAGAATCAGCAAAAAATCCCCTATTTGCACACACCCCTACACAAAACAGTTGTTACCTTTGTGAAATTCCCTACCATTGAAGAGAAAAGTCTAACTGAATTTTCAGGAAGTATTCTCTATAATTCAAAACATGCAGCATCTATTCTGCCAAGGAGAGGTTGTTACAACAGGGATTACATCATATACTCTCCTCTCTCTCTACACTATAATAAAACTACACTTCCCATCATGCTTTGGGAATTGCAGTGATTGCGGGAGGGTACACTAGGCCTGTACAAGTTAAATGTGAACAAGCCCACTTTAACATAAATCACACCCCCTCATTCTACAGCCAGCCAGCCAGCCACATTACTCAGTAACACACAGGGTAGGTTACACTGCATTTCCCAGAGCATGATGGGAAGTGTAATATAAATGCAAAGCATGTTTGTGCTTTCCCCTCCAGCCACAATATTAGATAAACATATTGCCCTTACTTGCTTTATGTAATCATTACCGGTCTGTAAGTACATGCCCATATCTATATATTTTACCCGCTGTACTTCAGTACTATAAATATTCCTCCTCCTGCTGTAGCTTTGAGATCTTTTTAACAGCAACCAGTGCTTGTATGGTGTATATGAGCACATCCCCAGCCCCACCACAGAAAGAGCCGGGACATTCTGCTTTACATCAGCATGTGGCACAAGAAAATGTCGGCATTACTAATCCATAACACAATCATAGTGAAACCCTCTAATGTATGGAAATCTCAATAAACTTTAATATTACCACAATACCAGTCTCTGTGATATGTAACATCACATATAATATACATCAAACTGAAAATAAGACATAAAAAATGAAACTTTGCATATCCTACAGATATTTGGCAGTGGACGGTGTCAGTAGGGCAGTGAATGTTGTCCACTGCTTATTAGTGCAACCTCATCAGTGCCCATCGGTGTAGCCTCAGTGCCCATTAATGCATTTTATCAGTGCATCTTATTAGTGCCCATAAGTGCAGCCTCATCAGTGCAGCTTATCTGCGCCCATCAGTGCAGCCTCATCAGTGCCCATAAGTGCAGCCTCACCAGTGCAGCCTCACCAGTGCTGCCTCAGTGCCCATCAGTGCAGCCTATCTGTGCCCATAGGTGCAGCCTCATCAGTGCCTAAAAGTGCAACCTCATCAGTGCAACCTCATCAGTGCCACCTCAGTGCCCATCAGTGCAGCTTATCTTTGTCTATCAATGCAGCCTTTCTGTGCCTCTCAGTGCAGCCTATCAGTGACCATAGGTGCAGCCTATCTGTGCCCTTTAATGCAGCTTATCAGTGCCCCTAAGTACAGCTTATCAGTGCCCATAAGTGCAGCCAATCTGTGCCCATAGGTGCAGCTTATCAGTGCCGATAGGTGTCACCTATCTGTGACCATCAGTGCAGCAGGGATCGTTAAGAAAGCCGGCCGGATGACACAGACCATGGATCTCCTACTGTGAAAAATCTTGTAGGTGAAAAGTCCCGCCTCCTGGATCGGCTTTGTTATAGACAGCGCATTGGTCCAATGCCAGTCCAGGAGGTGGGGCATTACAGTGACCGGCATTTCACCTACATGATCTGTCACAGTGGGAGATCACCGGTCTGTGTCATCCGGCCTGCTCTTCTAATGATCCTCGTCCAGCAGTGACAGGTGATTAATGGACAGGCTGCAGTGGGTGTTGGGGGGTGCTGACTGGCATGCTAGCAGGGAGCAGAGGATGAAGAGAACACCACCTCCATGAGTGGTACAGACCAGGGGTCTGTGAGACCCCCTCCCCACCACTACAGCAAGTAGGGATGGAAGTATAAGTCCCTGTTTGTTGGATAGAACTACAAATGGGAAGTGTCAAGACTGGTGGCTGGGGGTACAGAAGGAATAGCAGCCACTGGTCTTACAAACAGGAAATCACTGGGGATTAATGGTTTTACTTCAAAATCATCAGGCTATTACAGAGGAACTACTGAGCTCGGAAAAAGATGGATGGCATAGTTGGTAAAGGTAAGAGATCAGCAACCAGGACATGGAAAAGGTTTTTGCCCAGAGTTCTCCTTCAAAGTAGTGGACGTGTATAATAAATTGTAGTTATCTGTAAAAGTAGTAATTATCCTTTAAAAGTCCTAAAATGAAATATACTCTATTTCAATGTGCTTATGGTCCTCCAAGAAGTCCAGAGGTTCCACAATTCAAGTATTCAAGCATTAAGAAAGTATACCAGAGAAGCTTTTCTACATGATTGAAATTTTTTTATTTATGTCTTTTTATGGAAGTTTGCACATCTACATGACTACTGTGTACAAAGACATGCGGTGAACATGTGAAGTGCCCATATATGCACAGACTAAAATAAATCAGCCTACTGAAATAATTGGAACTATATTGTCATGAACCTTCAGTACTCCACTATAGTATACTCATTCTCTTTCTTTTATTGTTTATGGAATCTTCTATCCAGAAGAAGAGCCCATTGTTATTCTATAACTATGTGTGTACATGTATTTTGCATTAAACAGAAGACTGTTGTTAGATGTGTCTGCAGCATTGTGATGCACAGTATGGTACTTTAGAATATTGTTGTCATCTTTCATATCTATTCTTATATAATGCATGTATGATCGCTATATGACTTCTGCATGGGATCATACTCTATTGAGTATTGTATATGCATCTCCACAAGATACACCTAATTACCCTGCTGCACTACACGGTAAAGACTGTACACCCTCCCAGGCAGTATATATATTACATAGATATGTTGTGTCCTTTATCGGGACCTTTGCATTGCTCTGATATTCAGGTTGTAGATGAGAGTTTGGTATGTTAGCGGAGGAAGAAAAATATTTGGCATAAAATTATCATTACAAGTTTGTGGCACTAGACAGTGGAGGAGGCGAGAGAAATCACTAACTGATTTCATTAATACAATCCTTAACATTTCAACAAGCACTGAAGACAAAGGTAAAAAAAGATGTTAAGGATGAGTGCTCAGCAACAAGCTTCTTTTATCTCCTGCATTCAATATTTAATGCACTTTTTTGTAATGCTGCTACTGGGCTTCTGTCATCAGCTGCATTATTTTTTTCACTGTGCCTAAAGCCAGGCAAAACCCTTAAGGCAAAGAAAATCCAAATGTTTGTTGTAGGGGGTGACTTCTAACTTTAGTGTAACACATGTACTTTAAAGCATGTATACAGAGACAGCCTGCAAATGTAAAAAGCCTAAGATTATATGCCACAAAATACATTACTGTCTCAGATAAAACTGAGATTTTGAATAAGATCACTTTGAGAGTTTTTTTTAATTGCTTAAAATAAATAAGGAAAAAAATAAATATTTTCTAAACTGGCAATACATGGAATCTGTCGTCTTTTAATGTTTTGCCTGTACAGAGAAAAGTAGTCAGCTAACTGTAAATAATTCAATTTACTTTTTGATTTTAACAATATTTGGCAAAAAGAGTTGTCACCTGAACAGGCATAAGCCCCTATTCATACCAGTGCGGTTTGAAGTTGCATTTCTTCAGTGCAGTTTCAAAGCCACACATCAGTTCCATTTTGCACTGCCGGTTTCATTGCGGCTTGCAAAATTATTTAACAGAAGTCTGTTCATGTCGCACTGAAATCGGCAAAAATAAGTGCAGTAACCTTCTTCATAATCGCTGCGACATACACGGTTCTATTTCTGGCAATGGGGTGCGACCTGTCATGCTATTTGGAACTGTCAAATCGCATGACAAGTCGCACCAGTGTGAATGGGAGCTAAAAGGAAAATCTTCCAATAGGCACCTCTGTTCAACTGATAGCTTTCTACTTTTCTTCTTCTTCTTACTTCCAATTTTGTCCACAGGATAAGAAGTGAAAGGAAATCTTCCCAATTTTTTTGCCATTTTTAACCATTCCCTCCTTTGCCCAAAATATAGAAAAAAAATTCATTTTAAATATACTATAATGTAATTATTACAATAAACATTACAATATGTAACCACTGAAAATATTTCAGTTTCTAGGAACCAGAGATTTTGATGCCCTTGTATAGCAATGTGCATTTAAACAGTAAAAGGAAATATGCTCATGTGTTTTCCCAAAGCTGACCATAAAGGAAGAAATCTAAGTTTTAAAAAGCAAATGATCATCTAGTGATATGATCCTTCTTACCCTGTACATGGATAGTATCTGTTCAGGTTTTGCTAGTTGTACTCCTATCTCTTCCTATAAAGCAGATGTCAAAAAAAGGGACAAAATCATTTATGCCACTCTATCCACAGCACTACAGTTTACAAAATATAATTATTTGCGATGGTACACGGAAATCATTTGATTGCTCTGAAAATGTTTGTACTGCTTAACAATGTCTGGCCACGCATAGCCAGTTTATACTAGAAGATCATTACATTCACAAAAGTTAGTGTTTTCATCAACTCTCAAGAAGCAGCAGCATGCTACTAGTATACAGAAATAAAGAGTGCAATGTGCTACCTGTCTGTCAGACCTGAAAGTAGAATATTTATTAGTTTCTTGTGCTGAACAATTGGGTGAATGCCAAAAAATTGTATATGAAATATTGATTGCTTTTTTAAATAGCGAATTAAGGAGTCAACATGGATACAAGAAAAATTAGCAATCTGGAGCCAGCTTCTTAGCAGCATATTGAGTTATAAATTCCATCCATAACACCAACAGAACTTCACTGTACTAATCCACTTTGTATCCCTGATGATTATTAGTTAATAAACATAATTGTTAGCAGAGTTGGCGATCAGATTTTACAATATTGTGAGGCATCACAATATTTGAATTTGATCCCATCATTCATTCTTTTATTGTAGTTCTTGACATGTTTTTTTTTTTTTTTTGGGGGGGGGGTTTATTTATATATACAGGTGTCTCAAAAAATTAGAATATCATCAAAAAGTAAATATACTTCAGTAATGCATTTCAAAAAGTGAAATTCATATATTTTATATAGTTGCGTTACACACAGAGTGATATATTTCAAGTATTTCTTTCTTTTCATTTTGATGATTATGGCTTACAGCTAGTGAAAACCCAAGATTCAGTATCTCAGAAAATTAGAATATACATATGATAAATTAAAAAAAAGGATTTTTAATACAAAAATGTTAGTTTACTGAAAAGTGGGTCCATGTACAGCACATGTGTCAAACACAAGGCCCGCGGGCCGAATCCAGCCCTCCAGGCCATTTTATGTGGCCCTTGCACCTCGCCTGCAGCTGCAGGAGAGCTCCAGCTCTCCTCTGGTCCTCCTCTACACTAGGTACTTTCTGCTTTCCAGCAATGCCTCCAGCTTCTTTCTAGCAGCAGCACAAGGTAAAGGGGGTGCACTGTGATGTAAGGGAGGGTGGAGGACTCAACTTCTGATGGTGGGGAAGCTTGACGTCCTATGTAAGAGTAGGGGGTGCTCTGAACATCTAGTCTTGCAGATACAACCTGCCCTTGGTGGGGAGGCTCTTGATGTATTATGTAAGGGTAGGTGATGCTCTGGACATCTAGTCTTACAGATACAACCGGCCCTTTTGATCATAATACTGATGCGGCCCACAATTAAATTGAGTTTGACACCCCTAATGTACAGTATAGTATGCACTCAATACTTGCTTAAATTGCTGCATTTATGCGGCGTGGCATGGAGGTGATCAGCCTGTGGCAATGCTGAGGTGTTATGGAAGCCCAGGTTTCTTTGATAGTGGCTTTCAGCTCATCTGTATTGTTGGGTCTGGGGTCTCCCATACTCCTCTTGAGTTTGCTGGCGATACCATGATCATTAAACCAGGTATTGGTACTTTTGGCAGTGTGGGCAGGTGCCAAGCCCTGCTGGAAAATGAAATCAGCATCTTTATAAAGCTGGTAAGCAGAGGGAAGCATAAAGTGCTCTAGAATTTCCTGGTAGCTGGTAGAGGGCTGCGCTAACTTTGTACTTGATAAAACCCAGTGGACCAACACCAGCAGATGACATGGCTCCCCAAATCCTCATGGACTGGCCAGCAAACTCCCCTGACCTGAACCCCATAGAGAATCTGTGGGGTATTGTCAAGAGGAAGATGAGAGACACCAGATCCAACAATGCAGATGAGCTGAAAGCCCCGATCAAAGAAACCTGGGCTTCAATAACACCTCAGCAGTGCCACAGGCTAATCACCTCTACTATACTGTACATGGACATACTTTTCAGTAAGCCAACATTTCTGTAATAAAAATCCTTTTTTTATTTTTATTTTTTTTTTAATTGGTCTTATGTAATATTCTAATTTTTTGAGATACTGAATTTTGGGTTTTCACTAGCTGTAAGTCATAATCATTAAAATTAAAATAACAAAATGCTTGAAATACATCATTATGTATAGAATATATGAGATTCACTTTTTGAATTGAATTACTGAAATAAATTAACTTTTTGATGATATTCTAATTTTATGAGATGCACCTGTATGTACACACACACGCACGCACACACACTTCACCTCATTGTAACCATGAGGGGTAGCATTATGAAAATGAAGGTCTTTTAAATAGTTTTTTATGCTCTAGCGTTGTGTGGCTCTTTTGTATTAATATGTACTGAATAAAGTTATTACATGTTTTGGAGTGCTTCTTTTAACTTGAGCGGGCCAAAAATCACATATTTATAATAATAATGGGGGTTTGTTTATTTGCCTTCGTTTCTCTGTACCATCCTTAAAGATAACACACGAGATTTGTGCAATGGCCCAACTGTCCGCTGCAATCACATACAACAGCTGTAGCTGTGCAATGCAAGAAAAATAACTCTTTTAGCTCAGTTCTAAGGCCCTTGATTGTTCTTATTTAGTAATATTGGGTGAAGAGTGCAACACGCACTAATCCAAACATTTTCTCACTGACCTAATTTCAGTAAACTGATATCTGATTGCTATAGGCTACTGTACTTCATTATTGCGCTTTGCACAGCTTTATTAAATAAGCCTATTGATTAATGAGAGCATTCACCTCAGTCTCTGCCCTTGAAGGATCTTATAATCCACAGACCATACCACACATATTGGCATTCTAGGGACAATTGTATTCAAAAGACCATTAACCCACCAGTATATTTTGGGTTTTAATAATAAACAAGATAATTTAGAGGAAACCACAAAAACGTAGAGAGAACATACAAACGCCAAGAAAATAGTGTTTTTGTGGAATTCAAACATGTATACCAGAGCTGCAAGACCAGAGAGCTGCAGACACATATACAAACCCAGATCTATAGCTAATCAACCATAATGATAACCAATTAGTCAAGGTGGATGATGAATCGTTTTTTATGTAAAGTTATAAGATGACCAACGTGCAAATACCTGCCATATTATGCTGCTATACAATTGCATTTGACTTAACAACTTATCCTTCATCTGTGCTGAAATATCTACAAATAGTCTGCCCAAACTCTGACCATGGAGAGGTCCATACATACGTCTGGGAATATACAAGTTCTCAACACACAGTGCTGCAGCAGTTGTAAACTGATCATTTATATCTAAGGATTGCATCTGGAATGCCCCATGATTTGAAATAAATATTAAAAGCGATTGTAAAGATACTTTTTCTTTTAAGTAAACATATCTATACTTACATGTTCTGTGCAATAGAATTGCACAGAGCAGCGCCAGACATCCTCTTCTTAGGCCCCCCACTGGCACTCCTGGCCCCTCCCCTCTGTCCAGTGCCCCCATGGGAAGCCGCTTCCCATGGGGGCATTCATACGTGCTCGTTCCAAAGCCCCACTGCTGCGCCCATTGACACAGACAGCAGGACTCGGCTCCACTCCCTCGTCACTGGCTTTGATTGACAGCACTGGAAGCCAATGGCTCCTGGTGCCCCAGCAAAGTCAGTGACACCTGGAAGTGAAGGGAGGAAAGAGCTGCAGACGTGCACAACGCAGAATCGAATGAGGGCTCACGTAATTAGAAGGGGGGGTGAGGGGGGATTCTGACACCTTAACATTTTTTTTTCTTAATGCACAGAATGCATTAAGATAAACAATTTTAAGCTTTATAACCACTTTAACTTTACAGCGTCAGATTATTATTTTTGTATTTGGAAACACACAAAAAAACAGGAAACCATACATGTCCAGTGTAGTTTTCACAGCAGTTATTTGATATCAGCAAAACTGTGCATATCTCTCTGTACTGTGCATACAAATATAATTCCCATGGTTACATAATTTGCTAGTTAAGGGCCAAAACATCTTTTGGCTGATTTACTAGAGTAGTAAAGAATGCATTGTGTGAATACTCACCTAAATTACCAACTCATGTGCAGATGAACGATGTAAACAGGAATTTGCTTTTCACTTGGGTGTACGTTTAGTAAACTGAGATAAGCCGAGATCTGGATGATCACGGCTTGTCTCAGAGCATTGCAGGTTTAAAATACTGAGAAGAGTAGTGGAGAACATAGTCTTCTCTTCTCATCTCAGTACACAAACAGCTTGCATTCACTGCAATAGAAACGGCCAGTTTAGAAACACATGATGTCACCTGATCACTGTGCTTCTCTTTGAAGATCTCCTCTTCCTACTTCTCCAGCTCAGAGGTGGAGATAGCAGGAAGAAATAGGAGATCTCTGCTGTGAATTTCCCAGTGCCCAAAAGTGAAAGTAAAAACTCTCCCTACTGCAGTGAAATATACATCAACAGCAGGTTAGAAACACATTAACTATACAATCACATCTATATCTGTGTGTGTGTATATATATATATATATATATATATATATATACTGTATGTACTGGTGTGTATGTATGTATATATATATATTTTTTTTTTTTTTATTTCAGGTACTTATATAGCACAGTCAATTTACACAGTGCTTTACATATACATTGCACATTCACATCAGTCCCTGCCCTCAAGGAGCTTACAATCTAAGGTCCCTAATGCCTCGTACACATGTACCAATCGGCCGTCTTTTGTCCAGGGCTGTCCTGTCCGCTGAAAACTGCAAAAGACTGCACATGAATTTTGTCGGCCAACAACAGCCGACTGCAGAAGTGATGTCATGTGATGAATAACTTTCCGTGTGTTTTTTCTTTTCTGAGCATGCCCAGTCTTGCTAATCTGCTGTTTGTCGGCCGAATTCTGTACTGACTGACGAACAATCAGCCGTTCTGGTGTTGGCCAACAAAAATTTTAATGCCTGCAGGACAGATTCTGTTCGGCCGAAAATGCGCTGTCGGCTGTCGAAAGCATCATACTAACAAGCATACAATCGGCCGATCGGTCGTCGGCCGAATATTTACGGCCGAGGATCGGTACGTGTGTACGAGGCATCACTCACATACATACACAGCAGGGCCAATTTTTTATACAGGATCCAATTAACCTACCAGCATGTCTTTGGAGTGTGGGAGGAAACCAATCTGTCACGATTCAACCACGCCCACGGCGACTAGCTAAACGAGACGTGATGAATCGTGACTGGGCAGTATAAGGGGATAACGGAAATAAAGAAAATTCCTACTAAAGGCTCGTACACACGTACCGATTGTCGCAGAAAAGATTCGGCAGACGACCGATCGGCCAAATGTAGGCTTGTTAGTATGATGCTTCCGACAGCCGACAGCGCACTTTCGGCCGAACAGAATCTGTCGTGCAAGCATTAAAATGTTTGTATGCCGACACCAGAACGGCCGATTGTTCGCCAGTCAGTACAGAATTCGGCCGACAGACAGCAGATTTGCAAGACTGGGCATGCTCATAAAAGAAAAAACACAGGGAAAGTTAACCATCACATGACATCACTTCTGCAGTCGGCGGACAAAATTCGTGTGCAGTCTTTTGCACTTTTCAGCGGACATGACAGCCCGGGGACAAAAGACAGCCGATCGTTCGGCCGACGATCGGTACGTGTGTACGGGGCTTAAGTAATTAGATTGGTTGCAATACTTTCACAGCCTGCACTGCCTTCGGTCATCACTAGAGGGAGACTCCAGTCCAATCCAGCTGGCTGACCACACACAGGCAGATACAGATCTTACATACAATCTGATGCACTCTAAGGGTTGGGGAGCAGTCTAGCAATTACCACACACTACTAGGATTCCTCCAGCTATCCTACAAGCCAGAACCCCTGTGTTGATCACTCTTCCCACTGTCCCCACACCCACACACCACAAACGATAGCCTGTGGTCTGGTGTACAATCTGCATGCAATCTGCCAACATACAGTGCAATTGCATACAGATTGGCATGTATGTATGTATGTACTGTATGTATGTGTGTATATATATATATATATATATATATATATATATATATATATATATATATATATGTGTGTGTGTGTGTGTATGTGTATATATATATATTTATATACTGTATGTATATATACCGTGCATGTGTGTGTGTGTGTGTATATATATATATTTATATACTGTATGTATATATACCGTGCATGTGTGTGTGTGTGTGTATATATATATATTTATATACTGTATGTATATATACCGTGCATGTGTGTGTGTGTGTGTATATATATGTTTTCATGTGTCAGAACATGTCATTACGAGTTCTTTTAAACTTTAGTTTCACTTTTTAAACTTAGCAGTGCCTGTAATCTCACAAAATCTCGTGAGATTACAGGCAGTCCACCCAGTTATACAGAGATCACAGCAGTTCTCAGAGAAAAAACTTCTCCTCTGATCACCCTGTGAGAAGTGAAGTTCTCCGCCTTCTAAACTGGGTGCCAGAGGAGATATTTTTTCTCTGAGAACTGCCGAGAAGTGAACTGAGAGAAAACTTCTCAGTTTACTAAACGTACACCTTGACTGGATAATTGAAGTGAATTGAGCAAAGGTTCGGATTCAGAATTCAGATTCAGAATGCTTTAATAATCCAAAGGGAAATGATTGCAATGCATACCACACTCAACAAAGACAACACAAGATCACAACAAAGACATAACAAAATTCCCCAATAACAGCCATTAGCACCAAGTAAAACAAATTAAAAAATACTACACTCTAATAAACCATCTATACAATTAAAATACAATATACAATAAATAGCACAGATTAAAAATAACAGAAAATCAAACTACCAAAATGCAAAGAATACTCCACTCTCTCTAGCATTATTACCCCATATAATAACTAACATAATATAATCATACTATAAAAACTACATAAAAATGCTGATCATAAAAAATATTTAAATCTTCACCTCCAGCCCTCACAGGGAAGAATTATATAAGTTGTGGTCAACACTTAAAGACGAGTCCCTAATGTGGAAAGTCGGTGTGGTGTGCCTGAACCGACGTAAGGGGGGTAGCCTGTAAATAAAGAGGGCACCCCAAAGGTAAGAGGTTGAGAAAAAAGGGGGTGAAGGAGGGTGGGATGACGTACAGCGCAGCAGCAGGCCGGCATAGCGGAGGGGCGGCGCTATATAGCCCGCTAGCTCCTCCCACAAATACCGGCCTGCGGCCGCACACTTGTGGTCAACACTTAAAGACGAGTCCCTAATGTGGAAAGTCGGTGTGGTGTGCCTGAACCGACGTAAGGGGGGTAGCCTGTAAATAAAGAGGGCAAAAGAGGAAGCGAAACAACACACTTTATTCAATACAACTTAAGTCACAAGCCTATGAAATGCCAGTCTCAACTCCTTCTCTGGGTGAGGAATATAGACCTGGAAGGCGTCTGACTCCCACCGACCAAGCCTTTTAATGATATGGCCTGGCGTGTTATTCCCGGAGGCAGCCGAAGCCGCACCTATCCGGAAGGAGTGACCAGAGTGTGCTGCAGGGTCCCAACCCAGTCTGATACAAAGAGTCCGGATGTAGAAAATGAACTTGGACGTGGTGAGGGGAACGCCCAGTAACGTAAAAAGTGGAGCATGGCTGGGAGAGCGCCGGGACTGGGCCATGAACTCATCCAGCACTTTGACCGGACACCAAAGATTCCCTGATGGGTAAAGCGGGATGGTAACGGGGCAGCCCACCTGCCTGGTCTTAGTACACTGGAGCGTCAAAACATAATGATCCCCCCGCTTGACCAGATCTCGTTTGTGGAGACAAGAGCGCCCCTCTGCTGAGGAAGTAACCGTAAACTCCCCGGGCCTGAGAAAGCCGTAGAAGGCTAGGTACATGGCAGCTTTCACAACCGTATTAGTAAGTGGCTCAAAAGGGGCCGAGTCCAGCAAGTTGGAGAGAGCCCGGAATTTCTCCCCATCAATCGGCAGCCGCCTGACCGGGGTATGGCGATCCACCTTGCCAATACCCTTCAGGAGGCTCTTGAGGGGATATGCCCTGAGAAAAGGTAAGGAGTTTGGCTGGTGCGTTAGGACAAAGTGTTGGACACCCGCCAGATACAGTTTGACAGTACTGGCGGACAATTTGAGCTGGAGGTGGCAAAAGGCAGCAAAGGCGACCATCGTCTGCACCGAATGGTCGTCCAACCCGAATTCCCCTAAGAACCTTTGGAAGATTGACCAGGCCCGGTCGTAGGCCTTCCTGGTGTTGGCTGACAGAGCCATGCGGGCCAGCTCCCGTCCATGCGCCACGATCCGGGCTAGTCCAGTACCAGTTCCTCGAACTCTGGGGTCCGCGTGGGGCATCTGTCGGCCGTCGGGTGAAGGGCGAAAAACACCTGCAATTTGGACCGGGAAAGCGCATCAGCGGCTGAGTTAGAGTGGCCCGGGATATGTTCACAGTACAGAAAAAACTGGTGAGTGGCAGCAATCAAGGTCAGCCTGCGAACCAGCCTCATGATGGTCAGGGATGATGACCGGCCCCTATTGACAATGTCACAGGCCGCCATGTTGTCACTAAAACATTTGACTGCCATCCCTGACCAGCACCTACCCCAGGTGACAGCAGCCGCCACAATAGGGTATAACTCAAACAAAGCTGAGGTTTCCTGGAAAGCTGGTAAGGCAAGTGATTCAGCCGGCCAACTAGCCCTGAACCAGGAGTCCCCAAAGATGGCCGCGAACCCGGAATTGGCAGCCGCATCCGTCCAAAACACGGGGGACTGGGAGGAGATGGGCGGGATGAACATGGAGATGCCGTTCCAGCTTTCCAGGAACTCAACCCACATACCCAGGTCCGCCCTGGCAGGAGGATCCAGGTGGGAAATGACGCCCTCCGGAAGACCTGGCAACAGCCGCAGCAACCGGGAGATGAAGGACCTGCCCTGGGGGATGATGCGCATGGCAAAGTTCAATGACCCGATCAAGGACTGCAACTCTTTCCTCGAAAACGACCCTAGTTCCAAAAACCTGCCAACTACCTCGCGAATGCGATTAAGTTTGTCCTGAGGGAGGCTAGACTGCATGGACACGGAATCCAGGGTAATCCCCAAGAAATCCAACCTGGTGACAGGACCGACCGTCTTGCCTGGTGACAGAGGGACCCCCAAGGTGGAAAACAAGGCCATGGTGCTCCTCAAACTGACCGGCGTGCATTGACTTCGCTCGACCAATAGGAAATCGTCCAAGTAATGCAACACCGTGGGGCACCCGGATATGTTCAGAAGGAGCCAGCAGAGAGTCTCTGCGAATGTATCGAAAATCCTCGGGCTGCTTTTGGACCCAAAAGTCAACCTGATGGCAAAATAATATTTCTCCCTCCACTTAACACCGTGGACATGCCATAAGGAGGGGTGAATGGGCAGGAGCTTGAAGGCATTGGCGATATCCGTCTTGCTAAGCCAAGCGGCCCTACCTGCCCCTAGAATGGCCTGGATGGCGTTGTCCACGGTGGTATAGTGGAGAGAGAACTCGGCTGATGGAATAAGGGAATTAAGGCTAGGGTTGGTGGAAGAATGAGGAGCCGACATATCGATTATCAAACGTTTTTTATTTGTATATTTGCTCGTAGAGATCCCGATGGGGTTGGTACGCCAGGAGGAGAAGGGGGGGGCCGGGAAGGGGCCTAACATGAACCCCTCCTGCACTTCCTTCTCGAGCAAAAGGTCCACCGACTGCGGGTCCTCCCTGGCCGACAGCAAGTTGGGACATTCCAATGTCCCAGAAGGAAGAGACACCAGCCCCGTGTGGAACCCTCCCGAGAACCCCTGAACCAGATACTCCACCAGGTGAGGAGAAGGATGAGCCTGCAGGTAGAATTCCAACACCTCAACCTTGACCCCGGCTAGTCATTGTTTAGGGTTGATCCTGGACGGGCACATGGATTTGGTGTGGGCCCTAAAACAAATGGAACAAACGTGGAGCAGCCTGCAGGCACTGAAGCTGCATGCACCCCCGTTAAAATTGTTACAAACCTGGGCCTTACCTAGGAAAACGATAGGACGACCCAGCTTATCCCTAAGGCCACGCTGTTCTGACCTGCCAGCTCCCCCCCCCCCTGGAACCCCGGCCGGGGAGGATTCCGCCTCCACGGGACACAGGCTGGCAGAGTGTGAAGTGGAGGAGCATGTGGCACAGGAGGGAGGTGCCAAGCCTGCAAAGTGCCTGCAGAACAGCTCGGTGTCCAAAAGACTCCAATCGACCCGTACGTTAAATTGAGCCAAGGCCGCTGCTGCCTTGGCCGAGACTGACTTGTGGAAGTCAAAGAAGGTGAACCCTCCGTACTTGTGCCCTAGATCCACGATTTTATGCAGGTAAAGATCTAACTCCTCCCGCCGCTGTGGGTATACGGAACACAATACGTCCCTGTAGATACCGAAGGCCAGGACAAACTCTGGGATCGTGAGTTTCTTATTGAGCCTGGGGTCCCTGGCCTTCATAACAACGGACAAATCCCCGTAATTATAGATTTTATTCTCCACCATATCCTGGGAGGCGATGAGGAGAGCCACCAAGTTTACATCCTTCCCTTCCAAGATATCCTTGCGGAGAGCTGGGGGGACCATGTGGGCCGGGGTGATAATAGGAGAAACCGTAGAAGAGGGGAAAAGGGAAACTGGGGGCCTACCCTGATCACTGGCGGGAACTGGGGACAACACCGGCAAGGGAGGAGGAGGACCCCTCTGAGCTGGACTGGCGTCTTCCAGCTTAGTCAGCCTGTCTCCGATGGACTGCAGGGAAGACAGGATAGAGTCCAGGGTCCCCTGCATAGCTAACGTACAACCCTGAGAGCTTGTGCCCAATCCCGGATCTTCTGGATGTTCCGTCATCAGCCTAAAAAGTTCCGCTTTCCTTGCCGTGGCTGGGAACGGGATCCCCTTCTGGCGTAGCGCCGCCGAAATTCTCGGAACAGTCCAAGACCCATATGAACCCAGCGAGGATGGAACCCGACGACCCCTGGGGGTACCAGATCTGGCGGGGGTGCAGGGCCTGGCTGGCGTGGAGGGGGATGAAGATCCTTCTTCCAGGATGGCTCCTTGAGGCCCGCTGTTGAAGAAAACAAAGAACAAAAAGCCCAAGTCCGATTAATACCGTGACGTGCTGGAAGAATCACTGGCTGGCTAGCTAAAGCCCAAAGGCGAAGAACTTAACTACCCCGTGACAGGTGAGGCCCTGCTAGATGCCAAGCGGCTGATGAGAGGCTCTACCTATGATTCTGGCCGAGGGGCATGATCCACTGACGTGGTGGCGGGACCGTTGGCCTCTCGGTGACAGTACAGAATCAAAACGAGTGGCCGTGACAGGTGAGGCCCTAGCTATAAACCCATGAGAAGGGTGGAGCGAGGCGCTAGCTTTGATTTGGCCCGAGGGGCGGGGAATCTCCGACGAGATGGGGAGTTGGCCTCGCGGGACCGGCTATGAAGGGGGGGGCTAGGGGCCAGCACCTGAACCCTGACAGCCAGTATGAACTCGCCCTGCGGGGGAGGGGGGGGGGGACAACACGAGACAAGAACAACACAGTTGGAGTGCAACAACGACAGTGCCAACAAAGAGGACAACGACATGAAGTGCGGTATGCATAGTGGTGAAGAAGCCGTGACGGTGCCCAGGCACCGATGCATCACCAGGTGGATCACAGAAGAGTGGAATGAGCCTGAAGAGCAACCGGCGGGGGCCTAACCACCGGGCGCGAGCCAGACCGAAGACTAAGTGAGTGGAGGAAAGGGAAGAAGTAGCCTAACGGTGACTATGGGTGACGCCAGCGGCGTCTGTGAAGACTAGATAACCGGAACCGTGTGGTACACAAAGGAACCTGGACCTGACATAGTACCTGATGCCGGCATTGAAGGACATGATGAGAACCTGCAGGAGAAAGGCAACGGTCAAGGGGGGGGTCACCCATACCCCCCACCGGAACATGACATGGAACCAGGAACAACACAACCCTGCCATGCCAAAGAGGCCCCCCCCAACCCCCGAGCACCAACCCCCCCCCCCCACGCAGGGTACCTAAGTGACAAGGAGGGCACCGAAATGCAGGAGGACGTGGGCAGAGGTACCGAAGCTGGCAGGAGGCAGTGAGTGCACAGAACACAAATACTTAAAAAGGGGGTAGCCGTGGCTTGACAAGGGGGCAGGCAGCGTGTGCGTGAGCCAGAAGGTGGAATAGCCGTGGCCTACATGGAGGCAGGCAGTGTGTGCAAAGAGCCTGTGTGGTTTAGCCGTGGCCTACAGGGAGGCAGGCAGTGTGTGCAAGAGAGTCTGCGTGGTTCAGCCGTGGCCTACAGGGAGGCAGGCAGTGAGTGCAAGAGAGCCTGTGAATAGCCGTGGCCTACAGGAGGCAGGCAGTGTGTGCAAGGGAGCCTGTGAATTAGCCGTGGCCTAGAGGAGGCAGGCAGTGTGTGCAAGGGAGCCTGTGAATTAGCCGTGGCCTAGAGGAGGCAGGCAGTGTGTGCAGAAGACTTCCCCCCCCCCCCCTCTTCCCCCCCCCATGCCCTACAGGTACCTGATCCCCTGCTGAACAGCGGGGAGAAGCAGCCACGCAGCGCTGGCAGCTGGACAAGCAGGCGGCGGCCGGAAGCTGAGAAGATGGGGCGGATGCCCGAGAAGGCTGCCCCAGTACAGGCAAGGAGTAGCTGGGATGCCGCAGGACCAGCGGGGCTCGGAGCCAGCAGCGGTGACTCTCGCGTCCTGCCCGGAAGTCCGGTCCACGATCCCGCGATATCCGGCCGACGTCAGGTGACCACCAAAAGACACCTGACCAGCCGAATGACGTACAGCGCAGCAGCAGGCCGGCATAGCGGAGGGGCGGCGCTATATAGCCCGCTAGCTCCTCCCACAAATACCGGCCTGCGGCCGCACACTTAATGGCTACAGGCAAAAATGATTTCCTGTATCGCTCTGTTGTGCATCGTGGTTGGAACTATCTGTCACTGATGGTACTTCGCAGATTGACCAGTGTATTGTGGAGTGGGTGGGAGGAGTTGTCCAAGATTTACGTACCTTGAACAACATTCTCCTCTCCAACACTGTTGTTAAAGACTCCAACTCCAATCCAACAACATCACTGGCCTTGCAAATCAGTTTGTTGAGTCTGTTGGTGTCAGCCACACTTAGCCTGCTTCCCCAGCATGCCACCGCATACAGGTGAGCAATGGCCACCACAGACTCATAAAACATCTTCAGCATCATTTTGCAGATGTTAAAAGACCTCGGTCTTCTCAAAAATAGAGGCTGCTCTGGCCCTTCCTATAGAGCACCTCAGTGTTCTTACTCCAGTCCAGCCTATTATCTATGTGCACCCCCAGATTCTCAACACCTTTAGTAAATCAGTCACCATGTGTATGGACAGTTTTAATTTGTCCAACTGTCCATGCATTGGCTAAAAATTGGCCATGACATTTGTCTGAATCCAGTTTAATATGCACAGTATCTGAGAAGCACTCAATTGTCATTGTGTAAATTAAATAAGTACACTATATAAAGTTATAATAGCACACATTTCTCACATTCACCATTAAAAGTGAAAAAAAAAAAAGAAAACAAAAAGCATCCTCAGAAGCCCTATGATTCAGCGGATGTCCTTATAAGGGGAGATCCGTTTTTTTTTTTTTTCAAATAGATAAACATGACATGAATGAGCTTGATGTGATTATTCTTATGTGTTTGTGTTTTTAAGAAAGTGTTCTGTGTATTTTTTGTATTATATACCTCGGCTAATTTTCTAAGTTGAGAGTTGAGAATCTTGTGTGAATATCAATATCAGTTATGCAATAATGTGAAAGGCAAATTCATGTTCTCTTTAAATACCCAATCAGATGCAGATGAAATAAACAGTAATATATTTTTCACATGACTGGATAAAAAAAAGTGAAAATTTACACAATTGTGTAAATATTCTTGACTCCTTTATTAAATAAGCCTCAATGTATGTACACGGGGACAACCATATTTGCTGATTACATATGCAGACCCTTCTTTCTTTTTGCAGTGCTACACCATGGTTTTGCTTTACAGCTCCTTTACATAATGCAAGCTTATGAGTCAGCTGACTTGGTGAAAGCAGTTCTCTCCCTGCGTTATTGCTATCTTAAATCAGCCATAGATGGTTCTGTTCATCAGCAACCGGCCAAGATTCAAACCATCCAAGAGCAAGCTAAAGTCCATCCATCGATCGATGGTAAAACTAGCATGTCACATTTTTGGCATTCAATTATTGCCATTGGCTATGGCTGTTAACAATGTTCTCACCCCCATCAACACTGACTTGAAAATCACACCATCTATAGCCTGCCTTACACAATAAACATCACCTAAAAGAATTCCAGTAGGTAAATAGCGCCACTAAGTGCATAGAGATATTACAATGCATGCATATAGTGGTAAATAATCATACAGGTGCTTAAAAAATGTTTACACACTAAAATAACACCCAGTGTGATATAAGTGAAAAAGCAAAAAAATAATTATATAAAAGTCCATATAGAACTCAAGATGCCAAAGTTCACCAGAGGTACATTTCAATGAGCGTGCCACCACTTCCCCATTAGGGTTAGACTCACCAGAACGATTTGCCTCACATTCTCATGTTTGGCAAATAAACTGTTTACCCCAAAGGGTTAAAGGTTCATCAGCGATGATCTCCAACTCAGAAATGGTGGATGGAACAGTTCATATATGGGAAGAAAGGGGAAAGCTTCAATAGTGTAGTATGTTTTACACTCGCTTTATTTAAAAAATCATCAATCATTACACTCACATTAATCCATTTTAAAACAGGGATGTATATATAAAAACATATCCACATTTTTCCACATTAATGATGGACACAATGCCAAGTACCAGTGTCTCACCCAACCTATAGTTCTTGCCTGAATGTCCCTTCCGGTTTCTCGTGCTGCGTCACTTTCGGTTGCCGTACAGCGATGTGGCTCCAAAATTGGAGCAGTGTAAGGCCTACATAACATTGTAATATAAACTCAAAGTATGCTCTTGCTATTAATACACTATATATTCCCATTAATGGAAAAGCAATTACTTTCTACCACTAAGTGGCACTTGGGTACATTCTTGGATTTAAATTGTATTAAGCATTTTTTTTTAAAAAGTAGGTAAGCCCTATAATATTTTATATATTTAGTAAACTAGCAATGTCCAATTTTCTGGGATTATTTGTTTTTGTAGCTCCATTACATTGTTATTGTGCAATCCTAGAACCCTATGACCATATATGGACAGAAAATGATTGGATGGACTGGAAAATCTTTAGCCTATTCTTCAATCCCTGCTGTTTATAAAGACATAAACTGATACTACAGGTCCTGTTCTATGGAGATTGGTGTTGGATGAAAACATGACTGAGAGACTGATTGTTTCTTCGCATGGATATGATTTTTGACATTTATCCCTCCAAGCAAGCAATTTGCAAGAATAACATTTAGGCCAGGTTCCAGTCTATCTGTGTCCACTATTATCAATTTTAGTGTGTTCTTTAACCTATGCTTTAGTAAGTTGTGCACACATTTTCATTATTCTATTGGGCATCATATCACAAAGAAATGCACAGGAAAACTGACATGCCTCATTTCTCAAACTGCAGAGATCTGAACAGCCTCATTGAATAACATTGCTTCTTCAATTGTAACCCCTCTTTTTTTTTTTTTAAATAACAAACATGGCAAACTTTCCTGTTCTGTGCAATGGTTTTGCACAAAGCAGCCCCGATACTCAATTTCTGGTGTCTCCAGGCTCCTCCTCTTCTTAATGTACTACCATAAGAAGCCGCTTCCTATTGTGGCACACCTGAAGGCATCTTCTGACACTGACAGTGCTGCAGGAGACCACCCCTATTCCCTCATCACAGGATTTGATTGACAGCATCAGGAGCCAATAGATCCTGCTGCTATCAATCTACTTTGCGAGGAGAGAAAGAGCAGAGAGAGGGACACTGCTCCCTTTTACCTTTACAACCACTTAACCACTTGCCGACCGCCGCACGACTATCTACGGCGGCGGTCAGCCCCTCACAGGCAAAGTGACGTAGGTCTACGTCGCTCGCCTGTGAGGGTTTAGGGAGCGAGCGCGCGCCGCCGGAGGCGCGCTCCCGCGTGGTCACGGACCCCCCCGCGCGTGTGACCGGCGGACCCGATCGCCGCCGGCCACTCTGCGATCGGCGGGGGAGAGGGAGAAAGTCAGGCAGCTTGTGTAAACAAGCTGCCTGTCATTCTCCTCTCTGTATGAGAGATGATCACATGGATCTACTATGTAGATCCATTGATCACTCTGCATACAGTTGAAGCCACAGCCAATCACAGTTAGAATCACGCCCCTAGGGACACACACAGCCCCTCCCTCTCAAATAAAGTTAACCCCTTCACTACCAGTGTATTTTTACAGTAACAGTGCATATGTATAGCACTGATTACTGTAGAAATGTCACTGGTAACCCCAAAAGTGTCAAAAATGTCAGTCAAGGGTCCGATCTGTCCGCCGCAATGTCGCAGTACCGCAAAAAAAATCGAAGATCGACGCCATTACGCGTTAAAAAAAAAAACAACAAAAATGACAAAAATCTTTCCCTTTGTTAGTAAACGCAATAACTTTTGCGCAAACCAATCAAAATACGCTTTTTGCGATTTTTTTTACCAAACATAGGTAGCATAAAACAAATTGGCCGAAAATATTAAAAAATTTTGATTTTTACATTTTTTTTGGGGGGAATTTCATATAAAAAAAAGGGAAAAATATTGCTATTTTTGCAAAATTGACGCTCTTTTTTTGTTTATAGCGCGTGATCAAAAAATCGCACAGGTGATCAAATACCGCCAAAAGAAAGCTCTGTTTGTGGGAAAAAAAGGACGCCAAATTCGTTTAGGTACAGCGTCGCACGACCGCGCAATTGTCCGTTAAAGTCACGCAGTGCCGAATCGCAAAATAGCCTCTGGTCGTTTAGCAGCCAAATCCTCCGGGGCTTAAGTGGTTAAAGATACATGCCTTGTTTTGCTTTACGACGCACATGTTAAAATGAGAAGTTGTGAACAGGGCATTAGGCCCCATTCACACAATCATATTGTAATGCCTGCATTGCACTAAACTGCATTTGTATTCAAAAGCAAATTCATAGATAGAGCCTGTTCATATTTGTATACTGCGTTGCAGAGCATTTTTAAAAACTGCTTAGGTCTGTTTTACTAGCTGCTTTCATGCCTTTTGAGGCCCATGGAAGTCAATGGTAATGCATGCAAATGTATGTATGATGTGTTTTCAGCACCAGGTAGCAAGCCTAAATAGTTTTCTTATTAGAAAACATAAAAAAGGTGTCATTCATTAAAATTGACTTGCATGCATTATTTATTAGCACATTTTTAAAATCTGCATGGGGGTAGATACATTCTCACCAGGTGCGGTAGGACTGTGTTGGGCACAATGCTACCACATAATGCTTTTGTATCATCCTCCTACTTGGCTGGTTGCAGTGGTGTGCACTGGAGAAAAGCCATGCAGTACTTTTTTCCAGTACGGCGCAGTGTGCGACAATCCACTACTCACAGCACGTGGCAGCCAATAGAACTTAATGAAATATCACTGAATGACATTTCAAAGTTTTTTTTGTTTTTTTTTTAAGTGATCAGTGCAATGCACCACAATCCCCCCCCCCCTCCCCTGCACACCACCCGCTGCATTGTAACACAGCAGCTGGTGTGAATTTACCCTCAACAAGCATTAAAAAGCATGGAACTGGTGTGACCCTAGCTTTACAGCTGGACTCAAGGATAAGCAAATATTGTCTAAATCCAGGTTTCTCAACCGGGGCGCAGTGGCATCCTGGGGTGCCTCAACAAAAGCACAAAGAACTGCCCCAGCTAAGGCAGGCAAACATTCTTCACTGCCGGCTCAAGCTTTTATTGAATTGCAGTGCCAATGTTGTGCCTTTTAGAATGGCATATAACATCTTGTAGGACTCTGTGCTGAGCAGATTGCCCAACCGCATTCTGCCAACCTATGACATCATCAGTTGCTAAAGAGTGTATCGGGAGCCTGCCCAGCATCCTTAGTTTCCACAGACTTGCCTCCACGACTGATAAGAAGTTATAGGTCGGGGGCGGGAGCTGTCTGTGGCACACTCATCTCCTCAGAGTTTACATCCAATTCTCTTCCCCCAACTTCTCCCTGTGCAACTGGTGCTGGTGGGTTGGGGATGTGGCCACTTCCTTGCCTTCAAACACAGGTGGTTGCTACGCCTGATCCAGCAGCTGAAGATGGAGGAGCAGAGAGAGCAGCCCAGCAAGTCTTTCTTTATCTCCAGTTTTGTGGTAAGTGACTGATGTAGAGAGGCTTCTCCAGTAGGCATTCCATGCTTTTACTCACTGGCTGCAGTGGCTGACGCTAACATACTGCTCACTGATTTCTACAGGTACAAGACAACTCTACATCACATCCTACTGACCACTGAACCAGGGCTGTATCTTGGCCTAGGCCAACAAGGCCCAGGCCTAGGGCGGCACTTTGCAGGGGGGCAGCAAAAAAGCTGCACCCTGCACAAAAAAAAAAAACAGCCTCCTCCCGGTTCCCGCAAGAAAAGGGTCTCCGCCGGCTTGCGCTACACTTTTAATATAGTGCCAGTCTTAAGGGGTGAATTGGGCCAGAGGGCAAAGTCCAGGAGGCAAATCGGTCTGGCACCCCCATAAAGCGGGCAGTGATGAGGCTGCACTGATGGGCAGTAATGAGGCGGCACTGATAAGGTTGTACAGATGGGCACTGATGAGGCTGAACATGTGGGAACTGATGAGGCTACGCTGATGGGCACTGATAGACTTGTGATCTGTGGTTCACAGAAGACAGGGCGGGTCGTAAACAGTAAAGGGCATGGCCTTTACAGGAAGGGGTTGGTCATATGTAAATTAGGGGGTCACAAGTTTAGTCCTGCCTAGGGCAGCACAAAACCTAAATACACCACTGCACTGAACTCTGCCTCACAAACTACATTTCAAGGCTTGTTCACACCAGGTGTGGTATGGGATCATGTGCAAAATTGTGTGTTTCCTGCACCACTCAAAAACGCACTACTTTTTGCATGCATGGGTGTCATATGAATTATTGGCACCCCCCATCTAGCAAATCCACATGTGTTCGCGCCTGCTAAAATTCATAGTTCTGCAGTTACCATGCATTTTGGTGCGACACGTGGGAATCTTTTTTGCTTGTTTGCTTGTTTCATGTGCATAGGGCACCCCATTACAAAAAAACAGAAACACGCTCATGCGTGTGTTCAGATGCACCACAAACTTTGCAGAATTGACCAAAAAAAAAGGTTCAGAAACACTGGACTAAATACATTTGTCATGTATATTCTTACTTAAATCTTGGTGTCTTTGTGTGTTTCTTCCAGATCTGTGAAGCTTTGCCTCTGTGCAGGAGCTTCTTTTTTTTTTTTTTCTTTCAAAGATTTTATTGAGTTTCAGCAAATTAATACAGTCTTATACATTCAGTATTTTTAGTTAAAACGCCATAGTTATAGGATAAGTGAAAAATAATCTAATATAACCATTGTGATACGTGAACCCCGTTATGTATTTAGAGGTCTGGTCTTCCCACTCCCTAGGAGACCCCAATGGGAGCACAAACTGTCTCCCGGGGAGCGAGGACGACCCCCTAGCCTAAGTTACTTATAAAGTAAGTGGGGTTGTGGGTATCTGTTTGCGCATAACAATAGTCTAAGGTGTCTGTAGGTAACTATAACAATACAACCGAGCGTTATGAAAAAAGGGATAAACCGTGAGCCGCCCTGCGAGAAACTTGAGTTGTGTAATAGATAATAGTAGCGTGTGTAATAGATCCTTAGCGTCTCTGACCCTTCGATGAGAGCGGCTCAACTGCAACTTAGTGCTAACCAAAAGGGAAAGAGGAAGTGAAGAAAAAGAAAGATAAGAGGAAAAAGGTAGCTTAGAAAGATTAGGGGATAAAGAATAGGTCATAAGTGAGGAAAGGGAAGGACGTGACCCGGCAGGTCCAAACTAGTTCCGGCTGTAGACCTTAGATTACAGGGGGATCAAAGAGGTGTTCATAAGGGAGGCCCATGGTTCCCAGATAGTTTCAAATGTTTGTCTGGTGTTCAGCAAAATACTAACTAATTTTTCTTGTGTCATAATCCAGATATTTTTCTCTTCGTCATTGTGATAGAAACTGTGGGTTGTTTCCAAGCTCTCACTAAGGTCATCTTAGCTCCTAAAAGCATGAAATGGATCACTCATTTTTGATGTCTGGTGCTTTTTTCTGGTGGGAAATTTAAGAGAGCAATTTGAGGGGACTGTGGAACAGCCACCCCAGTCACTCTGCGTATCATATGGAATACTTTATTCATGAATCCTCTTATTTTAGGGCACTCCCACCAAGTATGTAAGAAAGAGCCTAGATGAGAGCAATTCCTGAAAACAGAGTGGAGAGGACGAGGAATAGAACTTTCTGAGTCTCTCAGGAACCCGTGCAGGAGCTTCTTATAATACAGACTGTAACTCTCTTTCCATATGCAGGGTGACGGATCTTGTCCCTGCCCCCTCCTGTAGCTTTCTGCAGGGAGTCTGTACTGAATGAGACCTGCTGGGCCCCTCCCACAGATCTAGTTTCTGCACAGGCTACCTACAGCACTGTGATGATGTCACTGCTACATTTACAAGCTGATATCTGGGCTTGAAATGCATTTGATGAACATGAAGCAGATATAATGAGGAATATAGTTAAAGGCTTAGTTTACCCTTTAGTAAAAAAAAAAAAAAAAAAAAGAAATGCACAATATTAAGCAGGTAAAAATAAATGTGAATTTATTTATTTTTATTTTTTTGTTTTTTACACTGCAACCCAAAAAGCATTGCACCTGCAAACAATGGATCGTGGATGCAATGTCAGGCTCCTGCACACACTCAGTACAGCTTACTGCCTGTAACTCCATACAAGCCAGTGTTGCCAACTGCCAGTGTTTTTACTAGCAGCCAGTAAAAAAAAGGGCACTTTCTCTGTCGCTCATTGACAGACGTAGTCCTCCTTGATTAATATCAACTCGGGTTATACTGCCCTCTACAGGAGTAGGACTAGACAGGAAAGAAAACATTCTGGCCACACCCAATGGGCAGTCCCAGAGGGTATATCCTCCCACTTCCTGCTACAGCAAATCAGTTTTTTTCTGTCTAGTTAGGAGTAAGGACCTAGATTCCTTGCTAGGATCTTCGGTCCTGGCAGGATTTTTTTTAGAAATACTTTTTTTAGACAGCTTTTTTTCTTCAGTGTTCCTGTGAGATCTTCAAGCAAGTACGCTGAAACTGGGCGACGGGCTGGATGTTGAGATCCAGTGGTCACCCCAGTTCAGCCTACGAGCGCGTGCAGGCCATAGCTCTGCGCTGGGTCGGCTGCGACATAGTCCCACTGGACGGGGACTGACCCTGCGAGTTAAACGTCTCGCCTGGACGCCAATGACCAACAGAGTCACGGCGTCCGTATTGGTCGACAGCCCCCCCACCCCGGTGGAGAGGGGTTCTGTCAGGAGTTGGCGCCCGCCTGGTTCCGGTATGGTGAGTAGAATGTTCCCCCTCTCCCCCTGTCGGGCCCCTCTCTGGGATGGTCGGACACTCAGTTTCTGGGTCTCCCCTCTATCCTATAACAGGTCACAGATCCCCCAATTTGAGTGTGATTTTTGTCAATAGAAACCAGGAGGCTTGGTTTGGGAGCTGACTATCTAAAGTCACTATATGACTGTAAGGGTGACTGAAGTCAGTGGCAGACTACTAAAAGGCATTACTATTGAGGTATAGAGGTATCCTACCTGTCTAGTGTGTACACAGGCCGATGCCTATGCCTATGCCTGAGTTACTGCAGCCACAGATTGCCATCCCTCCAGAAAGCCGGTCACTTCCACAGGCCGCACAGCCTCCCGCAGGCCGAGGACACCTCCCGCAGGCCGAGGCACTTCCGCAGGCCGCACAGGCCGAATGCACACATCCCGCAGGCCGCTGCTAACTTGCAAGCCGCCGCTATCCTACACAGGCCGCCGTCATTTTCCTGCAGATCGCACGAGGCCGCCATATTGGCGTAGCCTCATGTCTCCAGCATGGGGGCGGCCATGTTTGAGGTGACCAAACACCTCGTGGAGTAATTGGGAGGCACCGGAAGGCGTGTAAAGGGGCGGAGCCGCCTCCTTGGCCCAGGGAAAGCAAGCCAAAGACTTCCTGTCTGTAACAGACAGTGCTGGAAGCAGGTTGATAAGAAACTTCTGTGCATCAGGTGAGCCTTGGGGTCTCTTTCTCTCTCTCTTTCTGAGGGGTCCAAGCAGGTAGACTGAGGGGCGCTACTGCGCTGGGGGACTAAGTTAAAAAAAAAAAAAAAAGGATGTTTTTTTCTTGCAATTCATTTTTTTGTGTTTGCTGGCAAGTGTCTTGTTACATGAACCCTGCCACACGTGTATCCCCACCTGATCCCCTCAGGGTGGCCGCAGGACCCTCCAGTACCCCACTTGTGATGATGCATTATCAGCAGTTTTGGAGTCTTTGGTATCCCGGGTGGAGGTAGCCTGTCAGGGACGGGGGTCAAGAAGAGCGACCCCCGCCTACCCCTATGTCATCTGATACCTCAGATACGGATTCTGAGCTGGTCATTGCAGTCCCTTTTCTGGGGTTGTTGTCTCAGGTACGGTCTCCTCAGACAGTAAGGAGGACGCTTCTGCCTCCGCCATAGCACAAGAAGCGTTGGTGGAAGCACTAGTTGTGTCTGTCCGGGAAACCTTAAATCTTGAGGTTACACCGGCAGAGGTAGCTGAGACTCATATTCCTTTTTTGGTACTAGCAAGCCTACCAAAATGGTGAAGGGTTTCCCTTGCCCAAATAGGGTCGTCCGTAAATGAGCCCTGCTATTTCCAAACGCATGGCTAGGCGCTATCATTTTGAGGAATCCCTCATTACAAAGATGGATGGTACCACCAATAGTGGACTCACCGATTTCCAGACTAAATAAAGCCACTGTTATCCCGTTGGATTGACAGAATGGGCCCCACCCATCTCTAGGGTGGGGGGACGTCTTCACTGGTTTCCGGATCCAGGGCTTTCCAGAATCCCGGATAAAGGGGTTCGCAAGGTCATATGGTCGGGATACAAGATCGAGTTTCGATCACTTCCACCGGTGCGATTCTTCCCTTCCAATAGTCGACATCCCCGGGTCGCTTAAAAGCTTTGCGGGGGACAGCTTGATACAACAAGCAGTGGTAGTTCCCATTCCTTGGAGGAGTTCTAGTCGAACTTGTTCACAATGCCCAGGAAAAAGGGCTAGGTGCGTCCAATTCTGGTCTTGGAAGAGATGGAGTCCATCCATACAGTAGTGGCCTCCCTGCATCAGGGGGATTTCCTGGCGTCCATAGACATTTAGGATGCCTATCCTTATATCCCCATCTTCGCAGGACATCAGCGTTTTTGTTGCTTTTCACAAAGATCATCCCTGGTTCCCACCAGGAGACTGAACTATCTGGGCCTAATTTTGGATACATCCTTGGCAAGAGTGTTTCTCCATGCGGAGAAACTCCAGAAGATTCAGTCAATGATTCTGATGTTGCTGTCCGTCAACTTGCTGGGATTGATGGTCGCCTCTTTAGAGGCAGTACAGTTTGCCCAGTCTCATACCCGAATTCTCCAAAGAGGAGATTCTTCTCATATGGAATCGGAATCCCGATTCCCTGGACAATCGGATCCGATTGAGTGAGCGGACCAGGGAGGCTCTGGTCTGGTGGCTTCGGTCTCCGATGCTCAGCCAGGGGAAGTCATTTCTTCTGATAAATTCCAGGTTACCGATAAATGTGTTGGAACTGAGAGCGATCAGACTTTGTCTGATTTACTGGACCCAGCAGCTCCAGGGCAGCCCGGTTCGGATCCAATCGGACTATGCCACGGTCATGACTTAGGTCGATCACCAAGGGGCACCAAGAGTGCCCTGGCGGCCAGAGAAGTGGCCAACATTCTTATTGGGGGAACAGTTGTTCCAGTTCTCTCCGCGATATTTATCACGGGGGTGGACAGGCAGATTATTTCAGCCGTCAGATTCGGGATCAAGAGGAATAGTCTCTTCATCCAGAGGTATTTCACCAGCTGTCCCTTCATTGGGGCACCCCGGATATGGATCTGTTGGTAGGTTGGCTCAACAGGGCTCGCACCCGCGATCCTCTAGCGGACGCAGCAGATGCGCTGAACGGCCTGTAAAGGCAGTATCAGCTACTATATGTCTTCCCCCCTCTCAAATTGCTGCTGAGATTTCTCCGCAGGATAGAGGTGGAGGGAACTCCAGTTATCCTGGAAATTCCGAGTTGGCCTCGTCAAGCCGGGTACGCCGACTTGGACAGGCTAGTCGCGGACGCTCCTTGGAGACTTCCTCTCAGGGAGGATCTGCGGTCTCAAGGACCGATCTTCCATCGTTCTTTACAGTCGCTGGTTTTAATGGCCTGGCTATTGAGACCCAGGTACTGAAGGACAGAGGGTTGTCAGCTTCAGTTATTCCTACTCTAATTAAAGCAAGGAAAGCGACTTCCAGCAAAGTCTATTATCGCACATGGAAGACTTATATCGCGTGGTGTGAATCTTTGGAATTTCCCCCAACGTACCTATTCGGTGACCCGAATCTTGGCTTTTCTGCAAAAGGGGGTTGAGCAGAAACTATCCTTGAGCACTATCAAGGGTCAGGTTTCAGCATTAGCAATCTTCTTTCAGAAGCCTTGGGCTACTCATTCCTTGGTGTCCAGGGGGTGCGGCACTTGGCTCCGCCAGTGCGCGCGCCCTTACCGACTTGGGATCTTAATTTGGTGTTTGTCGGTTCTTCAGAAACCTCCCTTTGAAAATATCAGGGAGATTTCCTTGCTTACATTATCTCAGAAGGTGGCCTTCTTGGTGGCTATCACTTCTGCACGCAGGGTGTCAGAACTGGCTGCATTATCATGCCATTCCCCATATCTAGTGGTTCATAAGGATAAGGTAGTTCTTCATCCGAAGCCATCCTTTCTTCCTAAGGTGGTTTCAGATTTTCATCTGAATGAAGATATTGTGCTACCTTCCTTGTGTCCTAAGCCCAATCATCCTCGGGAATGTGCGTTGCATTCCTTGGATGTGGTTCGGGCAATCAGGGTATACCTGAAGACTACGGAATTGTTCCGTAAGACGGATTCACTTTTTGTGATCACGGATAGCCCCAGAAAGGGGTTGCCTGCATCTGCCACGACTATCTCCAAATGGATTAGACAGACGGTGGTACAGGCTTATTCTATTAAGGGTCGGAATCCTCCGTTCCCTGTTAAGGCGCACTCCACTCGAGCGCTCAGTACTTCCTGGGCCTACCGCCATCAGGCGTCAGTGGTCCAGGTGTGCAAGGCGGCTACCTGGTCGTCGGTTCATACCTTTACAAAATTTTATAAAGTTGATGTGATGGCATCGGCGGATGCCTCATTTGGCCGCAAGGTTTTGCAGGCCGCAATTTGAGGTGACCGGTGGTCTACCTCGAGGGTTTTTTTCCGTTGGAATTTCAGTTGAGTCTCATCGTGTGATTGATGAGCCTTTAAAACTTCTAGTTGGCACCGGTTGGGCCTTCTAGATTGGATTTTGATTTCCATTTTCCCACCCCTCATTTGTGGCACTGCTTTGGGACGTCCCGAGTTGATATTAATCAAGGAGGACTACGTCTGTCAATGAGCGACAGAGAAAAATGGATTTTTGTAAAATCTTACCGTAAAATCCTTTTCTCTTAAGCTCATTGACAGACGTAGTACCCGCCCCTCTGTTTTTGAGTTGGGTTGGGTTAAATTCTCTAAACACTGCTTTGTGACATAACTGATTTGCTGTAGCAGGAAGTGAGAGGATATACCCTCTGGGACTGCCCCTAGGGTGTGGCCAGAACGTTTTCTTTCCTGTCTAGTCCTACTCCTGTAGAGGGCAGTATAACCCGAGTTGATATTAATCAAGGAGGACTACGTCTGTCAATGAGCTTAAGAGAAAAGGATTTTACGGTAAGATTTTACAAAAATCAATTTTTTCTCCTGCCAGTTAATGCCAGTGACAGGAAAAGGTTGCCAGTAAAAAATATGGCTGTGACGCTCTGCTAAGAACTGATGCTCGAGACCACCAGAGTGCCTGCTACAATATGTTAGGGCGGCCCCGGTTGGGGCAGGTCTGGCGGAGGCAGCGCCTGAGTGTGACATGTGATATCATAGTGCAAGGGAGCTGAGCGGAGTGGCTTGAGCCTCATGTCTGAGGGATGGGAGCAAGGCAATCCGGGAGCAAAACTGTCAGTGCTGTTTGGACTGGGGTGGACTGAAGGGACCATCTGGTATGGAGTGAGATTGTCACCATGACTCAGGAGGGGACGTGTCTTGTTGGTGATCTGTGCTGCTGCACACTGCAGTCAGTGTCACTGTGAGAGTCAATTTCATGTGTGTGTGCCCGCCCATTCCAATTTCTTGCCCTCCTGAGTTCTGTCCCTGAGCTACCTACAGTACTTACTTTACCAAGCATAAAATAAGATGCCTTAATATCTATGTTAAATCACATTGGTAATTGCATATTGTACTTGTTTGTAGCCTAAACACTGAAATATGCACTTAAAAGTGTAATTTTGTAAATTTTTAAAACATCAGTAAAAACTTGGCTGTGCCAGTAAATTTTGGGTGTTGTGTCAGTAAATTTATATCTGGTAGGTTGGCAACACTGGTACAAGCAGTCAATTACTGATCTGCAGAAAGTGTCAATGAACTTGGAGGAAGCTGGTCAGTGCATTTGTCATTCACTAAGAACTACAAGCCATCTGATGCAGTGACAGATAGGACTTGTAGTTTATTCATTCACAGATCTGTGTGCATGAATCATGTGCATGTGCAGGCAGAGATCTGCACAGCCGTGTTGTTTTAAAAATGTGACATTGGCTGCTGGGGAAAAACCCCTGCCCACTGTCACATGGAGGGGTTTAGCTGCTAGTGCTAAACATGTTACACCCTAAAGTGTTCAGAAGGTGAACCTAAAGTGTTGCTAAACCCAGGACCCTGTATTAACTAAATCTGGTCTCCCACAGTACGCAGAACACAGAAATGCAAATATTTTAGTAAATATAAACTGTTAAATACTTTTTCTCATCAGCAGTATATAGCAGTCTTGTGACTTCTATTAGTGTCCAGCCAAGCACTGGTTAAAGCTTGTAGGAGGAGTTTTTATTCTCCTCTGACTGTCCTATGAGGCTTCATGACCCCTGACTTTCTGTCTGGACAGTGTTGATTGGCCCTGTGCTTATCACATGAACCTTCCATTCAAAAAATAAAAAAGAAAACATCTTTAACAATACACTCCAAACTGAGCATGTGCAGAGTGCCTCCAAGGCTCTGTTCTATCAGTAAATTTATTGTGGATAGTAAAAGGGAGGATCAGTGAAAACAGAATCAAACAGCCTTTTTACACAAAGCGGAGCATTAACCCCTTAAGCCTGCTACACACTACTAGTTTTTTTTCATTCAACCCATTGGCTAAGAGCGCTGACTAGGAGCCGGTCGGCAGACCTTTTTCGGTCATTCCTCTTCCACAGAAACCAGCTGAATGGCCGGCTTCTGTGAGACTGACTGCAGTACACATGGGCCGAATGTCGGCCAGTTTCTATTGTGTGTACTAGGCTTTAGGTTATACAGTGAGTATAACAAGCATGCTTTACTGCATATACAGACTGTGGGATTAGTAACACTTTAAGCCTGCCATAGATGGACTGAATCTCGGCCACCTTTCATCCATCTATGGCCAGCTGATTGTATCTAAGCCAAATGATGGATGTCAGATTTTTAGCATGCGATTATTGTCAGCGGCTATAGCCGCTAGCAATAACCACTGTTTTCTCCTGGCAGGGACAGCTCCCTGCACCCCATTGTGGGAGAACACAATGGCTCCATGGGAGGGATTCCCCCATTAACACTGACTGTGTTGATCGGGGAATTGAGCGAAAATCGCATAATCTATAGCCTGCTTTAGCCTTTACATGAAAGTTTGTGTACCTGGAGTTCAGCTTTAAATATATATATATATATATATATATATATATATATATATATACAGTATATGTATATAATGTTTTATTTATGATAACCTACTAATTGTATTGCATGTATTAATTGACAATTACCTATAAAATAGAGATTAGTATTACATTTAATTTTATATAAAGAGAAAAATATAATGTGTATGCTGCCCAGATTGTTAGAAGACTGATCAAACTTCCATCTTTCCTTTTAATTCAAATACATCTTTAGTAAATCACTCTTAATGGGCATTAAGAGAAGTCACTTTTTTCATGTTCCTCAGCCAACAATGTTGGTAATATGGATTGCAAGCTCTCTGAAACAATTGCTGAGCGCACTGTGGCGAATTACAAGCGAATAAGGTGGATGTATGTGTTTTAAATGAATAATAGCCCCCGTTAAGTTACCATACAATGCTTATCCTAGCACAATAGGTTGAGCCCCTGGGTGAAAGGGATGCAGCGGTCAAGCCTAAACCTTCTAACAAGAGGTTAGGATCTGAGTGACAATGCTTTTCCCTGAAAGGATACATGAGGAGTGGGGGGCTGAGTGGGGCTGCCTGTGTCCCCCTGCCTTTCTTTTTTTTTTGTCCTGAAGACAGAGGCGTCTGCAAGTCTGAGCTGGGAAGTGACTGATTTGGGCAGTCCTGTCACTCATCTCTGTGCCCATCCCAGCAAAGGAGAACAAATCGCTGATAAAGGAGAGAGATTTCAATTCAGCGGCGTCGTTAGGGCAACCAGCAACTATTCCTGCTGTAATAAGTTCCACTTCAAAAGCCTCCCCATTCATCGCTGACTGCCTCTCACTTTTATGAAGTCCGGCCTGTTCACTGGCAGGATTCATCTGTTTGCTTATTTTTCATGGTGTTTATTTTTCACCATTCACCCGGTACTTGTATTAAATAAACAAAGGACAATCGTCCTGCAAATAAGCCGGGGGAGTGGACTGGAGGACAAGGGGGGCAGATGGCCTGTAGGGAATAGTCGGGGTCCAAATAGGATGGGAGCCGGGCCAAAATTATGAGGGGTTCTGATGGAGAGAAAATTGACTGCGCTAATATGGCATGAAAGCAAAGGTCAGGAGACTGTATCTTAATAGAGTGTCTCCAATCGGGGGCTCTGTTTAGAATGCGGCTTGCTTTTGCTGAGCTCATTGCCATAGCAATGCTTACGCTTCATATTGATGCACCATAAAGGCAGCACTTTGAATTTCAAAGAACAAGCCTTTGAACCTCTCCCTGCCTGATTACACACTTGCGTTGCAGGCGGAAGCCTGGTGCAGACGTGCATGCGTGGTGGTGAGCACCACTCCTGTTGCACTATGTACTGCTGGCGCATTATCTGCTGTTGCACTATGAACTGCTGCTGCATTATCTGCTGTTGCACTATGTACTGCTGGTGCATTATCTGCTGTTAACCTATGAACTGCTGGTGAATTATCTGCTATTGCACTATGAACTGCTGGTGAATCATCTGCTGTTGCACTATGAACTGCTGGTGCATTATCTGCTGTTGCACTATGTACTGCCGCTGCATTATCTTCTGTTGCACTATGAACTGTTGGTGCATTATCTGATGTTGCACTATGAACTGCTGGTACATTATCTGCTGTTGCACTATGTACTGCTGGTGTATTATGTGCTGTTGCACTATGAACTGCTGGTGAAAAGTAAACGACATCCACTTTTTACTACTGTTGCACTCTGTACTGCTATGCTGGTTACTACTGCTGCTCTTTGCACTGCTCCACTATGCATTGTTATTACATCATGTACTGCTGCACTATGTACGGGTAATGCACTGTGTACTGCTACTCTATTTACTGCTGTTGCACTGTGTTTTGCTGCTTAGTGTACTGCTGCACTATTTACTATTACTGCAATACATACTGCTGTTTCACTCTGTACTGCTGCTCCATTTACTGCTACTGCACCATATACTGCTTTTGCACTGTGTACTGCTGCTCCTTTTTCTACTACTGCACCATAAACTGCTGTTGCACTGTGTACTGCTGCTCTGTTTACTACTTCTACTACTACTGCAGTACATACTGCTGTTGCACTCTGTACTACTGCTCAGTATACTACTACTGCACCATATACTGCTGTTGCACTGTGTACTGCTGCTCTATGTACCACTGCTACAACTACTGCAGTACATACTGCTGTTGCACTGTGTATTTCTGACCTATTTAGTACTAGTGCACTATATACTGCTGTTGCACTGTACTACTACTCTATTTACTACTACAACTACTGTAGTGTATACTGCTGTTGCACTGTGTACTGCTACTTTATTTACTACTACTACTATTACTACTACTACTACTACTACAGTACATACTCTTGTTGCATTGTGTACTACTGCTCTATTTACTACTACTGCTGCAGTGTATACAGCTGTTGCACTGTGTACTGCTACTTTATTTACTAATACTACTACTACTACTACTTCTACTGTAGTACATACTGTTGTTGTATTGTGTACTACTGCTCTATTTACTACTACTACTGCATTATATACTGCTGTTGCAATGTGTAGTGCCACTCTATTTTCTACTACTACATACTGCTGTTGCACTGTGTACTGCTACTCTATTTACTACCATTAGTGCAGTATATACTGCTGTTGCAATGTGTAGTGCCACTCTATTTTCTACTACTACTACTACTACTACATACTGCTGTTGCACTGTGTACTGCTACTCTATTTACTACCACTAGTGCAGTACATACTGTTGTTGCACTGTGTAGTCATGCACTGTTTACTACTAGTGCACTATATACTGCTGTTGCACCGTGTAGTCCTGCACTACATACTAATGTTACACTGGGGTTGATTTACTAAAATTGGAGAGTGCAAAATTTGGCACAACTCTGCATATAAAAAAATCAGCTTCCAGTTTTTCTTTGTTAAAGCTTAATTGAACAAACTGTAATTAGAAGCTGATTGGCTAGAATGCACAGCTGCACCTGATGTTGCACTCTCAAGTTTTAGTAAATCAACACTGTGTACTGGAGCACTATTTAGTACTGCTGATATTTGCAATTCTGCACATTATGTATTGTTGCATTGTGTGCTTATATCTTCAGCTCTCTGTGTAGCACAGTCTTTTTTCACTATAATTTACCAGAACATTCTGTACAGCAAAATCTTCTCTTGCTACAATGCAAGGCTGATAAACTCACTCTGTGTCCCTCTCCCTTTTCTGAGCTTCAACTTCCAATTGGGTCATGGTAAATAAAAAATGGATAGTTCCCTCAACCTGAGGATGTTTGATCACATTTCCAAAAATCGACATTATTATTTCTTAATAAATCCCACCTCTACCTAAAAACTTGAATTTTTTTTTTTTCCTCCATCAACTCATCCCCATCAGCCATTACCTCTTGAAATACATGCCTTTAGATTGTAAGCTGTATGAAGCTTCCTGGGTTGGACTATAACTGGACTGTATCCCTGTATTTTGTAAATGTTGCTTAAACTGTTGGTGGTCCATAATGAAATAATATTTGCTAAATAAATCCTAAATAAGAATAATAAATCAGGTCATGCCAGTGTGCTTTGATCTATATTTGTATATAAATCACATGTTTTGCTTACCCCTTCCTATAGACTGTAAGCTCTCAGGAGCAGGGCTCCCTGAACCTTCCTGTAGTGAACTGTATCCCTTTATTTTGTAAATATAAAAATATATATAGTTGGCACTATAAAATAATAATGCTATATAATTTCTGCACAATGTTACTAATAATATTATAAAATGAGATCATGCAGTGTATGCTTTAATCTATATTTGTACATAGATCACTTTAGATTGTAAGCTCTCAGGAGCAGTACCCTCTGAACCTTTCTGCATTGGATTGGATTGTAACTGGACTGTCTCCCTTCGATTTGTAAAGTGCTGTGCAAACTGTTTAAGCTAAATAATAATAACAACAACAACAATAATAAAGTCGTTTACAGTCATTTAGAGGCAGTTGAGTTCAGTGTCGTTTTTTGGAAAGCAATTATTTGCGTTCAGGATGTTCAGAAGGTGTGTTTACTGGCGTTTCAAATGCCAAACACGACCAAACGCGGTCACACGCGGTCACCAGCGTTTAGCGCTTGCGTTTTTACTGTTTAAGGCCTCTTGCACATGATACTCCTGTTTGAGCATCTCCTTTTGGCCTCTTGCACACAATACTCCTTTTTGAGCATCTACTTTTTTCCAGACCTTTTTTCTTGTATGTATTTGCGAGTATTTGAGAGTATTCGCGTGTATTCGCGAGTATTGAGGCTTAAATTACTGACCAAAAATGCAGATTTTTCTATTTTGTTCTTACTGAAGAATACACAGCGCTTGTTTACGCGCCTGTGTGCATAGGCACATTACAATTAATGGGCTGTATTTTAGCTCAAAAAGCTGTACTGAGCATTTTCAAGCCGCAAGATGCCCAAATAGGAGTATCGTGTGCAAAAGGCCTAAGGCTCCATGTACACGGGACGCTGGAAATGGCTGTTTTGGAGCAGTTGGGCGTTTTTTTCAGAAGCCCCTGAACCCATCTACATTTTATCTTATCTGTCCATGTACACCAGGTCGTTTACAGTCATTTGCAGGCAGTTGCGTTCAGGGACTGTTTTTAGAACGCAATTATTTGCTTTCGAACGTGTGTTTCCCGGCGTTTCGAACGCACAAACGTGTCCGAACGCGTCTGCACGCGTCCGAACGCGTCTGAACGCGTCCGAACGCGATGACCCGCGTTTTTCCATCTTAAAGGGGAATAATTTTTTTGACCTCTAGGAACAGTTCTAAACGCAGACGCGCGCAAACGCCCGCTAAACGCGGGTACAAACACGACCGAACGGACGTTACAAACGTCCTAAAAATTCCAGCATTCAAAGGGACTTTTAACAACGTCCCGTGTACATGGAGCCTAAGGCTCCATGCACACAGGGCGTTATAAAAACGTGCTCAAAAGCTGTTTACTTGACGCCGGGAAAAAGCGGCGTCAAAAACGCGCGTCAAGCCGCGTTTTGCATTGGCGTTTAGGCGCGTTTAGGCGCGTTTAGGCGCGTCAGCGCTAACAAGCGTTTTTTAAAGTAAACACAACTTTTTACATAAATTCACTCACATATTACCCAGAATTCCATAAAATATGATAAATATCACATGACTATGCCATTTTGTGAGGAGAAACTGAGGAGAGAGCATTTGTTTTGAGGAAAATGGATCCTGTGATTCAAAAAATCGATGAGGCAATCCTTCTGATTGCTCTGCATAGGATGCGGCGGAGGAGACAGATGGAGGAGGAGAGAAGCAGCAGACGGCGTAGATTCTGGGTACATCCCATTGTATCCCAGCGTCCTACGTTGGGGTACTTTCAGAGCATGTACACCCATCTTCGCATGCATCCTGAAAAATTCTTCAACTTTACAAGAATGTCAGTATCTGTCTTCGATGACCTGCTGGGGATGCTCAGGCCAAGGTTAGAAAGGATGGACACCAGGATGAGAAGCAGTGTGTCACCAGAGGAACGACTGCTCGTGACACTCCGGTAAGTGATATTTGCTTTGAAAGGGGGGTTAGTGCCTGTTCACACATATGCAATGTCACACATTGCATGACATTGCATGCATGCAATTTGTACCGAACTGCTATGCAAATCGCATGCGATGTCTGTTCATTGCGATTTCTTGCAAACCGATTGCATAGCTTATGTCGCATTGCATGTGTACAAAATGTATTGCGTTGTATTGTTTTGACACTCCCAATTTTGATCTTTTTTAGGTTCCTTGCTACAGGATCGAGTTTCGTGTCCTTACACCACCACTTTCTTCTTGGTGTCTCGACGATTGGCAAGATAGTCCGAGAAAGCTGTATGACAATATGGGAGGAGCTTAATCAAGTCGTAATGCCGGAGCCAACTGAAGACCTCTGGGAAGCAGTGGTTGATGAATTTTGGGAAAAAACTCAGTTTCCCAATTGTCTGGGCGCACTGGATGGCAAACATATCAGGGTCAAGAAGCCTCCTCACTCAGGTTCGTCATATTTTAACTATAAAAAATACTTTTCGGTGGTCCTGCTGGCATTAGCTGATGCGAATCTGCGTTTCATTGTGGTTGACGTTGGAGCATATGGCAGCCAGAGTGATGCCCGCATTTTTCGTGAGTCAGCGTTTGGACGTCGGCTAAACGAAGGAAGGTTCAACATTCCAGAAAGAAGGCCTCTACCTTGTACCGAGGAACCAAGCTTACCATTGGTCATGGTAGCGGACGAGGCCTTCGGACTTAGTGAAAATATAATGAGGCCATACAGTGGCAATTGTCTCAGCGACAGCCAAAAAATATTTAATTATCGTCTCAGCCGTGCACGCCGCGTTGTTGAATGTGCCTTTGGAGTCCTGACAGCAAAATGGAGAGTGTTACTCACCTGCATGCAGCTTGATGTGGAAAATGCCATTAGGGTGGTCCTGGCATGCTGTGTTCTCCACAACTTCCTGCGGGAGAAGGAGAGGAGCACCGTTGAACCGGAACCCCGAAACCAAAATCAACGAGTGCAATATTTGGACTTAAGGTCAACGGCACGGGTGATAGGCATTCGTAACCAGTTTGCCGATTTCTTCTTATCACCTGATGGAGAAGTTTCGTGGCAAAATGATTTTATTTAAAAAAAATGTTGTATCTTTCTAAGCTCTGCCTTCTTGTTTTTTTTAGAAATAAAGCAATTTAAAATTTGGCAGTTCTTTTCATGTCTCCCATTTCTTCAGTTCAGCTGTGCCTTGTACCTTGTTGGGCAGAAGAAAAAGAGTCCTTTTCTTCTGCTTGAGGCAAGCGTACGATATCCCTTGTTGGGCTGCACTTACGCTTGCCCCAGGCAGAAGAAAAAGAGTCCTTTTCTTCTGCTTGAGGCAAACGTATGATACCCCTTTTTGGGCTGCACTTACGCTTGCCCTAGGCAGAAGAAAAAGAGTCCTCTTCTTCTGCTTGAGGCAAGCGTATGATACCCCTTTTTGGGCTGCACTTACGCTTGCCCCAGGCAGAAGAAAAAGAGTCCTTTTCTTCTGCTTGAGGCAAGCGTATGATACCCGTATGCTAACATACTGCTGAAGTGTACCTTAACCCCAAAAAAAAAACATACAAATTCTTGTTTAAAGATTTATTGAACAAGCTGGAGTAACAAAACAAAAAAGAAAACTGGAGTAACAAAACCAAAAAAGCTCAAGTTTATAACTGCTGATATTGAGCAGATTGGTCAGCAGGGCTCAGATGAGGTGATTGGGGACGGGGGACAGTGGATTCAGGGTGGGAATGGGTAGGTTGGGGCAGGCGCTCATTCCCAAAGTCCTGGGGATGGTAGGGTCCTTGGAAGGCAGGGGGTATGGCAAAATTGGAGCATGTTGCATGTCCTGGAGGAGGGGGAGGAGTAAATTCCGTGGGGAAATGTGGGGAGTAATAGGAATTGCCAGATGGTGGCTGCCATCTAGGCTGCTGATATGAGGGGGGTGGTAGCATTGCTACAGTCCTGGAGGACATTGATAGATCCTGAAGAGCACTGGATGGATCGCTAGGTGGTCGCCCACCACTTAATTTTGATGTACGATATTGCATAGCAAAAACGTACATGCGATCCATACAGTGCCTCTCCTCGGGTCCACCAATCTCCTCCAGGACGTGGTACAGGTTCCGCAAGAATGAGGCGCGCGCATTCAAAGGATCCAAAAATGGGTCCACGACGCGCCTCTCCTGCCTCACTTCCTGCAGCAAGGCTACCACCCTATCCTCTGTTTCAGGGGCGAACATGCCACCCCTCTGGCGCTGATTGCGGCCTCTGCCACGGGTACTGCCATTGCCACGGCCACGAACTTCCACCTGGTATTCAGGTTCCTGGCGGATGCTGCTGGCAGGTGTAACCTGGCTCGTAGATTCCTGTGAACAAAAATGGGCATGTTCAGATTGGTACATAGACTGACAGACAGAAGAGACATAATGGACAGATAATTACCTGTGCTGGTGATGGGCTTTGGGAAATGGAGAGATTGGGGGATAGCACCTCCGCTTCTGTTACACTCCCACTTTCTATACAAGCTGCATCTGGAGCATCCACCTCCTCCTCGATAGGATCCCTGTGGTCTGAAATGTTTGATGTTGTTCTATAGAGAATTAAAATGTGAATGTACATTTTTTAATTTTTGTTAGGGTATATGTGACATAAAAAAAAAAAAATTAACTTACTCTCTTGCATTTTGCAGCATTGATCGGCGCAGGAACGCTAGGTTGTTATGAAATAAATATTGTTTTCTGGGTGGAGCTGCTGCTCCACTCCGCTGAGATTTTTCTATTTCTGTTAAATCTCTCCTTACTCTGTCCCGTATTGATTTCCAGCGCCGTTGTAATGCTTTGGCTATGGAAAATTGAAAAAAGGGTTAATATGCTTTCTAATAAACATAGCAAAGGAATTAAAAAAAAAAAAAAAAAACTTACTTCGTTCTTGTTTTGATGAATTGCTCAGCCGGGCCCAGTCTGGTATGAGAGCATTTGAAATTTCCGTCCAGATCTTTGTTTTACGTATTCTGTCATTATATGATGGGTGGGATAAATCCCAGAGCTCTGGATTAACTTCAATTGCTGAAATCAGCTCTGCCTGTTGAATGTTAGTAGCCATGCTTCTTTTACACACTATCCACTCTTCTCAACAGGGGCAAAGGTCTCTTGGGTAATGTGGGCATGTATTTGCTGTTTTCCATGTGATTACAGTCACCAATCACATTTTTTCTGTATTTCCTGGTTTCCAGGTCATTACAATGACCAATCACAGTTAAAAAAAAAAAAAAAAAAAAAAAACGCTTGACGCTGCTTGACGCGCGTCGTGCCGCGTTTAGCCGCGTTTAGGCGCGTTTAGTAGCGTCAGGCGTTTTTTGCAGCTTGACGCTGGAGCTCCTGAACCCACAGTTTCTGGGTTTTTTTTGGAGCTGTAAAACGCCTATGCCACTTGGAGCTCCTAAAAGCTCTATGTGTGCATGAGTCCATAGAATAACATGGATGGGCGTTCTGCAGCTGCAAAAAAAAACGTCTGACGCTGCTAACAGCAGCTCCAAAAACGTCCAGTGTGCATGAGGCCTAAAAGGGGAATGATTTTTTGACCTCTAAAAACGGATCTGGACGCAAACGTCCGCTAAACGCGGCATGCAAACGTGACACAACCGACGTTTTAAATGTCCTTTACAAAGCTGTTAAATTCCAGCGTTCAAAGGAGTTTTGCAAACATCCCGTGTACATTTAGCCTAATATAATAAATCAGGTCATGCCAGTGTGTGCTTTGATCTATATTTGTGCCAGAAAAGACGGCTGGGCACACCTTTTGAGATGAAGGCTTTGATATTGGCCAGCTTAGTGGCAATAAGTGGCTTTATTTGGGGCATGCTCAGATGGGAAGGTCTTGCCTGCCAATTGCCATAGAAATCCTAACTCACCATGAAGACTGTCCAAGCGCCAAGCCTTCCGCTCAGTGACTTTGATCAGGACTTGCAGTGGTCAGTGAAGCTTCTATAGGCTGGACAGCTATGACTGGGGGAAACTTGTTTTCTCTGCTCTATACAAGCTCTAGTCATTGTCACAAATCTTTTATCCTTTATATTTCCCATGGATGATTCATGTCTGGGTGGCTTTGTGTTGCCCTCCCTTTCACAAGAAACTTCATTAGAGAGCTATAAGTTTCTCTATTGATTAGAAGTGCTCTTTGGCTTCTTGTGTTTGGCTGCAGACAATCTGCTGGAAAGGTTCATCTCTTTGCAGCCTCCTTCACCTTCATCCAGCACAAGTGACTGAGGCACACACTAACCCTTTGATGAAACTTGCTATTGACATTTTGAGAACTCACTTTAAACCAGCGTTAAGTACCGCCATAAATAACACTCGGTGGCTTATTAGTTGTGCAAATATTAAATAAGGCTGAGCTGGATTTGCAAATATTTTTCTTAGCCTGAGCTACACTTTGCGTGTGCAGCCAATTAATTGCCAGAGCTAGACTGTTAGTCTTTATTCCATCCTTGCATGGTTAATTCCAAGAGCTGCTTCACATTATTTCTGTGGCTTGGAGTGTTTTCGTTTGGTATTTTTAGACAGAACATGTAAATATGATAAATCACTAGTGATGCTGTCATGGAAATTGACGTTCAAAAAAAAAAAAAAAAGAAGAAGAAGAGAGCAATGTCCTTTTTTATGGGAATTAATATCAGGAATAGCAGCATTCCTCCCTTTCCCCAGTTTAGGAGATATGATGATGTTTCTACCTAATAACCGTTATTTATTATGTTAAATGTACAGTAACAGAAACAAGGCGTCTCTTTCATTTCCTTTATTTAAACCGTATTAAAAAATGAAAAGTAAACACAGCCAATGATTTTAAAGATGTCAGAATAGTATTTTTTTTTTTTTTTTTTTTTAGTTTTTCTTAAAACTGTTTGTCTTGTGGAGGATTTGCAGAGTTACTTTACTCACTGAACATGACACACAGACAAGTGACAGTAGCACTGCACTAGTACAGGACTATAGCGAGAGCACTGAGATCAGTATCAAACTGCACAGGATACATGCAGGAAGAGTACCTGTCACATCACATTGATTCAAGTAAAATGAAAATATATATAATATAGATTTCTTAGATTCTCACCTTCATTACTTGTTTTTTTTTTTTTTTTAAATGACACAGGTTCAAACACCAATATTTCACCATAAAGTAATATTATAAGTCTTTGGTGTATGAGCGCTTTTCCAGAAAAAAAAAAAACATAACAATAATAATTAAAAAAAACGGAATCCAGAATAAAAATAAATTAATTCAACTTGTACAAAATCACATTATTCACATACACTTTATAAACAACGACAAGACTAGTACAATCGATCACATCATACACAACAGGCTCCTATACACCCTGGGGAAGGGCAATCTACTATCTAGAAGTCTATTCTCTGAGGGTAAATTAGTAGTCTTTAGTAGATTTTTTAGAATCTGGACAGTGGCATCATAATACTAGAAGCTTGAGGCTCATGGCATGACAGCAAAGGTCGGCTTTCATAGCCGATGGTGACTCTGATACTTGGGGAATACAGGGAGAAAACACAGGGGACTCATGCTACAAAGAAATCTGCAACTCAATCATTGATACGTTTTATATATTAGCTCCATACCTGAGAAAGATTCCATGTTCGTTCTCATTACAAGTGCACGTTAGTTTGTTTTTGTTTTTCTTTTGTTTCTTTTGCGCTGGTAATTGTAACATATTGTATTTGCATTCATTGACAATTCGAAAAAATATTTTTGTCAACTATGATTTACGTTAGTATAGTCCTAGCAGAATGAAAAGGAGATCTTCCATTTAAAACGATCTTTCTTTGCAGATTTTAATGCAATAGCTTACATACAGTGTAGTGTGCGTGTGTATATATATATATATATATATATATATATATATATATATATAAATATATATACATCTATATATATATATATATAGTATACACATACAGTATATACACACTCATAAATTGAGGAAGACAATACGGAGGAGACCAAATAGAATATAATATATATATATATATATATAAGAATATAGTATATATATATATATACTACACACACACACACACACACATATATATATATATATGTATACTACACACACATATATATATTATATATATATATATGTGTGTGTGTGTGTGTGTGTGTGTGTGTGTGTGTGTGTTTGTAGTATATATATATATATATATATATATATATGTATATATATGTGTGTGTGTGTAGTATATATATATATACTTTTTTGCTTTACATTTTATTTTTAATTTTTTCCATTTGATCTATGTATCGTATTATATTATTCTCCCTCGTGTTGTCTATATTCCATGTTTTTTTGCATGATTAAATGCCATTTTTCCCAAGTAATTAGTCCCAATCCCTTTCATTACAGCTTGTAATTATAGTAGACCTGAGGTTAAAAAAAAAAACTGTTCAGATCTTTTATGATTTGATGGAAAATAAACTATTTCCATTGGGGAAAGCAGTTTGTGATTTGATTGCTATTAACATTTGGAAAGCATGCTAAGACATTGGATTTGAGGCATTTTAAATCTGATGTTGATTATTACATTTTAATGTACATCAGATCAGATTCGGCAATATATCATGACGTCCAAGGAGAGCTATGGCCGTGGTGTCTTTTTACAGTAATAAATAATTTAAAAAAAATGGAAACAAAAAAAAAATACCTTTTCAAGTCAGTCTACAAAAGAAAAGTCAGTGATTTCTGAGAGTACAAATACATTTGTGGGAAAGGAGAGGCCAGAAAAGCAGGGTGCTCCAGGCAGGCAGAGCAGGGTACTGATGGGAGCTGTGTGTAGTCCATGACTGGTGCCTGTTCAGCAGGTGGTGCTTTATAATAAGGACCACATTACAAGCACTGGGCCTAGTCAGACAGGAACCTCCAGAGTGAATTGATGTGAGTGTGTGTGTGTGTGAGGCACATGAGGGAGATAGAGCACTGTCATTCTGTACAGTATCCAGCCTGCTGATAAAAATACATTGCATTGGCAGTATGATAATCTGTTTATCCTCCTTGCTTCTACAGGGCATCTATCCCAGGAATCAGACAGTTTGCTGTGGAGGCCATACCGTTGTTAAACTCATCAAGCATAGTAACATTTTTCAAGTGTTTGAGGACCTTATGGTGTTCTAGAAAATAAATACTGGGGCTCCCAAAAGCGATCTCTGTGGTCCATCTGTCACACTTGGGGAAGGCAGCAGTGTCTAGCGTATAGTCCTTTCAGAGTTCCTATAAGTGTCTTCATCATCAGAATCTGTGGAGTCAGCATTGCTGGAAGGCGAGTGCAGGTTGTTGGGGCCCCCGCTGGCCTGGCACACATACCACTCATTGAGGTTGGTGACCTGGGGGGACAGATTGTTAGAGCGCCCCCTGACTTGTTCCTGAGTAGGGGACAGAGAGTCATCAATTGGAGTGGCCACAGCAGAATAGCCCATAGCAGAGGGGGAGCCTGGAGGGGACTTGCAGTGGATCTTCATGTGCTTCCTCAAGGAGCTGGGATGAGTGTACGACTTGTCACACCCTCTGACCTTACAGTAATAGGGCTTGTCACTGGTGTGCACATGAGAATGCTTCTTTCTGTCGCTGCTGTTGGCAAACTTTCTGTCGCAACCATCAAATTCGCATTTAAAGGGTTTCTCTCCTATAGAAAGTGAAAGCATATATATATTTATAAATGATTAAAACAAAAAAAAGTCACAACATCACCTGCACTGAGCACAGGCTCAGGTGTGCACATAACATTGTGTTTGTGTGCTGCACTGTGCCCACATTACACACACATCATTAGATCGGAGTCATTATTTTATCTGACACTTATTATGAAATGACACTAATAAAGGGAACAGTAGACTGCTAGTTGTGCAGCCGATGCAACCCTACGCCAAGAAATCTATAGCAAATCTATTTTAATAGCTTTCCGCATTGCTTAACAGTTAAAGTGCCTGTGAAGAGCAGCCTCGGGGGTGTGCTTATCTGGCATGGCCCAACTTCTGCCTGTCCTGTAATTCAATCACTTTCTTCTAAATACTGGGTTATATACGATCCCACTTCACGTGGCAGGGCTAATAGAATGAAATACAATGACCCCAGCATTTCAGGGCCGTGCTGTCACCTAAATCTGTGTATGTGTGTTGTGTCTGTGTGTTGTGTCTGTGTGTGCCATTTACCACTTTACTAATGTGTGTTGTAGCAGGCATGTGAAGGGAAGAAGAAAGGAAGAGTGCTGGGAGACTTATGTAGTAGTAGGGTTAACCCACATCAGCTGAATGTCACCTTCATCTGTACAGATACTACACATGGATATACATTATTCCTATAATGTCATAAGTCATGTGTGTATATATATGTATATATATATATATATATATATATATATATATATATATATATATATATATATATATATATATATATATATATAGAGAGAGAGAGAGAGAGATAAATATATAGATGTAGAGATAGATAGATAGATAGATAGAGATTTATATATATATATATATATATATATATATATACATACATATATATATATATATATATATATATATACATACATATATACACGTATATATATACACACACATATATATATATACACACACACATATATATATATACACGTATATATATACACACACATATATATATACACACACACATATATATATATATATATATATATATATATATATATATATATATATATATATGTATCAGTGGCCTAGTATAGATTGCTCTCCACCAAATCAAGGGTGTGTATAATTAGAGTGAGCTTTGGCTCGCCCCTACACTTCACAGATCAGCACTTTTCCCATGAAGATTATTACCATTACAGACACCCCCTACTAATGTAGCCACAATCCCACCACTAATACATGTTTGGCTGAGCTCTTCTTAATGTACTCTTCACCTAAGGTACTGCCAATATCCCCACTCAGCTCCCCCCTGCTGTGCCTTCTAATATACAATGCATATTCCTTCTCCCCACTAGCTTGCCAGTGCCACCTCTATCCCATGTTCTTCTTTTTACTCTAGTATACTGGTTTAGCCAATAGCAGACCTGTTCCTGGTGCTCCCAACTTTATCACATGAAGTGACACTTGTGAACTGCCATAATCACCTTTCCAATAGCACTGCTATATGATTCGATAATAATGTGAAGCTAGATCATCCTATGTTATAAGTGTGTGCATCGTATTTGTTTTATTTATTTTACCAGTGCGCTCCTTTATGAAATCCCTAATTATAATGTCATTTAATTCGCATTTGGTGGATTGTTGCTCACCATAAATTCCAAAATGCCCAGGGAGTGATTGACTAAAGAAAACAATTTGAGTTTGGCCCAGATAACTGTCGCTTAATTCAGACATCAGTGCAGATTACAGTGTTGTAGAGCAGAAACAATAAAGGTATTTTATTAAGGGAGAATAGTGCTGAGTAATCAGCAGCAGAAAACCTGCAAATTCTTGTTTATTTCTTGGACTTCGTAGCAGAAATCCAACAGGATCAGGACAAGAGCTGTGGACATAGGTTAATACTCAAAATATGAATTAGGAAACGTTTATCTAGACATCGATGGACCAGGCCTAGTTTACTGACTTGTTTTATATCCGGGGGATTTTTGTATGTGTTTTCCGTTATTTGGAATGTATTAAATACACGTCTCCTAAATCTCCTAAATCACATTTCTTAAATGACCAATTTAAAGCAACACAACCCTCGTGTAATCCATCGCCTTTGTATCCCTTCATCTTTTCTGGCCCTGGGAAAAACACGTTCTTGTCTACTTTTTATCATGTCACCACCAACAATTTAATAGATATGTGGTGTCAAATCGTGTACATACATTTTCAACTTTGTACCCACAGACACCGAAAGCCTATGGGATGGGCAGAATCTAGTTCTCCAGCTGGAATGTATATTGCGGTATAACCAACAAATGATATATCATATATATAAATATAATAGCAAGTCCACACAATGGATATATATACAAAAATCAATATTTCTCTTTGTATCTCCAGTGCAATTCACTCACACACACTAATCCTTGTAGTACTCTACATTGTAACATTCTCTGTAGATACATCGTTGATTATTATAACAATCTGTCTGTGAATAAAACGCCTCTCTTTCCCACACGTCGATGTATTCTATTAATACTCTTTACGAATATTCTAGGTTATTATCATTTACTTTTTAAAACCTTACGTTGATATCAGAGTTTGCAAAATGCTCTTACACTCATTTTTGCAGCCTTATAATAGGCAAACCCATCTTGGAATAAATTAGGTCTAGTTATATTTATTTTATTTTATCTCAGTCATGTGTAAATTAGCTGAGAATGCTCATACCTAAAATATAGACCTCTACTTATCAGATGATGCAGCATATCTAATAAACTTCACCTAGTAAATCCCTACAAACTTCCAGTGTGTTAGATCCACTATGCTATGGTATTAACGTATATTATAGTGATCAGGTATCTGTCTACTGTCACTGAAGTCATAAATGTGTGATTCTTTCACAAATACGTCACCAGTTTTATCAGCAATGGCTTTCTTACATCATACCTTTAATTACTAAGTAATAATTACATTCCAAGGGATACCAGCACGGTCCCTTGCCTGATGCTAGCCTACACATTGCTCTGTCTCTTACTCCTATTCTCTTGTCTGAGTCACATCTCCAGTCCAGCCAATCCTGGTGGTGCTAGGAGGAAGATGACGTCCTGGACTGTTTGTGGACAACAAGGAAATTCACAGTTCCAAATACTCCATCTCACATCCTGCAATGGATGAGGATGATGCCTGAGGATATATGTAATAGTGATATCTCTGCTATTAATGCTACATAGTGATCAAGCACTATGGGCTAAGGGAGGAATGTACTGCTCAGCATCCACACTGAATCCAACACTAAATTTAATCATTATTTCATAAATATATTAAAACTGAAATTTGGTTACAATTTTAGGAGAAATCTTTAGATGTTTGTAGTTTGTATATGGTCATCGATTCAGTTCCCAACACCTTTCCAGCCATTTCACCCAGACATCTCCTATTGTATAGCTCAGACATCTGCCGTCTGTCACCCAAATATCTCCAGGCCTTAAATCCAGACATGTCCAGCTTTATGAACCATTATCATGGTAGCATCTCCAGAGCTGTCAGTCACTACCTTTCAGCTCCATCATCTCAGCTCCTCCACTTATATAAACCCCATACATATATACTCAGACACTTACAGTTCTGTCACCAATCCCCGGACCTGTATAGCATGTGACATACACTGAAAGACACCACTATCCCTTATCACACATGCATTCCTAAAGGGGTCTTTTCATAACAGTCTAGCCTTATAGATTCCTAGTGCTTCATAGGTAAATCTCCTGAAGATCTGCACCTCAAGCTGGATACACACTATACAACTTTTGTTGTTCGATTTCCTTTAGATTTACCTTAGACCATGTAGTGTAAGGACCTGCCTGATTGCATACAAATTTGAAAGTTTTTAGGTTTGACCTCATATTATATGGTTTTGGTAAATCTAAAGGAAAAAAATCCAAAGAAAATTGTATAGTGTGTATCCAGCTTTAGGCTCCATGCACACTGGGCTTGAGAAGAAAAAAACGTCAGTTCCCTTGGCAGAAAAATAAAACGCTGTATATAGATGTTTGTACATAGGCGAGTATTTTGAGTTTAGCATTTTAAAGCTCCAATCGGGTTTTTTTGTTCTGCCTCGAAACGCTGAGCTGAAAATATGCCTTAAATCGTCCTAATGTGCATGGATACATAGGATAACATTGACCTGCTTCTACAGGCACAACACAAAACTCCTGTAAAAGCAGACATCTTTTACATTTTGCATGACACCAAAATGAGCGAATTGTATATAGATTATATTTTGACTGAGAGTGCATCGAATCCTCTGAGGTTTCTATGTATGCAGATAATTGGAATAATATGTTCAAATCGCATTTAGATAAATATAATTAATGTTCACGGTGTCAGTTAATTAAAACGAATGTCATTCATTTTACATTTACAGCACTAATGAAACGAGTGTGATAAGAAAAAGTTGTTGATGTGTGGTGTAGTGATGTCTCCTGGTACTCGGATGTGTGTAATTCCTCGTCATCGTGCATGTCTGGCGTGTCATCAGAATGGGTTGGCTCTTCTGTACCCATCATGTGAGAGAGAAGGAAGGCCTGGACTATACACTTTTACACATCAGGAAAGCCCATTACATCATACAAATCACCTGAATCCATTATAGCTGCTGTGTTATTTATAGCATGTCATCATTTAATAATTAGACATAGCTTTGTATGTTTTTTTTTTTTTTTTTTTTTTTTTGCCTAACCATGTAAAAATGTAATAATTTATTAAATATATAAATATGAAAATATAATTCTTATTTGCCCCCTATAGCAAAACGAATACGAATTTTGCTTTTTAAAGTGCAACATATATAGAAAGGTTATGTCTAATTTAGACACAATCATCTGAAAGTTTATACTGAGCTTTGGAAAGTTAGAGCAATTTGTTGAAACATCCTTTGGTTAATCGATACTTTATCTTATGTCTACTCGGGACTCATGTAATATTAGAAAGTGCCGTAGAAAAATCAGTTTGTAGGCTTACAACACTATAACACAAGGACATGGGTCTTTAATTCAGCCATGTGACTGTAGCTTTCAAATCTCATTGGACTAAAAAAAAAAAAAAAACTGTCACTTTTTTTGAAAAACAAAAATGAAGATAATTTTTCTTTAGTTTGTTAGCTTTTGGAACTAAATCATTGTGTACTTAAGCTGGCTATTTACTATACAATCTAATTGTACAATACCTAATTTAGATGCAATAGGAGGTTCAACCGAAACTATCCATTGAATTAGCATAAAATCAGGCAGGTCCTTGCACTAAAAAGTTGATGGTTGATCTAAAGGAGTGTATGGGCGCCTTTAACTGGGAAGCCCTGAGGATATTTAGATTGCTAAAACAATCCCTGTGCCCACAAGGCATGCTAAGCCTTAGGCAAATCTATCTGATTAGGGGTAAGAGGAAACTGGGGACCCTCTAGAACCCCTAGATGAAAAGTCTAAACTGGCTCTTGCCAGACTGATCCTTTTGTCTCCCTCCCTCCTGACCATCCACACGAGGTCTCTTCCATTCATAGAGAAATCTTGGCATCGGTCCTGGATGTTGGGAAAGCAGAAGAAGACAAATAAAAGGGTGTAAATGCAGTGGTGGGGAGACATGATCAAGTTGTTTAGTCCTCAGAGTTTTCCTGCCAATGTGTGCAGCTAAATGACTTATTCATGAGCAGTCACATGGCTGAGGAGGTGTGCAGAAAAGACAGAAAATACCTACCTGTATGAGTCCTTTTGTGGATTTTAAGGTTTTCTGATCGGGCAAAGACCTTGCCACATCCAGGGAAGGGGCATGGGAAAGGCTTCTCCCCAGTGTGAACTCTGATGTGGTTGACCAGTTTGTATTTGGCTTTGAATGGTTTTCCCTCCCTGGGACATTCCTCCCAGAAGCAGACGTGGTTGCTCTGCTCGGGGCCCCCGACATGTTCCACCGTGACATGGTTGACCAGCTCGTGCATGGTGCTGAAAGTTTTGGAGCAGCAGGTCTTTTTGGAGCCTTGTTCCTGATCGATCCACTTGCAGATGAGCTCTTGTTTGATGGGCTGCCTCATGTACCTCAAGAACGCCCCTGCAGCGGCTGGGTGGGCGGCAGCAGCAGCAGCAGCGAGGTTGACATTTAAGTTCATAGAGTTGTAGCTGTGGATGGAGGAGGCTGCATAGTGCTCGGCTCTGAAGGGCTCCGCTCTCCCGTACAGTTCTCCGGCCAAGCCAAGGCGCATCTGCCCATTGAGGGGGTGGTGGACTCCTGGGGCTGCCTGTTCGTGGATGCCAGTGAAGAGAGGGTGGCTTCCTCCATCAGAGTGCCCATAGGTGCCAGTGGAGGAGATGAACATGCTATGGGGGTGGTGGTGATGATGGTGGTGATGGGGGGAGCCGGTGGCCGGATGCTGTTCTCCTAACATGGCCGAAGTGGACAGCTCCCTCCTAAGGAGAAAGTCCCTGGGGCTGCTGCTGTAGCCAGTATGGGGATAGCTGACTGTGGCCGGAGAGGCGAAGGCGGCAGCGGTCTGAGCCTCGGGATGAGCTGGCATGTGCTGCGAGGGACTAAGTTTCAGAGCACTGGCTTGTGCCATGTGCTCAGGTCCGAATGGAGTCAGGGCAACTCCAGGGTCACTCCCCAACTCCCCAGGGTGGATGTGGGCAGGGTGGGAGTGAGCTTGATGACTCCCCAACCCCGGGAAGCCTGTCATAGTCTGATGAGGATGGGCTTGAGCCGCTGCCAAATCCGCTAACCTCAGAGTCTGACTCCTCTTGCTCAAAGGGGGCTCCATCACTACACAATCAAGTCCATCCACACTTACTGTTGTTATTTTTCCCCCTCTACCATCCTCCTTCAAAAACATGGGTAGATTAAGCGTTCTTTAACTTCTTTTGTCTGCCTCCCAACTCTGCCTATTCCTTTTCCCACTCTGTCCTCCAGCGATTGGCAGAAAGCGCAGCATTGGAGGCGCACAGTGGGGGCATCGAGTTTAGCGATGGCACAGCCGGGATTGGACGGGATGCCAGGATTGGCAGGAGGCCCGCGCAGCCCATTGGCTGGCTGTCAGGCCGCCGCACAGCGGGGATCCGCCCCCATGCTCTCAGCCTGCATTCCACTTCTCAAAGTTAGACTTGGAGAAAGTTTTGTAGTGAGCCCGGAGGAGCGGAGGTGTACAAATAGTAGGAGCAGAGCCAGGCGGGAACAGAGCTACTCCACCATTGTCACCCAACAGGCAGCCTACCATTCCAATCACTGCACAGGCCACTACATCCTCTTCTTATGTCACATTAAAGGGATCACTTCCACCACCGAATCCATCTCACAGCATTGAAGTCACCTTTTATGGCGGGACTTCCCCAAATTCTGCCTGGGAGGGGGGAGGATCACACATCAAACATACATATCTAAATATATAAATAACATACTGAGCAGTTCCCTATTTACTTTCATGTGTATTGTGCTGGGATCCTATTAAACCTTGGATGGAAGTGAGTGGACGAGTTTAGGTCATTCAAGGTGACGGATTGTAGAGATCGCACATCGACTACCAGATCCATGGCGATGTGCAGCGCGCAGTAACCATAGTAACCAATCACGGTACACTTCACAGCATCAGCTCTTTGTAGTAACATTGCGTGTTGTGACACTGATGACCTGAAAGTTCGGATTTGGAAAGCCGTGACCCCTAAATATCGGTATCTCCCTGTACCCACCATGTATTGTATCCACATTTCCTACTAACATATACCGTGCTATTTCCATATCCTGTGCTAATTTTTATTTTTACTTTTTAAACTCTTACCTCCGAGCTGATAAAAGCTAAGAACTGATTGATTGATCCGGGCTACAGATTTTTTTTTTCATTTGCTCCAGGTGTCATAAAGCAGTTGCACACAATGCAGTCACTCACATTCTTCTACCTATATTGCAGGTGATTTCCAGGAGTCAAAGTACTTCTTCTGACATAAGACACAAACCCAGAAATATTTTTCATATCATCGCCATCCAGCAATTTTAATTGAAATGATATATAGCTCAGCTCATCGGCTCAGGTGTTGGTTATTTACACAGAGAAACATTTGGAAAGCTCTTTTTTTCTTGTAAACCCCCAATTCATTCACTTGTTTTATCAGGTCGGAAACAATTTTAAATGTTCCCAAATATCATATTTAAACAAATTAAGGAACGTAAAAAAGTTTTTTTATTAAAAGGGCTACACACAGTACACACAGGGCAGATTTTATGGTAAAGTTTACCTTTAAGACAATATAATAGCAAATACAGAAAGTAATATATAAATATTTACATATGCATATATGTGTGTGTGTTTTATATATATATATATATATATATATATATATATATATATATATATATATATATATATATATATATATATATATATATATACACATATATATATATATACACATATATATATATATACACACACATATATATATACATACACATATATATATATATATATACACATACATACATATATATATATATATATATATATATATATATATATATATATATATATATACATATATATACATATATATATATATACATACATATATATACATAAATATATATATATATATATATATATATATATACATACATAAATATATATAAATATATATATATATATATATATACATAAATATATATATATATATATATAGATAGATAGATAGATAGATAGATAGATAGATAGATAGATAGATAGAGAGAGAGATATGTACACAATTCTAAAAGAATGTCCGTTAATTCCACCTACACACCCCTACAAATGTTTTGTTTGTATTTGCTGGTGAGCACGTGTCCATAGTTTTATATAATGACTTGAAGTTTAATGTGTGGTGGAAAACTTGTAAAAAGAAATGCTGGTGTGAGGCTGGGTTGTGGATCTGGCTCAAGCCCACATCCATACCTCGTGTTAAACCCTGCATGCTGGGTACCTGTCATCGATTTAATGAATTCCAATAAGAGTGATAAATTTACTTTTTATAGGCAAAATAAAATGCAGAGGCACACATGCTGTGTTTTATAAAGCATGGCTGATATAGTTATGTATTTTTATTAATCGATCTATTTTTTATCTCATCATTATATTTTTAAATTCTGCTGCACATGCCTGGGTGCTCGGAAGTGAAGACAAATTCCAAAGGCTGATAAGAGAAACAATTGTAGTAAATCACCACCTACATACATTTTAAAAAGGAATCTACTCACAACGCCAACATAAGATCACCCAAAAATCCACATAAGATGTTATCCTATTCAGCACTATGATGCCAAATAAACATAAGCCTAATTTGAAATGTAGATTTGATGCCCTATTACTAAACAGAACTGGGGTCATATCCATTGTATGCATCTACCATGCATGCGCTGCTACAGATTGTAAGCTCTTATGAGCAGGGCCCTCTTGCATTATAACTGTATTGTTTCCCTTTATATTATAAAACGCTGCACAAACTGTTGGTGCTTTATAAATCCTGTAAAATAATAATACTATATATGTACTGTACTATATTCCCTAGCCAGCTGTAGAAGTAGGCCCAGCATATAAGCACTGGTCAGTTCAGGCACCAGGTATGTTGTTTATCATCACCTCGTTCCCTTCAGCCACTTGTGTGCTGCTGAAAGATAACCGACCCGGTGTCAGGCCTTTGTAAAGTTGTAAAGATGTATCAAACAGCGACATGTTGACGGGTTTACGTGTTAGAGCAATATGGTTAACATATGTCCTGTTATTTATGAGTGACAGCATAAATTGCCTCCTTAGCCCCCTGAAACTCATTTGTTAGTCGTATCACCCCTGAATACTGGACAGCTACAGCCGCCACCAGCAGAAATACACAGCTTCATTTGTCAGTATTTCATAGTACTTAATAGTAGGCGCAGATCCTTGTACTTAAAGTCTATATACAGCTAACATAACTCTCAGCCATGAAGCTTTTCAGATGATCGATTAGACGGGGGATTAGCTGTTACTGATCAGGGCAGCATCACACAAGGATAAAAAGAATAGAGAGAGAGAGAGATAGGCTGGGTATGACAGCACAATGATGTCAATTATTCGATAGATAGATAGATAGATAGATAGATAGATAGATAGATAGATAGATAGATAGATAGATAGATAGATAGATAGATAGATAGATAGATAGATAGATAGATAGATAGATAGATAGATGATAGATAGATAGATAATCTAGGTATGGCAGTAAAAGATGGGAATATTTTCCTAAATAGATAGATAGAAAATCTAGGTTTGGCAGCAAAAGATATGAACAATCTTCTAATTGGATAGATAGATAGATAGATAGATAGATAGATAGATAGATAGATAGATAGATAGATAGATAGATAGATAGATAGATAGATAGATAGATAGATAGATGATAGTCTAGGTATGGCAAGATGTAAATAATCATCTATTAGGATATAGTCCAGGTCTGACAGTAAAATATGTGAATAGTTTTCTGAATGAATAGATAGATCGATAGATAGATAAATAGATATATAGATAATCTAGAGGAAAAATGGTTTAACCTTAAAATATGTAAGGGGTTCTTTACTGTCAGAGCAGTAAGGGTGTGTAATTCTCTTCCACAAGCAGTAGTATCATCAGGGAGCATCAATAGTTTCAAAAAACTATTAGATGGGCACCTTAAAGACCACAACATACAGGGGTATACAATGTACAGTTAACAGCAAACACACACACATCATAGGTTGAACTGGATGGACTGATGTCTTTTTTCAACCTCACAAACTATGTAACTATGTAAGTATGACCGCAAAGATGTGATTCCATTTCTAATTAGAGAGATAGATAAACTCTGGGGAAAGAAAGAAAAAGAAAGAAAGAAAGAAAGAAAGAAAGAAAGAAAGAAAAAGAAAGAAAGAAAGAAAGAAAGAAAGAAAGAAAGAAAGAAAGAAAGAAAGAAAGAAAGAAAGAAAGAAAGAAAGAAAGAAAGAAAGAAAGAAAATCTAGGTATAGCAGTAAGAAATTTGAATATTTTTCCGATGAGATAGATAATCTATAGGATGTGGATAACTTTCTGTTGAGATAGATAGATAGATAGATAGATAGATAGATAGATAGATAGATAGATAGATAGATAGATAATCTATGTATGGCAGTAAAAGAAGTGGATGATTTTCTGATGATTCCCAGGAGGACTGGAAAGCAGAGATGATAATAATGATAATAATAAATCTAGAAAAGACTTAGAAGGCGATTATAGCGGGACATTTTAATAAGTGGTATAAAGCATGCTAGCAGCAGGTGACAAGTTATCACGTTTTTCGTCTATTCCACAGGGAATCGGTGCAAAGCAATAAATATGGTCGAGGTGGCAGCTCGGTCTGTCTGCTGGCCATTAAAGCGTCTCTAAAACATTACAGGCTTGGCAAAGACTTTCACGAGTTCCTTCTTGCACATTGCACTCCAGCCGCAGCCTGATAGTGGCACGTCCTATGTGGTCTGTGTGCGGTCACAGGTCGAATACCCTCACAGTGACCTGAGGTCAGACAATCAAAGAGAACCTGTAACCTAATAGGCAGTTGATGACCATGTTGACATTCTGAGGTCCTGTCACACAGACAAGGGTGCGGCCTGTTCTTCTTTTCATCTGTGCTCTCTTACAATGCATACCATATGGGGAAGACCATGGATATTTGTTTATAATAAATACCATGCCAGGCAGATAACTGTAATGCAGAAACTTGCAATGATACTTATCAGTCAGCAGTTTCTCGTGTTTTTCATTTAGGAATGAATACTTCTGTAACCTTCAATGGAACCTTTGTAATACACAACACACGCAAAGCCCTGCTCTATACTTTTATGATGTCTAAAAAATGATAATAATTTATACTGGCTTCAGATGCCGGCTCATTTCCCTACACAGCGCACAAAGCAGCACATATAAAGATTGTAGGCGCCGGCCATGTTTAATATCAGCGATTCAAAGGCAGAAAGCAGGCAAAATGAAGATAAAAAGCACACAATCGTTACCCGTCATCTGCAGCTCTGATATAACGTGTGCTTCAAGAAACTGGAGAAAAACTCCTAAAAAAAAAAAAAGTATGTGAAGTTTAACGGTCGTCTCTTTCCTTCAAACAAAAACAGCTCAAGTCCCTGGTAGTGGCTGTAGAAATGATTGGAGCCTGTGTTTTCTTCCCTTTTCACCCTGTGACACGGGGGAAAGGGGCTCTGTGGTTTGAAGAGAAATAAAGCACTTCTTAGAGGGACGGCAGAAGTGACTTTGAACTTGGATCAGCTCCTCTGTGTCCTGCAGAGAGAGTAGGACTGCAGCCCTGAAAGAATAGCAAATACACACCAGCCTGCGGGGTCTCTGTGTGCAATTAAAGAATTCCCCCTAAACTTTATCTGGGAAAGCTCCTGAAGCTGCACACACAGCACCAGACAGAAATCTAGCAGGGAAAGGAAGAGAAAGGCTGAAGAAAGGTAAGCACTTTCATGTGGGAATTGCACTGTGCCACCGATGGCTTCTACTAAACGGCTGATTACAGAGGGCACTTTGCTGCACTGCATACACGCAATTTGCCTTGGTAAAAGCAGAGCACCTTGATTTGGGATGATGTGTTGGGATACAGGGCTCATGGACGAAGTTGGCAAGCAGAGATTCAGGCAGTGCCACGGCAATAGGTACTACCCCTCTCCACTATAATAACAGTAGAAACAAGCAGTGCCAGGAGACCAGTTACTACACCTCTCTAGTGTAATTTAGCAGTATAGGAGACCAGTTACTACACCTCTCTAGTGTAATTTAGCAGTATAGGAGACCAGTTACTACACCTCTCTAGTGTAATTTAGCAGTATAGGAGAACAGTTACTATACTCTTCAGTTCCAGCAGTATAACCATTCAGTTCCTGGAGACCAGTTACTACAATTCCACAGTATGATGTGGTAGTATAACCAGGCAGTGCAAGGAGATCAGTTACTATCCTTCTCCAGTATAATCTAGCATTATAATCAGGTAGTGCCAGGAGGCCAGGAAAAGGCTCCCTCTCCAGTATCATCTAGTAGTTTAAATAGGTCGGGCAAGGAGACTAGTTACTGCTCCTTCCCAGTATCATCTAGAAGCATAACCATGCAGTTTAGGAAACCAGTTACTACCCATCCACAGTTCTAGCAGGAAAAAAAAACAAGCAGTTCCAAGAGACTAGTTATTCTCTGGTATAATAAAACAGTACCAGCAGACCAGTTGCTACAACTCCTTAATATAATCAGACCGGACTCTACCCCTCTCCAGTAAATATAGCAGTATAAAATATTAGGCAGTGCTAGGAGAACAGATATTACCCCTATTTATTATAACCAGGGAATGTCAGGATAGCAGACCACTCTCCAGTATAATCTAGCAGCATAATCAGGCAGTGCCAGGAAAACAGTTACTACCCTCTCCAGTATTTTCAGGCAGTGTCAGAAGCCCAGTTTCTACTCTTTTCCATTATCAAATCAGACAGTGCCAGGAGATAAGTTACTACTCTGCAATAAAAAAAAAAGAAAAGAAAATTTAGTGCCTGCAGACCAGTTACTAACCCTCTCCAGTTCAATCAGGCAGTGGCAAAAGACCAGTTACTAGCTCTGTCTAGTATGAAACCAGTCAGTGCCACTACACCAGTAACTACTCCTCTTTAGTATAAAAGCAGGCAGTGCCAGGAGACCAGTTACTATTTCTTCTGCAGTATAAAATCAGGCAGTGCCAGGAAACCAGTTAGTTCCTCCCCTGCAGACCAGTTACTACCCTTTTCCAGTATAAAATCAGGTAGGGCCAGGAGACCAGTTACTACTCCTCTCTAATAAAAAAAAAAAAAAAAAAAAAAAAAAGAAGCAGTGCCAGCAGACCAGTTACTATACCTCCCCAGTATAATCAGGCAGTGCCGGCAGACCAGTTACTATCTCTCTCCAGTATAGTTAGGCAATGGCAGAAGGCCAGTTACTAGCTTTCTCCATTATGAAACCAATCAGTAGCAATAGACCAGTTACCACTTCGTATAAACCCAGTCAGTGCCAGGACACCCGTTACTAATCCTTCTAGTAAAAAAAAAAAAAAAGTAAGTGCCAGGACACCAGTTACCCCTCCCCAGTATAAAATTAGGCAGTGCCAGAAGACCAGTTACTTCCTCCTCTGCAGTATAAAAGCAGGCAGTGCCAGGAAACCACTACTCCTCTGCAGTATAAAACCAGTCAGTGCCACTACACCAGTAACTACTCCTCTGCAGTATAAAATCAGGCAGTGCCTGGAAACCACTACTCCTCTGCAGTATAAAACCAGTCAGTGCCACTACACCAGTAACTACTCCTCTGCAGTATACAATCAGGCAGTGCCAAGAAACCACTACTCCTCTGCAGTATAGAATCAGGCAGTGCCAGGAGACCAGTTACTACTCCTCTGCAGTATAAAATCAGGCAGTTCCAGGACTCATCTGCAGTATAAAATTAGGCAGTGCCAGGACACCAGTTACTATTCTTCTGCAGTATAAAATCAGGCAGTGCCAGGACACCAGTTACTACTCCTCTGCAGTATAACATCAGGCAGCACCAGGACACCGGTTACAACCCCTTCCCAGTTTAAAATCAGGCAGTGCCAGGATACCAGCTTACTCCTGTACAGTATAAAATCAGACAGTATCAGGACACCAGTTACTATTCCTCTGCAGAAAAACAAAAATACAGACAGTATAAGGACACCAGTTACTACTCCTCTGCAGTATAAAATCAGGCAGTACCGGGACAACAGTTACCATCCCTTCCCAGTATAAAATCAGGCAGTCCCCAGAGATCAGTTACTACTCCTCTTCGGAATAAAATCAGACAGTACCAGGACACCAATTACTACTCCTCTGCAGTATAAAATTAGGCAGTGCCAGGACACCAGTTACTACTCCTCTGCAGTATAAAATTAGGCAGTATCAGGACATTAGTTACTACTCCTCTGCAGTATAAAATTAGGCAGTGCCAGGACACCAGTTACTACCCCTCTGCAGTATAAAATCAGGCAGCGCCAGGAGACCAGTTACTACTCCTCTGCAGTATAAAATCAGGTGCCAGGAGTCCAGTTACTACTCCTCTGCAGAATAAAATTAGGCAGTGCCAGGACACCAGTTACTACTCATCTGCAGTTTATAATCAGGCAGTGCCAGTGCACCAGTTACTCCTCTGCAGAATAAAATCAGGCAGTATCAGGACATTAGTTACTACTCCTCTGCAGTATAAAATCAGACAGCACCAGGACACCAGTTACTACTCCTCTGCAGTATAAAATTAGGCAGTGCCAGGACACCAGTTACTACTCCTCTGCAGTATAAAATTAGGCAGTATCAGGACATTAGTTACTACTCCTCTGCAGTATAAAATTAGGCAGTGCCAGGACACCAGTTACTACCCCTCTGCAGTATAAAATCAGGCAGCGCCAGGAGACCAGTTACTACTCCTCTGCAGTATAAAATCAGGTGCCAGGAGTCCAGTTACTACTCCTCTGCAGAATAAAATTAGGCAGTGCCAGGACACCAGTTACTACTCATCTGCAGTTTATAATCAGGCAGTGCCAGTGCACCAGTTACTCCTCTGCAGAATAAAATCAGGCAGTATCAGGACATTAGTTACTACTCCTCTGCAGTATAAAATCAGACAGCACCAGGACACCAGTTACTACTCCTCTGCAGTATAAAATTAGGCAGTATCAGGACACCAGTTACTACTCATCTGCAGTATAAAATCAGGCAGTGCCAGGAGACCAGTTACTACTCCTCTGCAGAATAAAATCAGGCACTATCAGGACATTAGTTACTACTCCTCTGCAGAATAAAATCAGGCACTATCAGGACATTAGTTACTACACCTCTGCAGAATAAAATCAGGCAGTATCAGGACATTAGTTACTACTCCTCTGCAGAATAAAATCAGGCAGTATCAGGACATTAGTTACTACTCCTCTGCAGAATAAAATCAGGCAGTATCAGGACATTAGTTACTACTCCTCTGCAGAATAAAATCAGGCACTATCAGGACATTAGTTACTATTCCTCTGCAGTATAAAATCAGGCAGTGCCAGGAGGCCAGTTACTACCCCTTTCCAGTATACATCTAGCAGTGATTTATTATGCTCGGTGGTTCTTGGTTAAACTCGCACTTGTGGTCACACTTGTAATTGTTTATGCGCCTTCAGCTATCTAAACAAACCGTAATTAGTGCGGTTTCTGATCATGCTTTTATTTACAGATCAATGTCTTTCTATTATCAAGGACTATCTCTCTATTATCTATTAGCTTTGTGTCTATCTGCTTCCTGGTTATCTCCATCTCCTCTTGGCGGGGAATGATCCAGCCAGCCATGGTTTGGTGGGTGTCTGCTCTTGTCTCCCCTAGATGTGACATCAGAGCAGCCAGACCAAGGCGTGACTCTGCCCACAGTGGGCTCCAGGTTGGGCGTTGTGGAAGTCTCCATTTCTGGAACTCGCTGAGCTTTGCCGGGGTTGGAGGCACATCAGAGCTCTTATTGCATTGTGCTGCTATGGGTGCGGCTTTGTTTTCATTAATGTGCAATAGTATCCCCCTCATAGGATTGATCAGCACTATAAATAAAGAGTCGTGTACACTGGCAGCTAACATTACATCACACAATAATATGCGGGATGGATGGATGGATGGATGGATGGATGGTGAAGGGTACTGCTAGTCCCAGTTACAAATTATACAGACTTGTGTGGAAATACAGTTTAATAATGAGGGGCTTTTAGAATAGCAGAAATAACTGATACAGAGAGAATGAAATGCCTCCACAATCATGTTCTGATCACCATACTACCTTGTGTATTTATTGTGCCTAATTTTCCACCTGGTGTATCAGATGACTGATCCCAGATTTCCTCCATATAAACAGGTATTTTAGTGACTGTTGGGCTGTGTATATATACACAGGTGTGTGCTATGAATGGAATTTATATATCTATATTTACTTATAAAAAAATAGAGGTTGGTCAATGGAGCTCGTACACTGAATCTCTAAATATGCCAATGCTGCCTGTAGGAAATATTACATAGAAAGAAATGTCAGCACTATGCACAAATCAAATTCCCAATTTTCTGAGTTGAATACATTTATTACACCTTACAGTCTACCGGACCATATGTGCTATTAAACGATCTCATACATCCTCTTTCGTTGAACACATTATAATACAATGTTGTAAAGATTTAGCAATATGCTGTTTCAATTGGCCCCTGATCTCTATACAATTCTATGACATGATTTGTATCCCCTTACAGCAGTACACGTCTAGGGTGTCACCAGGAAATGAATGGGCTGTGGATTTGTTTTTGCGTGGAGCCCTTTTTTCCTATGACAGGGAGATAAAAGCTGGGAAATCGATGGAGAGCTTCATGTGCCCAGAGCTGCAGCCAGAGGGGTAGGAGGGGCGGAGCTTGTGATTGGCAGGAGAGTTGGGAACATGTCTCCAGTGTTTGCAGCCAATAGGAGAGCGGGCAGAGCCTGGCCGGGCAGCTGTTAAAGGGGGCGGTGGTGAGTACGGTCGGCAGTCCAGTAAGAGAGTAGAGCAGACAGCAGAGGAGGGGGGTGTCATCGGGGGAAAAAAAAACAACTATAAAAAAAAAAAACACAACACAAAACATAAAGCCGCCAGCACAACAAAAGCCCCACACTAACCACATCTACTGAATAGAAAAGCAAACAAAAGCGACGGGAAGGAGGAAAAGTGTTGTTCGGACATTGATGAGCTGAGGATCGGCCGATTCCCTTGCATTACTTGGCTGACTGGCTGGCTTGTGAGCTGCTCCTTCCACGTTGTGTGCTATCACTTTTCTTTTCTGCTTGTTTGTGTTGTTTCCCCTCCCCCTCCTCCTAGGACCCCTCCTCCTCTGACAGCCCTCCTCCCACCACCCAGAGCAGCAACTTAAAGAAAGAAGAAGAGGAGAGAGAGGAGCATCTGCCGCCCGATCGTTCATCTGGGGGGAATCTGAGCCGACTAAGGAGGGCCATTTGGAATGATGATGATGATCCCATTGCATTGAGTTCAGGACATTGGCCATGGACAGGCTCCTGTGATCTGGCTGTGCAGCCCAGTTTTTAGCTCTCCTTGGATAATATCCATTTGATTGTTCAGCTGTATCTGATCTCCTTTGTAAAGTCTCCATCGTCCTGATCCAAGACAGGTGACTGCCACCCTCCCCCCTATAGACTGTGGGAGATGTTGCTGGACGCCGGCCCTCAGTTCCCAGCCCTGGGTGTGGGCACCTTTGCCCGGCATCACCACCATCATCATCACCATCACGCCGCGGTGGCGGCAGCGGCTGCTGCGGCCGCAGAAATGCAGGAGAGGGAGCTGAGCCTGGCACAGAACAGCTTCGTGGAACCGGCGCACATGGGGGCTTTCAAGCTGAACCCTGCGGGAGGCTCTGGAGGGGGTAGCGGTGGAAGCAATGGAGGTGGAGCCGGCTCGGCCGGAGTGGCAGGGGGCAGTGGACCTCATGACTTGTCCCCGCCGGGGCAGAGCTCAGCCTTCACTTCCCAGGCGGGGTACCCAGCGTCTGCCCTGGCTCCGCATGCCGCCTACACTGGCGCCGCGTTCAACAGCCCCCGAGACTTCTTATTCCGCGGGCGAGGCTTTGCAGAGGGGGCAGCCGCTGCAGGAGGGGGCCAGCATGGCTTATTTGGGCCCCCAGCAGGCAGTCTGCACCATCACCCCCACCATCACCAACTACCACATGGGGAGCACCCACAGAGCCACCTGCTGTTTCCCGGGATCCATGAGCAGCATGCTGCAGCCTCCCAGAACGCTCTTGGTGGACAAATGAGACTGGGTCTGCCCGGAGAGGTGTTCGGCAGGACGGAGCAGTACCGCCAGGTGTCCAGCCCCAGAGGGGACCCCTACACTGCCGCACAACTGCACAACCAGTATGGCCCAATGAACATGGGCATGAACATGGCTGCACACCACCATCATCACCACCACCACCACCCGGGGGCCTTCTTCAGGTACATGAGACAGCAATGCATCAAGCAGGAGCTCATCTGCAAGTGGGTCGACCCCGAACAACTCAGCAACCCTAAGAAAAGCTGCAATAAGACATTTAGCACCATGCACGAGCTGGTCACCCATGTGTCTGTGGAACATGTCGGGGGCCCCGAGCAGAGCAACCACATCTGCTTCTGGGAGGAGTGCGCCAGGGAGGGAAAACCATTCAAAGCCAAATACAAACTGGTCAACCACATCAGAGTTCACACTGGGGAGAAGCCTTTCCCATGCCCCTTCCCTGGATGTGGCAAGGTCTTTGCCAGGTCAGAAAACCTTAAAATCCACAAAAGGACTCATACAGGTAGGTTCCCTCATAAAACCTCTACTTACAGTTCCTTATGCTAACAAAAAAATATATATTGCCACAAGTCTACTGTATATCTAAAGAACATTGCTACATAGGATGGTCTTTAGATATATATTATTCCAAAGTGTACAGCTTAATCCTACCTGTACTTACCTGCCATGATGGCCTGGTGATAATTCATGGGCTAACTATTTATGTGTCTGGGATTGCCAACCTTTAGTTTGTTAATATAAATTCCTGCAGTTTCGATTTAGTAATTAAAAAAAAAAAATCTGATTCCTCCTTTATGTAGGCACCACCTAATGCTAATTATTTCTTTATTCCTGTTTTGCCATGTGAATGACAAGATCTTATGTTCTCTATAACCACACTAGTGAAAATAATGGGTTTCCCATATCCAGCTTTATTAATGGCTGTATGTATATGGATTTTTTAAGCTGAGAAAAAAATGTATTTTGGTATATAGAGATTAAAAAAGTATTATGCCTAAAATTTAATTTAATTTAAATTTGGGGTGTAAATAATAATAATAAAAAAAAATATATATATATATATATATATATATATATATATATATAAATATTATGGTGCGTGCATATACATACACCCAATAATAATAATAAAAAAAAAAATATATGAATGTAAATATGTGAGTAGACGTGTATGTATGTATGTATGTATGTATATATATAATGTATAGGTATTTTACAAATATTTGCATTCAAATAAAAGTGTGGGTGTGTTATAATACACCCGCACTTTATTTAAATGTGTGTGTGTGTGTATATGTATGTATGTATGTATATATATATATATATATATATATATATAAATGATTGTGTGTGTGTACTGTATATACAAATTTAAATTCAAATAACAGTGGGCAAAAATAAACTATTATTTGATGCTAATTTTCCCTTGGTGGAATTTTCTAAATATCGATGCCATTTTCAGGAATTCTCTATCGAGTTTATTTTTGTATGAATTTTTAAAGCCGATATCACACCTTTTTTCGGGCAGAGTGTCTGTAAACATTTTGCTATAAGGAAAATAAAAAGACATGTGAGGCCGATGTGTCGAGATTGATTGTAGGTGTGAGACAAGATTTAACAAGGTTTAAAATAAAGGGCATTTCTTAGCATGGAAAGTCTACGTTTTAAACTCGTAGTATCTGAACAGATGTCGCTTAAAACAATTTAGGTGCTAATGGAATTTAATGCTAAGTGGATTCCCTCCAAATGGAGGATATTTGAGTTATCACACCTCTAAATTGCTCCAAACAACATAACATTTGGAAATGTAGTGAGAGGGGGAAGGGACTGGCTGTGAAAATCAAATGAAGGCATTTTAAATATGTTTAGCCCTTTACAAGGCGCTTGTTTACCCCACCTGGGAGCATCAGCAGAACAATCTCCTCCTAAACTGTTTGCAAATGAATCAACAATTAGCATCTATTTCCAAACTGATGGGGAAGGGAATTCGACCTTGAATTCAACTTGTATCGTTTACTAAACTGCTTGAGGAAATGAGCCTGCAGTATTACATCTGTGTGCTTTGGTTTCTGAATTGTAAAGTAGCCTTCGGTTATTTCAGTAGTGTGGACGTGTGTATAATGGCTGAATTGTTTATTTTCAGGGGAGAAGCCTTTCCAATGTGAATTTGAAGGATGTGACAGGAGATTCGCGAACAGCAGTGACAGAAAGAAGCACATGCATGTTCACACTTCGGATAAGCCCTACCTGTGCAAGATGTGCGACAAATCGTACACTCACCCCAGCTCTCTGCGGAAACACATGAAGGTAAGGGCCTGCCTCATCCACCAGCACACTGCCCTAATTCTGCTCATCCCCTATACAGTCTTTACTCCAAAAGATACATCCATTCATAGCTAGTAGTGTCACCTATTCTGATTCAGCGGTAAATACATGATTTCCTTGTTTTCGTGCAATTTTTCTGAACCCACACTAACGAGCTTCTATTCCTTCTCTTCTAGGTGCACGAGTCTTCTCCTCAAGGTTCAGAGTCGTCTCCAGCTGCCAGCTCCGGCTATGAGTCTTCTACCCCCCCAGGCCTGGTGTCACCCAACACGGAGACACAAAGTACCAACCTGTCCCCCGCGGGGGCCGCAGTGTCTGCAGTGCACAGTGTAGCCAGCGGCGCCGCAGGGCCCCTGTCGTCAAATTTCAACGAATGGTATGTGTAGGGGCCACCGCTGGCTCTAGTGGGACATTTTGGAGGCCACCAGAGACAATGCAGCACTCAACATTCACCAGCTACTGTTCTAACACAACCAAGTGGACATTCCTGGGAAGGATTATACTGCACAATCCTATAAAAATGAGAGTGAGAGAGAGAGAGTGTGTGTGTACCCGATAAAAAATCTATTTATTCTCCCATCCTTCTACCCCAAAGAAGAGCAAATGATTTTACTCTGCCCACTCCCCTCCATTTTTACCCCTCTCATGCTGTACATAGTTCACTTTTCTCTTGGTTGAGATGAAGAGGACATTTTAATCTATTTGTTGTATAGCGGTTTTATCCGGTTGTATATACAGTTTCACATAAGTGCAGGACTTTTATCTTAATTCATCTGTCTACAAATACAGCGAAGGAGGGGTTTTTCCCCTGGTTTTTATTTTTTTTCTTTTATATTCCTTTGTGTATTGTGCTATTGGTATTGTGTCTTTTTTTTTTTTTTTTTTTCTAGAAGAAACATGATTGTAAATATTCATGCAACTGGGCTGGGAAATAATAAAACTCCGTGCCAAAGTCTCTCCTGTGTTTTTTGGAGTTCCAGAAGGCAGTTTATTACACAGGCTTGTGAATGTCATTTTCTGTTTTCACGTGACGTTTTCTGTGCTTCTCCAGTTCAGTTTGTTGGTGCCTGTTTGAGACCCGTAGGGAAGGGGGGATTCAACGTTGTGCAAGTCCTTCCTCCTGTAAATAGTCCTTACCATATTTATCCATTTGTAATTAAATTATGGCATTAACTTGCTACAGAGGAAACACTATTTATAAAAAAATGTTTCTTAATTATAAATATGTACAATTGTGAGCATAAATTGTTCTCAGATTTTTTTTTTTCTTATTTAAAGTGGTTTCATCCTTTCTGTGACTTGTTTTGAGAGTAAATGCATACAGACCTATAATAAATTGTGTTGAAACTGCATGTATGATTCAGTCTGTGTCCAGGGTGTAAAAAATGTGAGCTTACAAGAATTGTCATCTGCTATTCTAACAAATCAAAGGATTCCAGAGATTGAAGAGAGACGTGGGTAATAAAATATATTAGCAGGAAAACACTGTCAATTTCATTGCCTGACCTCTCTATATTTTAATATAAAAGGATGTTAAATGGCTATTAAATATGCTATTTAAGGAAATAGTTTAATGCTCTTGCTTATTCTGTGCTGAAGGCGATTCACATTAATTAAGCAACCATCAAATTGAAATGATACAGCAGTACATTACCAGAGCTATTTAGTGAACAAAATGTGTTTAAAATCCTCCTAGGCTTCTGAAGTTGTAGCGGGTAAAACATTACACATCTTTCTATGGCTTCAGCCAGCTTTGCTTAGCAGAGGGAAAGGAGCAAGCTCCTGTTCTGTGCAGTATGGTTGGGTCAGACACCCCTTCCATCACACTCGATCCTGCTTGGTCTTCTACATCCATCTGTCTGATGTGTGATGGTCGGCAATCTGATGCCATATTACACACAAGAAAACCAATTGCTTATGTTCCCATGATAAAGCTGATCAGAAGGAAAACAATACTTTTATATAAAGGTGCAGGGAGCTGAGCTTATATGATCAATCGGCAGACTATACTTCTAGAATAATGCAATAAATAAAATTGGATAAGGCATTTGTACATAAGGTTTCCTCACAAATGCCATGATTTAGGTGATCACGACATAATCCATTCTGTAGCATGGACTAATTTCATGCTTATACATTTGAAACATACACTTCTGTTGTATACAGATTTCTTTTTACGAATTTGTACATTTTTCTGAAACACAGAAGCTGTAGAGTTATGTTAATAAAACTAAATCGATCACTGAACCCACGGCTGTATGTTCAAACATGAAAAAAACCTAAAGTACCACCTAGCAAGAATCAGGACACGGTTCATTGTGTATAGACTATATATATATATATATATACCTGAGGTTGTGTATTACAACTTGGCTTTCAGCAAGAGCCTATGTCACAGCCAGACTGACCGTGACCTTGAACTTGACATTTATGCCTCCTCTAAATCAGAGCACGGCTTTCACATGGAATGATTGAAAATGATTCAGTGACACATGCTACAGGGGCATGATAGATAGATAATCTAGGTATAGCTGTAACATTTTTGAATATTTTTCCGATGAGATAGAATCTCTATGTATGCCAGTAAATAGAATGTTCTGTCTAGATAGATTCCTATACAAAGTCCACCCCAGATTACATCAAGTAGTTTATGGTGGAGCCCAATTCTGTACACAGACATCCCTTCTTCAATCAGCTACAGTCCCAGTAAAACAAAATCTATTTGCCTGCTTCCTCCTTCTTCATTTGTGACCTTCAAAATTCTCCGAGAAAATGTATTCTTCAATCTATGGGCAACCAAGGTGAGGCATGTCTATATGGCTTCTATGCCAAATAAATCGCAATTTAGGAAAATCTTCTCCCCAATGTTATAAAATGCCCTGACAAAGATGTAGCTGATTTTCTCAGCTACATATAAGACAGTGATCAATGTCGCCTATTTACAGACTGACAAGCAGGCTCCTCTTTTCCTTATGGCAGTGCAGCCACAAAGTGTCAGGCATTCATTTCGTTCGGTAAATGAATGTCATATTGTAACAAAATGATATTCTGCTCTAAGGAGTGGGAGAGTCCAGCAAGCACAGGGCAGAGCATTAGTGTACCATAGTTCTGCATACCTCCCCATTCGTACTCATGTTATTCCAATATTACTGGAAGATCCGAAGTATCAACAGCTATCCCCTTTCCCTTCTATTAATAATTGAAACCCCTCCACACTGCAGTGGCCTGGTGAGAGTGGTCAGTAACCTGCAGCTCCTGCAGAGCCAGGTTTAGAGACTACTGCCATGTATATTTTACAAGAACAAGATCTGAAGCGTTATGTTTTATATATGGCTCTAAATTATATATACATGCCTACATATACAATAAGCTGTAAATAAATCATATCCTACGCAACAGTATAATTATGGCTTTACACATCCAATATTTGAATAGGACACGTTACAACTTTTACTCTCCATCATAAACACACCTCTATTCTGAGATCCTAATGGAATTATTTCAATCGTGTGCACCCACATTTTGACACAAGTGTGGCCAGCACGCATTATTTACCGGTGAAAGTTAGTGGTTGAACGCCAATGTATAAGGGGATGTTATAGGCAATAAAATAAATAGAGCATTAACCCTTTCATTGCGAAGCCACATCCGCAGTGCAGCATGCCAACCTTCCATAAAGACAGTCAGCTATGCCCCCCCCCCCCCCCCCCAGATATCGTTATATGGTAAAGTAATTATACTAGATGATATTCTACACCACACGTGCAGGTTTACATTTAAAGGATTTTTTTCTTTCTTACTCTGCAGTACTGTCAAGATGAATAAACCTGACTGAAGGCTAATTATGGCATTCAGACCCAGATCTGATTCCAGAAAACACAACTGATCTGTGTTTGAGGAGAGCACATATCCGTGAACCCAGGGCTCCTAGGAAGTTTGGATGGGTCATCCCTGAGTTACCTACTTCACAATAAATCTTCTTAAATTAATTTTCCTACTTGGCTTAGTGTCAAGCTCCATTGGCGGAAGTTGTTGTGTTCTGCTGAAGGCTGGTGCAGAGTGGGTGACCTGTAGGGAGAGAGTAGGAAAAGGTCAGCCCCATGCAGTGTCCACACTCCACAGCTCATTGCTAGCGCATGCTGATCCGATATTGATCCGCCGAGCAAGAGAAACACCAGAGCGCTATTCTATGTCATGAATACTAATGAACGCTGCTTCACATTGTCACAAGAAACTTTTAACACAGTCATCTGCCGGCCAACTATGAGACTGGAGTCCGGCTACTACAATATATGCTCCCTGCTTACATTTACAACACTGAGATTAGGCAGCTATGACTATACTAGAGTACACTGGACTTGGTGCTATACTGTCATTATGGGGCTTGTGCTTGGTGGAAATAAGCCCAGCTTTAAAGTTATATTCTTTGTAGGAGCAATAGCAGAATCAACCATTTGTTTCTTACAAATCTAACACAAAATCTGAGCTTCAAATAACTCCCAAAATATCCGCATTACCCCCACCCTATTCTCAGAAAAAAAACACTTTTATTTCATGTTATGCAATTTGCTTATGTATGGAATGGAGACGCTGCAAAGTGTGGCCATATTAATGGAATGTACTGACATATTTTATTTTATTATTAGTAGTAGTATTTTATTATTAGTCATATAAATGTATTTTTATGATATATATATATATATATATATATATATATATATATATATATATATGTGTATATATATATATATACACACACACACACATATATATATATATATATATATATATATATATATAAATATATATATAAAACACACAGTTATATTTATATAAATAATACTAATAATATTAAAAATAAAAAATATTATATATATATATATATATATATATATATATATATATATATATATATATATATATCTATATATATATATATATATATATTATTTTATTTTTTTCTAGAAGTTGCCTTTTCACACATTACATTTCTATTCCTTTGAGAGCCGTCTTATCTTCCTATAAATGAAAAATGTAGATAGATCTCTTCTAGGTTTTAGGAATGACATGGCTCCATTAATATGAGTTTGCTAATAGTTACAGCACAATTGAACACTTTCTAATTCACCTGAAAGAGAAACAAATAAGCACGTCTGGAAATGGACCGCTGGAGCAAGTGCAGCAGAACAGACTGATCCCTAGAGCGACCAATACTGCGGGGTAATAATACAGTGCAAGAGAATAAAAGGAGCTGCTTTGGCAGTGGAAAGGCTGACATTCAGCGTCAACGAATGACACACCCTGCATCAGAGGCGTTGCTAGACCCTGACACCCAGGACACTTCCCCCCCCCCCCCCCCACTTCTACTCAGTGCCCCAGATCTCCTTTGCAGTAATTGTTGGAGGTCATCCCCAAAAATGAGCCTCTAGATCGATTTTTGGTTATCTTGTATGCCCATTTTCACATCTCCACCAATTACTGAATTTTCTCCCAAAAAGACTGTACATTTAGTATATTTGAGAATTCGACACTGAACAATTAATGACTAGATTCCTACAATTACCTGTACATTGCAATGCATATTTCTTTTTCACATGATTATTTAAAACTGATGAACAGGGATATTTTGCATGCTACGTTCAATACACTTTTGGAATATCGTTCTATTTTTTCCATAGTTTAATAAGCAATTGTCATATTTCTGAAACGACAGATCTGACATAAAGAGGTGTTTTCTTGCAATACCAATGAAAAGCATTGCCAAGTATTATGTGAGGTTGAAGCAGTAGCATTGCGAGGTGATTTAGAGTGTTCTTATGGGTGCCGTATTTTTCTGGTCTGGGGAAGATGTCTACAGGCCCAGGGGTGCCCCAGATCTTTGAGGACCCTGGAAAGGCGTCTGCTCTGTAGTACAGGGGACGTTTGTACAGAGGTGTAAAGATTCGTATGCATTAGTACAAGCAATTGTTTCAGGAATTAATGGCTTATATGTAGGAGATAGCATAGACTGATGGCAGGATTTATTGGCAGTGGTATAAAAGGGGCCATTGTGCAGTGTAAGAAGATAATGATGTCCAGGCCAATGGAAAGACAACAGAGTGAAATAGAAGAGGCTAATATGCGCATTGAGGTGAAAAGGTCAGAATGCAGTGCGTTAGAAAAGACCATATACAGTGCAAACAAAAATGTAAAAAGACCGACATGCAGTGTGTCATAAGAAAATATGTATTTTGCAGTAGATGAACATGCATTGCGACAGATGAGACCACTGCACTGCAGCAGAGAGACCCATTGCAGTCAGATACAAGAAACCAAGCACGGTGCAGTAGACAGAATGCTTGCGATGACGGTGCGCTGCAGTAGAGAGACTGTCATGCAGAGAAGAGTTTGGGTAGGGTGCTGAGCAACTGGTGATGCAGAATTAATTAATATTCACTACAGTGTTAGAGACTGATGTTACTTTCAGTAGACATAAATATGCAGTACACTGATATTTCAGTACAGATGAATATGTAGTACATGTTCAGTAGAGATGAATATACAGTAAAGTGGTGGTGAATATGCAGTACAGTGAAAAAACCATAAAGGAGATATTGATACACACTATAGTAGAGACTGCTTTGACTTGCAGTAGATACTAATACGTGACACAGTGGTTGGTAAAGATTAATATGCAGTACAGTGAAAAAGATTGGTGTGCCTTGCAGTAAAGATGAATATGCAGTACAGAGGAAAGGGCTGATGTGACTTAGTTGCTGTACAGTTTAATATACTGTACAGTGGTAGAGACTGTTTTGACTTGCAGTGGAGATTCATATATACAGTGGGGGAGACTGGTACGGTTTGTAGTGGAAATTAAGATACAGTGCAGTGGTAAACACTGGTTTGACTTACAGTGAAAATTAATATACAGTACAGTGGAAGACACTGGTTTGGTTTGCAGTGGAGATTTTTACAGTACAGTGACTGATTTGGTTTGTAGTGAAGATTAATATACTGTACAGAGAGAGACAGGTTTGAGTTGCAATGGAGATTAATATATAGTACAGTGGTGGAGACTGGTTTGGTTTGCAGCAGAGATTAACATACAGTACATCGGTAGACACTGGTTTGGTTTGAAGCGGAGATTAATATACAGTACAGTGACTGGTTTGGTTTGCAGTGGAGATTAATATACAGTACAGTGGTAGACATTGGTTTTACTTGCAGTACAGTTTAATATACAGTACAGAGGCAGAGACTGGTTTAACCTGCAGTGAGGAATAATATACAGTACAGTGGTAGAGACTGGTTTTGTTTGCAGTGGAGATTAACATACAGTACATTGGTAGAGACTGGTTTGGTTTGCAGTGGAGATTAACCTACAGTACATTGGTGGAGACTGGTTTGGTTTGCAGCAGAGATTAATATACAGTAAAGTGACTGCTTTGGTTTGGAGTGGAGATAAATATACTGTACAGTGACTGGTTTGGTTTGCAGTGGAGAATAATATACAGTACAGTGGTAGACATTGGTTTGATTTGCAGTACAAATTAATATATTGTACAGTGGTAGAGACTGGTCTAATTTTCAGTGAAGATTAATATAAAGTACAGTGGGAAAGACTGGTTTGGTTTGCAGAAGACATTAATGTACAGTACAGTGGTAGAGATTGGTTTAGTTTGCAGTGGGGATTAATATACAGTACAGAGGGAGAGACTGTTTTGAGTTGCAGTGAAGATTTTAATATACTGTACGGTGGTGGAGATTGGCTTGGTTTGCAGTAGAGATTAACATACAGTACAGTGACTGGTGTGGTTTGCAGTGGAGATTATATTACTGTACAGTACAGTGACTGGTTTGTTATGCAGTGGAGATGAATACATACTACAGTGGAAGAGATTGATTTGGTTTGCAGTGGAGATTAAAATACAGTACAGTGGTATACATTGGTTTGACAGTGCAGTTTAATATACTTGTACAGTGGTAGAAACTGGTTTAACTGGCAGTGGAGATTAATGTACAGTACAGAGGAAGGGACTGGTTTAAGTTGCAGTGGAGATTAATATATTGTACAGTGGTAGAGACTGGCTTGGTTTGCAGTGGATATTAACACACAGTACACTGACTGGTTTGATTTACAGTTGAGATGAATACACAGTAAAGTGGTAGAGACTGGTTTGGTTTGCAGTGGAGATTAATATACAATACAGTGGTAGACTTTGGTTTGACATGCAGTACAGTTTAATATACTGTACAGTGTAGAGACTGGTTTAAATTGCAGTGAAGATTATTAAACAGTACAGTGGGAGAGACTAGTGAAACTTGCAGTGGAGATGAATGTACAGTACAGTAGTAGAGATTGGTATGAGTTGCAGTGGAGATGAATATACTGTACAGTGGAAGAGACTTGTTTTGTTTGCAGTGGAGATGAATTTACTGTACAGTGGTAGAGACTGGTTTGAGTTGCAGTTTAGATTAATATACGGTACAGTGGCAGAGACTGGTTTGGGTTGCAGTGAAGATTAATATACAGTACAGTGCTAGAGATTGGTTTAGTTTGCAGTGAAGATTATATTACAGTATAGTAGTAGAGACTAGTTTGACTTGCAGTGGAGATTAATGTACAGTATGGTAGTAGAGATTGTTTTTAGTTGCAGTGGAAATGAATATACTGTATAGTGGTTGAGACTGGCTTGAGTTACAGTTGAGATTAATATACAGTACAGTGGAAGAGACTGGTTTGGTTTGCAGTGGAGATGAAAACACTGTACAGTGGTAGAGACTAGTTTGAGTCGCAGTGGAGATTATCATACTGTAGAGTGGTAAAGACTGGTTTGAGTGGCAGTGGAGAATTATATACTGCACAGTGGACGAGACTGGTTTGAGTTGCAGTGGAGAATTATATACTGCACAGTGGACGAGACAGGTTTAAGTTGCAGTAGATAATATTCTGTACAGTGGTAGAGACTGGTTTGAGTTGCAGTGGAGATTGATATACTGTATAGTGGAAGAGACTGGTTTGGTTTCCAGTGGAGATGAATATACTGTACAGTGGTAGAGACTAGTTTGAGTTACAGTGGAGATTAATATACAGTACAGTGGAAAAGGCTGGTTTGGTTTGCAGAGGAGATGAATATACTGTACAGTGCTAGAGATTGGTTTGAGTTGCAGTGGAGAATAATATACCCTACAGTGCTAGAGACTGGTTTGAGTTGCAGTGAAGATTATTATATTGTACAGTGGTAGAGACTGGTTTGAGTTGCAGTGGAGATTATTAAACTGTACAGTGGTAGAGACTGGTTTGAGTTGCAGTGGAGACGAATATACTGTACAGTGGTAGAGACTGGTTTGAGTTGCAGTGGAGATTAATATACTGCACAGTGGAAGAGACTGGCTTGAGTTACAGTGGAGATTAATATACTGTACAGTGGTAGAGACTGGTTTGAGTTGCAATGGAGATTAATATACTGTACAGTGGTAGAGACTGATTTGAGTTGCAGGGGAGATTAATAGACTTTACAGTGGAAGAGACTGGTTTGAGTTGCAGTAGAGATTAATATACTGTACAGTGGTAGAGACTGGTTTGAGTTGCAGTGGAGATTAACATATTGTACAGTGGTTGAGACTGGTTTGAGTTGCAGTGGAGATTAATATACTGTACAGTGGTAGAGACTGGTTTGAGTTACAGTGGAGATTAATATACTATACAGTGGTAGAGACTGGTTTGAGTTGCAGTGGAGATTAATATACTGTACAGTGGTAGAGACTGGTTTTAGTTGCAGTTGAGATTGATATACTGTTCAGTGGTAGAGACTGGTTTGAGTTGCAATGGGGATTATTATACTGTACAGTGGAAGAGACTAGTTTGAGTTGCAGTGGAGATCAATATACTAGACAGTGGAAGAGACTGGTTTGAGTTGCAATGGAGATTAATATACTGTACAGTGGTAGAGACTGGTTTGAGTTGCAGTGGAGATTAATATACTCTACAGTGGTAGAGACTGGTTTGAGTTGCAGTTGAGATTGATATACTGTACAGTGGTAGAGACTGGTTTGAGTTGCAGTGGGGATTATTATACTGTACAGTGGTAGAGAATAGTTTGAGTTGCAGCTGAGATTGATATACAGTACAGTGGAAGAGACTGGTTTGAGTTGCAGTTGAGATTAATATACTAGACAGTGGAAGAGACTGGTTTGAGTTGCAATTGAGATTAATCTACTGTACAGTGGTAGAGACTGGTTTGAGGTGCAGTGGAGATTAATATACTGTACAGTGGTAGAGACTGGTTTGAGTTGCAGTGGAGATTAATATACTGTACAGTGGTAGATATTGGTTTTAGTTGCAGTGGAGATTAATATACTGTACATTAGTAGAGACTGGTTTGAGTTGCAGTGGAGATTAATATACTGTACAGTGGTAGAGACTGGTTTGAGTTGCAGTTAAAATGAATATACTGTGCAGTGGAAGAGACTTGTTTGAGTTGCAGTGGAGATTAATATTCTAGACAGTGGAAGAGACTGGTTTGAGTTGCAGTGGAGATTAATATACTGTACGGTGGTAGAGACTGGTTTGAGTTGCAATGGAGATTAATATACTGTACAGTGGTAGAGACTGATTTGAGTTGCAGTGGAGATTAATATACTCTACAGTGGTAGAGACTGGTTTGAGTTGCAGGGGAGATTAATAGACTTTACAGTGGAAGAGACTGGTTTGAGTTGCAGTAGAGATTAATATAATGTACAGTGGTAGAGACTGGTTTGAGTTGCAGTGGAGATTAACATATTGTACAGTGGTTGAGGCTGGTTTGAGTTGCAGTGGAGATTAATATACTGTACAGTGGTAGAGACTGGTTTGAGTTACAGTGGAGATTAATATACTATACAGTGGTAGAGACTGGTTTGAGTTGCAGTGGAGATTAATATACTGTACAGTGGTAGAGACTGGTTTTAGTTGCAGTTGAGATTGATATACTGTACAGTGGTAGAGACTGGTTTGAGTTGCAATGGGGATTATTATACTGTACAGTGGAAGAGACTGGTTTGAGTTGCAATGGAGATTAATATACTGTACAGTGGTAGAGCCTGGTTTGAGTTGCAGTGGAGATTAATATACTCTACAGTGGTAGAGACTGGTTTGAGTTGCAGTTGAGATTGATATACTGTACAGTGGTAGAGACTGGTTTGAGTTGCAGTGGGGATTATTATACTGTACAGTGGAAGAGACTGGTTTGAGTTGCAGTGGAGATTAATATACTAGACAGTGGAAGAGACTGGTTTGAGTTGCAATTGAGATTAATATACTGTACAGTGGTAGAGACTGGTTTGTGGTGCAGTGGAGATTAATATACTCTACAGTGGTAGAGACTGGTTTGAGTTGCAGTGGAGATTAATATACTGTACAGTGGTAGATATTGGTTTGAGTTGCAGTGGAGATTAATATACTGTACATTAGTAGAGACTGGTTTGAGTTGCAGTGGAGATTAATATACTGTACAGTGGTAGAGACTGGTTTGAGTTGCAGTTAAAATGAATATACTGTGCAGTGGAAGAGACTTGTTTGAGTTGCAGTGGAGATTAATATACTGTACGGTGGTAGAGACTGGTTTGAGTTGCAATGGAGATTAATATACTGTACAGTGTTAGAGACTGGTTTGAGTTGCAGTGGAGATTAATATACTGTACGGCGTAGAGACTGGTTTGAGTTGCAATGGAGATTAATATACTGTACAGTGGAAGAGACTGGTTTGAGTTGCAGTGGAGATGAATATACTAGACAGTTGGAGAGATTGGTTTGAGTTGCAGTGGGGATTAATATACTGTACAGTGGTAGAGACTGGTTTGAGTTGCAATGGAGATTAATATACTGTACAGTGGTAGAGACTGGTTTGAGTTGCAGTGGAGATTAATAGACTCTACAGTGATAGAGACTGGTTTGAGTTGCAGGGGAGATTAATAGACTGTACAGCGGTAGAGACTGGTTTGAGTTGCAGTGGAGATTAATATACTGTACAGTGGTAGAGACTGGTTTGAGTTGCAGTAGAGATTAATATACTGTACAGTGGTAGAGACTGGTTTGAGTTGCAGTAGAGATTAATATACTGTACAATAGTAGAGACTGGTTTGAGTTGCAGTGGAGAATAATATACTGTACAATAGTAGAGACTGGTTTGAGTTGCAGTGGAGAATAATATACTGTACAGTGGTAGAGACTGGTTTGAGTTGCAGTAGAGATTAATATACTGTACAATAGTAGAGACTGGTTTGAGTTGCAGTGGAGAATAATATACTGTACAGTGGTAGAGACTGGTTTGAGTTGCAGTGGAGATTAATATACTGAACAGTGGTAGAGACTGGTTTGAGTTGCAGTGGAGATTAATAGACTGTACAGTGGAAGAGACTGGTTTGAGTTGCAGTAGAGATTAATTAATTAATATACTGTACAGTGGAAGAGACTGGTTTGAGTTGCAGTGGAGATTAATATACTAGACAGTGGAAGAGACTGGTTTGAGTTGCAGTAGAGATTAATTAATTAATATACTGTACAGTGGAAGAGACTGGTTTGAGTTGCAGTGGAGATTAATATACTAGACAGTGGAAGAGACTGGTTTGAGTTGCAGTGGGGATTAATATACACTACAGTGGGAGAGACTGGTTTGGTTTGCAGTGGAGATTAACATACAGTACAGTGGGAGAGACTTGTTTGTCTTGCAACTGACTTCAGTATGCAGTCCAATGAAATAAACGGATGCCAAGTGCAGCAGAGAACTTTAAGATGAATACATCTCTGCCTGGCAATGTCTAATTTGAAAGTTTCCAGCACTGCACATCTCTAGGTGACACATCCATCTTCAGTGATCAGAGTGCAGCTGGTGTGGCGATGAGAAGCGCCTGTCCACCTAGGGCGGCCAAACATTCCCATACAATGTATGTTTCCTTCTAGCAGAGATCAAACGTGTCCGTGCTCAGAAAACACAGGAAGCCCCGGCAACTTAAACAAAAGCATCGTATCTCTGCAAAAACAAAGACAAAATCAAGCACACATGCTCTGAGTCCTTTTAACCCAATTCCAGCTACGAAGAAAAAAACAAAAACGGAAAGCAGGTCTACTACCACCGATCCTTTTATATATGTCAGACATAACAAGAAGTTATCACTGTGAATATAATAAACACATACTGAGCACTAGACAGGATATATAGTGCATCCATGTCATATATATGCACCTGGACACTTGTTTGAGTACATATTTAAATCTATATGGAGCTTTCCCAACAAAGCTACTATAATGGGGATTATTTCAATGGACTGGTTTAATCAACCTGCACATACAAACAGTGTAGACATGTATGTTTGTTACTGATATCATTTGTATTTAAATTATCCATATATGCAAATATTTTCTTACCTAAAGCTTCAAGAAATCAAAATAATAATCTCAAAGCAATAGCTGTATTTACTATATTTTATTTTACTATTAATAATTGTGAAAACATAATATTAGATACATTGATGAATTTTATATATACGGATTTCTGAGGGATGATGATGATACCACTTACTATCATTACTACTACTAATAATAATAAAAATAATGTATTTTAGTTTCATAAAGGATTGTGTAAACGATACAACTTTGCTGTTCCTAAATTATTTACTCAGGTATTAAGATGTCTTATTAATAAAGCTTACAAATTTAGATTTATTTTAATTTTTTTCTATTGTATTTTTATTTCTTTTAATCTTCATTTGTAAAATACATAGCGAGTTGGGCGCATACTTATGTACTTATGTGTAACCTCAATAGACTTTGAGAAAACATAACCGGTCTGCACATGTTATAGTCGATTTCGTTTGGTATTTTCCTTCAGTTATTACAACGTTACGTTTTAGTCATTTATTTCGTTAACACTTTTGTCACAATAGATCATGATTATTTCAGCAATGTTATTTACAGAAGGGGATAGAGAGCAAACAAGGAAAGAATTCATAACGGGATACAGCTGCAGAAAGCATATTGGAAATCTGCATTGTTGGGTTCTTCCTTATCCTCAATGGTAGAGAATAGAAAATCCAAACGGAATTTAGTGTGCCAATTATCTAAAGGACGACTGTCAATAACATAATTTCGTTGAAACAAATCGAATATTCTACAATAAAATAGATAAAAGAATGAATATATTGATAGGAAGTCAGCAAACGATCGAATGTATCTGTACGATCTATAAAAGAAATGAAGAAAGTTTTGCGGGAAGGAATATATGGAGCAGCTTAGTCCAGGCACAATAAAATAAGTTTTCTTTCCTTTTTTTCTGTAGTGGGTATATAGGGTGTTCAGTGTGGTCAGCACTCACAGACAGAGCTAACAATTATCAGCAGATTGTCTGTGTTTCCCCGGCATGAGCTGTGTTCTAGAATGCCCATCTCTCCAAGGTCTGCTTCATGTCTGCTCATTGTACCAATAAGTGTATTTCAAGCAGACTAGTATGTACAATACAAACGCGTTTTGTTAAACCTGATGGATACTCTTTTCTTTTTAACAGGTTTGTAGCAAAGCTTGACAAAGGCAGAATGTATTCCTTTTTAAGGTGCATTGTTCATATAGGTCTATTAGGGCTTCATAGGCTATTTCTCACTCCCATTACTCAAACACAACAGCCAACAAGCGCCAGCTGCCTGCACCAAAATAGAAATCTAACCCCTTTATTCATGCTCTCTGCAGAAAGGGGAGCTCTGCTTAATTCAAATCATTGATGTCTTATTGAAACAATGGAGATTCAAGTTCAAGTGGGGCTCCTCTGATTTAGCCCTCGGAATAACCCCTGTCTACATCTTGAGCTATGGTTGTGCTCTGTTGGCGTTCTATGGGGAATGGGGAAGGTCTCTTGCAGTGCATACACCAGCACTGTCTTCCAGCCAAATCTCATCTTGGCTTCTTCACACCTGAGCAGTTTAGCAGAGCACCACATGGGGACTGCCTGGGAGAAGTGGACTGCTTTATTCAGAGGGTCAGGTCACATGATGAGATGCTATGACAGCAGTTTGGGTGCTGGGTCTGAGGACACCTTCACTGCACTCAGACTACCATAAGGCTGGCCATACATTATACAATTAATTGTCTTGTACAATTTTCCTTTAGATTTACCAAAACCATATAATAGGAGGTCAAACCTAACCATTTTCAATTTTGTATACAATCAAGCAGGCACTTACACTACATAGTTTAAGGTAAAGCCAAAGGAAATTGAAAAAGAAAATTGTATAATGTATGGCCAGCTTAAAGCGGAGTTCCACTGGCTTTTGTGTTTATTAAAAGTCAGCAGCTACAAAAAGTATAGCTTCTGATTTTTAATAAAACACACTTACCTGTCCCAAGATCCAGCGATGTGGATGGGGGGAGCCCCGGTTATCTCCCTCTCCTTTACGTGATGCCGGCATCTCTAGTGTGGGCACCCAGCTGTGACAGCTTGCGGCTTCAATGGCTGAGTGCGCACTCCGCATGCGCGAGTCATGCTGCGTGTCCTGAATGGACGGGCAATCTTCTGGGACCTGTGACATGTCCCAGAAGACTTCAGGGAGAGAGGGGAAAATAAGAACTTCCCCCAGAGCCGCCTAGGTGGCCCAAGCGGAAGTGGGAGTGGGTACCTGTGAAAACTAGGTACCCACTACCCCCCCCCAAAAAAATAAATAAATGACATGCCAAATGTGGCATGTCAGGGGTTCGGGACTACTTAAAGCGGAAGTTACACTTTGAGTTCTCACTTTGGCAACTCAGCTTTAAGGCTGGAGTCACAACTTCCATTACAAACAGGCATGCACTGTCATTCAGAGCCCATTCACACCATCAAATTGCAGTAATGCACAGTGCGATGCATTGTGGTGCCATTCATTTTGAATAGAGCAGGAGTGACTACTCCTGTGCTAAGGCTAATTCAAATTTGAATGAACACATTTTGTGTGCAAAAAATGTTAGGGCCCATTCACACCACAAACTGCACATAACTGCATATTTTTGAATGCATTTGAAGCATGCTTGCTGCGTGTTTTCGTTGTGCTTGACACAAGCTTGAATGCGCTTTGCATTCATTTGTGCTACGATTAGTTTGCAGTGCATTTTTCTATATGTTTTTGGGCTTGGCTGTCTAGGCTTAAAGTGGTACGGTGCAGTGCATTTGAAGCACGTTTGAAGCGCAATACATGCATTTGCAGTGCAGAAAAATGCAGCATGCTTTACTTTTTTAACTGCGCTGAACTGCACTGCAATGATGTGAACTATGCCCATAGGATTGCCTTAATTTTGGGCTGTCTATGCAGTTATAATGCAGTTTGAAATGCATCCAATTACAGCCAACTGCATCCAACTGTGTTCGGTGTAAAAGGGCCCTTAGCATTATGGCCAATGAACACTAGTACGGTAGCCAGCATTCTTTCGCATTGGAAAACTCAGGTCTATATTTTCACAGAAACGCAGCTGTGAGCTGCGATAAAATTCAGACATGCTGTATTTTATCACAGTACACTGGACAGCATCCCATGTCACTGTAAGGCAGCAAACTGCACTGCCTTACAATGGCAGGAAGTGTCACTTTTGTGCACTTCAAATAAAGTTCCTTCAAAAAAAACCCTTGCACCCCATACTGTTCCCTACTACCAGCTCACTGCAGCCGGAACAGACAGCTGCCAGACAGTAAATCCATGTGAATGGGCCCTTAACCTTGGGTCTGTTTTATGATAAAGGTAATGGTAATATTCCCATCGCACACGTTCCTGGATCAGGCTCAGAGGTGGCAGGTACTGTAGCAACATTAAGTTGGAAACTGGAAGCATCACAGGTCAACATTAACTTTTGACACCACAGATCATTAATATCGCCTGAAAAACATTTTTTATTGAAAAATAATCACATCACAGAAAGAAAGGTGCAATATTTCGGAGCCATGGAGGACCCCTTTGTCACATGCCTGATGAAAGGTTCCCGTGCAGCTCCTTTCGTTCTGTAATATGATAATTCTTAAAAAAAAGGGTTTCGAACGATATTGATGATCCGTGGTGTGCTGTCAAAAATCACCATTGACTTGTTTTGTGAGCAAAGTGACAAATTTTGTTTTGTATGATAGTGCGGTCAAAGACGGACTGCACACCTATTTTTAGAGTTGTGCTGCAACTCTAAGCCCTTATTAAGCAATACAATTCAGCCCTAGAACTGTATAGAACTTAGGCATGTTAACCTGTTTCCAACTGCATAATGCATATACAACTCCAATTCCAGAAAAGTTGGCACGCTGTGTAAAATCTACGTAAAACAGAATGCAATGATTCTCATAAATGCATGAAGCAGCAAAAGTGACATGAAGTTGTTGATGATGAGAGTGCACTGACCAAGGTGTCACAGACAGCTCCTTGTCAAGGCTTCTGATATGGAGTACAAATAAATACAAAGCTTTCATTGATTGGCTGAGGTGGAGACACAAGTGGATGACATCACAATTTCCACCTGCTGCTGAAATAAAGAGCTCCTAACTTCATGTAGCTAATTCAGCTAGAGTATAATACAGTGTTGACAGCGGGAAAATATCTTAATTATGAAATTCGTTTGTTTGTGCCAGCTTGGACCAAACAAATTATTTCAACGGAAAGAAAAACTGGATTGCTGTATGCACACTACTGTTTTTTATTAGCATTTTTTCTGCTCCTAGAAGCTAAATAGTGTTATCCTTTGTGTCCATGCACACTACTTTAGGCTATTAGCATTTCTTGACCTTCAGTGTCTAGGAGCAGAAAAAAATTTTTTTGTAGAGTTTCTTGGAGAATTTTTCTAGCAGAGACACTCCTAAATGCTTCTAAACACCACTAAACGCTCCTAAATGCTCCAAATAGCATATTTTGTTGTCTTTTTTATCTTTTTTTAAAGGAAATGCAAAAACACAAAAAAAAAAAAAAACTAACGTTACGAAAATGCTACTACAAAAAGCTATTACTAGCGTTTTTTTATCCAGCATCTTTTCCAGCTTTTTTGATTAGCTTAGAAAAAAACTCTAGTGTACATGGAGCCTTAAGGTCTCTATCTCACATGCATATGTACACATTACCTACCAGCATGTCTTAGGGGTGTCAGAGGAAACTCACAGAAGCACAGGAAGAACATACAATCTCCATGCAGATAGTGTCCTGTTAGGGCCTACTTACAATAGTGCCCTTTAACCCTTTCCTTGCCGGATCCATACAGTGTACAGACCTACAGCACTGCTTCCAGCTGGCCAGAGGAGTACGCAATAAAGACTTAATTCCTCCTTCTGCTATAAGCTCATGGTCACTTCAGCTGCTGCCTCCCAATTGACACAAATAGGACTGCCTGCACAGGGATACACAGAAAACCACTGCATCCCTGTGCAGGTAAACACTGCCCTCCATAGGTGTACGCTTTAGTATACTCCATGTGAACGAGGCCTTAGTAGGAATTTAGACTGAGTTTTGTAAGTTATGCTGCGTTTATGTGTGCAATAGGTATTTTAGTGGGGGTTTTTTTTTTGGTGAAAATATCATTTCGATAAACATTTGCGCAAATATTACGCGGCATTAAAAATCAGAAGAACCTTCTTTTTATTCTACTGGTCATGCCAATTTTAGAAAATATATGGTTTCAGGGGTCTTAAATAAGTCCCAGTGGGTGGGGCAAAATGCATCAGGGGAGCTTGGCCTGGGAAGGAGAGCTGTCTCAGGCCATTTCAAACTGATACTTTTACTTGGGTTGGGCGGGGGAGTGTGGCTTTCTTTGCACACAATGCATTGTACAATATATTGTAATGCATTTTGCATGTCCTTTAAGGGGAAGAAGATTTTCTGTTAACTTCTAGGCATGAAAACCCTTACAGAACACATTTTAGGGTACATTCTCACCTGCGAACACCTTAAATATGAGAACCCCAGTCAGGGTTCCTGGGGATTAGCTGCGGGGAAATCACCATTAAAGAAATGGGAGGCTGCTGGGTCCTTCAGCTAATGCTCATGCAGAAATCTCATGCAAGTGATTGGCCCTGGACACAGACCGCCTGCGTAGTTTACCCTTGGTTTACATTTGGCACCATTCATCCCTGTGCAGGGTGTATTTTGAGGAAGCTACAGGTAAATTACAGCCAGATGTTTTATTTATAAATTTGCCTTAGGTACACTTGTCCCCTAAGAAATGGCACCAAGAGAGCTTTCTTTGATATTTGATCACCACTGGATTTTTTTTTTGTGATGTGAACGGAAAAAGACAGAAAATGTGGGAAAAAACGCACAATCTTTTTAATTTCCGCTACAAAACATCCAATTAAAAATTTAAAAAAAAAAATTAATTTATTTATAAATTTTGGACAATTTGGCCATGTATTCTGCTACATGTTTTTGATGAAAAAAATTTCAAATAAGTGTATATTGATTGGTTTGCGTGAAAGTTATAGCGCCTACAAACTATGGTATATATTCTGGAATTTGTATTTTTTTGGAATATACTACTAATGGTGGTGATCAACGACTTATAATGGGACTGGGATACTGTGGTAGGAAATCTGACAATAGCTGATGCTGGGGGAACTAATTGCCACTGACATCATCAATGACATTAATACAGTGATAAGTGGTAATTTTATACACTATTACTATACTAATGGCACTGGCTGGGAAGGGGTTAACATCTAGGGCCATCAAGGGGTTAAATATTTGCCTAACTATGTGTAATGTGTGTAAAGTGTGCTGCTTTTTACCAATGTCCTCTATGTTTCTCATCCCTGCTTTGCAGGGATGGGAAACACAGAGATCGTTCCCTGTATACAGAGCTCTGTGTTGAATGTCAAAGTGTTGAATCACAGCCATTCAATGTACGCAGCTGATCAGCATGTCCCAGCCATGAATCATTGGCTGGGACATGCTGACAGGCTCCCATGGGAACCGGGCGGGTGGCGCGCATGTGCACACCCTAAAGTTTAAGTAGGCAGTGATGCACGAGTACATCGATGTGCCTAAAGCAGCCGCTCATCTGCGGTATGACGCAAGCAGGCAGTCGCTAAGTGGTTAAAGATTCTCTAAAAATTATGAACAATAACATGGGTGTATCAGACAGGAATAAACCCGTACTAGGTCAAGCAAAAGGAATGAAAAGGTAAGCAGCAACTTAGCGTAGAGCCAATGTGGTGCCTATATTTAGAAAGGGATTAAAGTCTTTGCCAAGTAACTATAGATCTGTTAGTTTAACTTCTATAGTCTACTGGAGAAGATACTGGAGAGTTTAATAAAAGACCATATAGATGAGTTCTTGTTGGAAAAAAATATTTTAAGCAACAGACAGCATGGATTCATGAAAGACAGAAGTTGTCAAAAAAACCTGATTTCTTTGTATGAGGAGGTAAGTAAAACCTTGGACAGAGGGGTGGCGGTGGATGTAGTATATTTGGATTTTGCAAAAGCGTTTGACACAGTTCCCCACACATGGCTAATGTGTAAGGTAAAGTCTACAGGCTTGGAAAGATCAGTTTGTAAATGGATAGAAAATTGGCTAAAAGATAGAATTCAGAGAGTAGTTGTTAATGATTCTTACTCTGACTGGTGTAAGCTTATGTTGTTGTTGTTCAGTGTTGGGACCCTTACTTTTTAATTTCTTTATAAAAGATATAGAGTTTGGGATTAAAAGTACAATTTCAGTCTTTGCAGATGACACCAAGCTTACAGGATGTCTCCAACTTATAAGGGGGGGGGGGAGGGAGAGAGGGAAAGAGAGAGAGGGAGAGAGAGGGGGAGAGAGGGGGGGGAGAGAGAGAGAGGGGGAGAGAGGGGGGGAGAGAGAGAGAGGGGGAGAGAGGGGGGGAGAGAGAGAGAGGGGGAGAGAGAGAGAGAGAGATCATTTCATCTGGAATATGCAGTTCAGTTTTGGGCACCAGTTCTCAAAAAGGATATCAGAGAGAACTAAAGAAAGTGCAGAGAAAGGCAACCAAACTGATAAGAGGCATGGAGAAACTCAGCTATGAGGAAAGATTAGAGGAACTTGATTTTTTCTCTCTTGATAAGAGGAGATTAAAGGGGGATATGATCAACATGTACAAATACATAAGGGGTCCATATAGTGAACTTGGTGTTGAGTTATTCACTTTAAGGTCAACACAGAGGACAAGAGGGCACTCTTTACGTCTAGTGGAAAAGAGATTTCATCTCTAAATATGGAAAGGTTTCTTCACCGTAAGAGCTGTGAAAATGTGGAATAGACTCCCTCCAGAGGTGGTTCTGGCCAGCTCACTAGATTGCTTTAAAGGCCTGGATTCTTTACCGGGTGCACATAATATAATTGGGTACTAATATGTACTAATATTTATAAGTAAAATTGATCCAGGGAATATCCGATTGCCTCTCGGGGGATCAGGAAGGAATTTTTTTTCCCCTGCTGTACCAAATTGGATCATGCTTTGCTGAGGTTTTATTCGCCTTCCTCTGGATCAACTGCGGGTATAGGATTGTGTATATGGGATTTTATGGTTGTATTTTCTTTTTGTTTTTTATTGTTTGAGCCATATGGACTTGTGTCTTTTTTCAACCTGACTAACTATGTAACTATACAAGCTGTAAATGATTAATAAAAATAAGAAGAGACGCTAAATCCCAATAATGCAATCATGAATAATCATATGGTAAATAATGTGGTATGAAAACAACTAAACATGCAGTGAATAAATTATAAACAAAATCTATCATTGAAAAAAATCAATCATATGAAATAATATAATGAAATAGATGCAAAATCCAGTGTTAGGTGAACATAAAAAAGTCCTTTCAATGAAAAAAGTCCTTTTAAATATTAAACAAAAGTGTCCATAAACTGCAAAAAGCGTATACGTAGCGTTGATTGATGAAATCCACCACCAAGCACCAATACTTAGCATAGGCTTCTTACCAGATAGCATAGACCATAAATTATAATGGTCATAAAAGCACAAAATAACCCAGCATCTGAGATAGGTGGTGGCTGCTCAGCAGCAGCTCCAAACGGATCGGGAATAAAAAAAAAAATGAACAAGCATAGTGAAGCCTGCTAACATTTAAGTCCTTTTATTTAAAATATATAAAAAGTACCTTCGATGAGTTGTAAACAGGCACAAATGAGTAAAAAAACTAGCAGACCGTCAGCTCTTGAGAAAGGAACACCGTGAGTGACAGCTAAGCAAGCGTGATATCTTTAGGGATTGGCTGATACTGGTTATTTTGTGCTTTTATGACAATTAAAATTTACGGTCTACGCTATCTGGTAAGAAGTATATGCTAAGTGTTGGTGCTTGGTGGTGGATTTCATCAATCAATGTTACTTATACACTTTTTTGCACTTTATAGACACTTTTGTTTAATATTGAAAATGACTTTTTTCATTAAATTGACTTTTTTATGTTCACCTAACACTGGATTTTGTATCTATTTCATTATTATTATTCACTTTCATATGATTGATTTTTTATTTACGGCAGGACTAGTTTTTTTCATGCCACATTATTTACCATATGATTATTCATCATTGTACTATTAGGATTTAGCGACTCTTCTTATTTTTATTAATAACATAGGTGTACGCCATCTGGTCCAGGTGTTTTAGGTCTACGATTAAAAAAAAAAAGTGGTGGATGCGATATTCCAGTCTGCAAACTGCTGCTCTGTCAATACCATGATAAATTAAGATTTCATAGAATATAATGTCATGTTATCTGCTCTGATGTATGAGATAGAACAACTATATATACTGTATAAAGAAAATATATTAATTATACGGCAAGTTTGTGGTTATTGTTCTAGAGTATTAGTCAGCACTGATCATGTGATGCTTTACAAGCCCAATGGACTGGACAACCACTCACAGATATACCATGTGAAAATAATATCTAGAAAAATTCCTCTCCTCCTATGAGTGCTGTTAGTGAGAACACAGTAGAATCAATATCAGTGGAACCAAAGTTTCTATTTCTTTTTATGTTACAAATACTGTACATTCAGAAGTGTTTTCAGTGTCTATATATATTATTATAATACAGGATTTATATAGCACCAACAGTTTGCGCAGCACTTTACAACATGAGGGCAGACAATACAGTAGTCTTTGTATCTACTAGGCATTAGTCCAAGGTGGGAACATATGCGGAACAGAAAGCAATTAGTTGTTTTTCCCTATATTTATAAAATATAGAAATCTACACAGTTGCTTGAAGTTGATATTTACCCTTACAGAGTAACTCCACTTTATAAAACTGTATTTTTGACTTACTGACTTACTGTAAAATCCTTTTCTCTTAAGTTCATTGTCAGATCACCATCATTGCAGTCTCTGATGCATATCATTAGGGTTATGCTGCCCCCTACAGGAGTAGGACACTAGGCAGAAAAAAAGTTCTGGCTACGCCTATGGGCAGTCCCAGGGGGTATACCCTCTCTCTTACTGCATAGGATGTCAGTTCTGTATCAAAGCAGTGTCAGAGAAATAATACCAACCCAACTCAAAATAGAGGGGCAGATACTGCGTCCCTCAATGAACTTAAGAGAAAAGGATTTTACAGTAAGTCAAAAATCCAGTTTTCTCTATCGTTCATGGACGGACGCAGTCTCTGATACATATCAGTAGGGACGTCTCAAAGCAGTGCCATAAAATGAGGGGTGGGTATAGCAGAAAAAACAAGTCCCCAAGGCTAAACATAGCCAACCAGGCAACAAAGGACTCATCAGAACAACAATATGAGGCCCACCTGAAAAAAACAGTAAACCCCCTCAAGGAAGGCCAAAAAGCCCCCTAAACAGCAGCCTGCAAATCTTTGTGGCCAAAAGAGGCATCTGCAGATGCCAGCACATCCACCTTATAAAATTTGGTAAAGGTGTGAACAGACGACCAGGTAGCCACCTTGCAAACCTGAACCACAAATGTCTGATGGCGAAAAGACCAAGGAAGCACTAAGTGCCCGAGTAGAATGCTCCTTAACAGGGAAAGGTGGAACCTGACCCCTAATTGAATAGGCTTGCACAACTGTCTGTCTGATCCATCTGGAAATAGTCGCAGCAAAGGCAGGCAGCCCTTTCTTTGGACCATCCGTGAGTACAAAGAGCGAATCTGACTTTTGAAAAGACTCAGTAGTCGCCAAGTACACCCTGATTGCCCGAACCACATCCAGAGTATGCAGTGTAAATTCCTTAGAATATTTTGGCTTAGGACACAAAAAAGGTAACACAATGTCCTCATTTAAGTGAAAACTGGAAACCACCTTCGGAAAGGAAGGACAAAGTACCACTTTATCCCTGTAAACCATCAGGTAGGGAGAACCACAGGACAACGCAGCCAGTTCTGACACCCTGCGGGCAGAAGTGATAGCCACCAAGAAGGCCACCTTCTGGGATAAGGTAAGCAGGGGAATCTCCCGAATACTTTAAAAAGGAGATTTCTGAAGAACCGACAGCACCAAATTAAGGTCCCAAGGTGGCAACGGAAGTCGCACCGGAGGTATCAAGTGTCACACCCCCTGGATAAAGTTCCGCACCAGGGAATGGGTGGCCATTGGCCTTTGGAAGAAAATTGCCGAAGCCGAAACCTGACCCTTGATAGAACTCAAGGCCAACTTTTCATCAACTCCCCGTTGAAGGAAAGCCAAGATCCGAGCCACCGAGTAAGAGCGAGGAGGAGTCCAAGAGACTCACACCACGCAACATACGACTTCCACCTATGATGATTAATCTTCCTAGAAGTCGCTTTCCTCCCTTTAAGCAGAGTGGGAATCACTGAAGCAGACAATCCCCTGTCCTTCAGCACCTGGCTTTGAACAGTCAAGCCGTCAAAGCCAGCGACCTTAAAGAAGGATGGAAAATTGGCCCTTGAGACAGTAAATCCTCCCTGAGAGGAAGTCTCCAAGGAGCGTCTGCGACTAGCCTGACAAGGTCAGCGTACCAAGCCCAGCGAGGCCAGTCCGGAGCCACAATAATGACCAGAATCCCTTCTGCCTCGATCCTGCGAAGAAGTCTTGGCAGCAACTTGAGAGGAGGAAAGGCATACATCAGCCGAAACTGACCCCATGGGGCCACCAGCATGTCTGCGGCGTCTGCCAGAGGGTCCCGGGAGCGGGCCACAAACCTCTGTACTTTTCTGTTGAACCGAGACGCCAACAGATCTACATCTGGAGTGCCCCAACGAAGGCACAACTGCTGGAACACCTCCGGATGGAGGGACCATTCCCCTGCATCCAAGGCCTGTCGACTGAGGTAATCCGTCTGCCAATTTTCCATTCCTGAAATGTGAACAGCGGACAGAGCTGGAACAAAGCGTTCCACCCAATGAAGGATGCCTGCCACTTCAAAGGCCGCAAGGACACTTTTGGTGCCCCCTTGGTGATTGACATAAGCTACTGCCGTGCCATTGTCGGATTGAATGCGCACTAGACAACCCTGCAGGTACTCGGTCTAGTGGACTAGGCAAAGCTAGATCACTCTCAGCTCCAGAACATTGATTGGTAACCTGGATTCCTCCAGGGACCAGACTCCTTGAGCAGACAACCTGCAAAGAATTCCCCCCCCCAGGACAGACTTGCATCCGTGGTGACAATTGTTCAATATATAGGAAGGAAGGATTTCCCTTGCTTGAGCATCAGGGACCGAAGCCACCAGATCAGGTACTCCTTGTTCACCCGACTCAGCTGGATCTGAATGTCCAGGGAATTTAGATTCTAGTTCCATTTGAGAAGGATTTCCTTCTGGGGGATCTTCGTGTGGAATTGAGCGAAGGGGACCGCCTCGAAGGATGACTTCATCAGTCCCAGAACTTTCATACAGGTCCGAAGGGATGACCATTTCCTGGACAGCAAAAGCTGAACCGCAGTCTGGATTTTTTGGAGTTTTTCCAGACAAAGAAACACCCTGGCTGAGAACGAGTCCAAAGTCAGGACCAGGTAGTACAGTCTTATAGAAGGGACCTAGGACGACTTCTGAAGGTTCAGAATCAACATGAACTCCTCCAGAGTCCTCATGATGATTTCCAAATTTGATTCCAGCACCGTAGGAGACTCCGCACAGAGAAGCAGATCGTCCAGGTAACCCAGGACCGATATCTCCCACTGCCGCAAAAGCACCAGGATTGGAGCCAACACCTTTGTGAAGACTCAAGGAGCAGAGGCGAGATCAAAGGGCAATGTCACAAACTGATTGTGATCCTCTCCCACGGCAAAATGGAGAAACCGTTGGTGTCCTGCACAGATTGGAATGTGAAGGTAGGCATCTTTGATACCTATGGAGGCCAGAAAATCCCCTTGATGTAGGGAGGCCACCGCCGTGCAAACTGATTCCATATTTAATTTTTGAACTCGCACAAAGCAATTTAGTGCTTTCAGGTCCAGGATTGGACGCACCTTGCCTTCCTTCCTGGGAACCGTGAACAGGTTTGAATAAAAGCCCTGAAAACATTCCGCACACAAAACCAGAACTATTACCCCCTGTTGTAACAGGTCCTGAACTGTCCCAGAGAGCGCCAGCGAGCTATCCGAGGACAGTCGCACATTGGAAGGGAAAAACCTTACCGGAGAGACGGATCGAAACTCGATTTTGTAACCGGACCGTATGACCTCCTAAACCCATTTGTCTGGTATCCAGGATAGCCACAGGACCGGAAACCGGAAAAGACACCCCCCCACCCCAGATACCAGATACGGGTAAGGGCGCACCTTCAGGCTGAGGTGATCTTGTCCGCAGGTCTGGAGAAAATTGCATTTTTGTAAAATCTTACCGTAAAATTCCTTTCTCTGAGTCCAGTTTGGTAGCATAGCAGTAAGTGTACAAGAAAAAACGCCAAAGGAGGGGCGGGGGCGGCGACTGTCGGAGGACTCAGAGAAAGGAATTTTACAGTAAGATTTTACAAAAATTCAGTTTTCTCTTACGTCCTCCAACAGTCGCCGCCCCTCAAATAGTCTTCACTAATGGGATGTCCCAAAGCAGTGTAGACATGAGGGGTGGGAGACGCAACCGTAGAAAAGGCAACGCAGTACCCACATCAGAGAAAGGAACCTTACACGCACAGTAAGAGAACCTTCTGGGCAACAGAAAAGGCTCAACAGGAGCAACAACCCAGGAAAACAAATAACCCAGGGGATAAACACCCCAACAGCCAGGGACCCACAAAAAACAAGGGTCCCCCTATGGCACTGCCGCACTGAGAACTTTGGGGCCAAAGGAGGCATCAGCTGATGCCAGAACATCAACCTTATAGAATTTGGAAAAGGTGTGCACCGACAACCAAGTCACAGCCTTGCACACCTGGGTCACCGAGGCCTGATGCCGGTAGGCCCAGGACTTACTCAATGATCTGGTAGAGTGCGCCTTAACAGGAAAGGGCGGAACCCGTTCCTTCAAAGCATAGGCCTGGATAATCGTCTGTCTGATCCATTTGGCAATGGTCGCCACAGACGCAGCCATGCCCTTCCGAGGTCCCTCAGGAAGTAAAAAGAGGGAATATTATTTCCGAAAGGATTCAGTGGACGACAGGTAAACCCTGATCGCCCTGACAACATCCAAGGAATGCAACGCAACCTCCTTAGGATGCTTAGGCTTCGCACAGAGCGAAGGCAAAACAATGTCCTCATTAAGGTGAAAGTCAGACACCACCTTAGGGAGAAATGACGAATTAGGTCGCAAGACCACCTTATCTGTATGAACCACCAGGTAAGGAGGGTGGCAAGACAACGCCGCCAACTCCGACACCCTGCGAGCCGAAGTGATCGCCACTAGAAAGGCAACCTTCTTAGACAGCAGAGGCAATGATATCTCCCGGATGTTTTCAAAGGGAGAACGCTGTAACGCGGACAGAACCAAGTTCAAGTCCCATGGAGGTAAAGGCTCCCTCCGGGGAGGGGCCAAATGTCGCACACCTTGAATGAAGGTGCGAATTAAGGAATGAGACGCCACAGGGCGTTGAAAAAGAACAGCCAATGCAGATACCTGGCCCTTTATCGTGGCCAGCGCCAGGCGCTGGTCCACACCAGTTTGGAGGAAAGCCAACACTCTCGTCACCGAGTATGAGCGTGGAGAAAATCCTCTGGACTCACACCAGGCAAAATAAGCTTTCCGGGTACGGTAATAAATCTTACCAGACGAGGCTTTTCTAGCCTTGATCAAAGTAGGAATGACCTCTGAGGAGAGACCCCTGTCTCTCAGGAACTGGCTTTCAACAGCCAGGCCGTTAAAGCCAGCGACTGTAAAGCAGGATGGAAGATCGGTCCCTGAGACAGTAGATCTTCTCGCATTGGCAGTCGCTAAGGAGGCTAGACTGCTAGGTGAACGATGTCCGCGAACAGATCCACGTCTGGGGATCCCCACCTCGCACACAGCATTTGGAAGACCTCCGGGTGTAGGGACCATTCCCCCTGGTCCAGGGTCTGGCGGCTCAGATAATCTGCTTGCCAATTGTCCACACCCGGAATGTGAACTGCCGATATTGCCGGGACATGAGTCTCCGCCCAAGACAGAATGTCGGTCACCTCCCGGGCCGTCCGGGCACTCCTGGTGCCCCCTTGGTGGTTTATGTAAGCCACCGCGGTCGCATTGTCGGTCTGTACCCGAACGGGACGGCCCCGAAGTCGATTTGACCACTGGAAGAGACAGAGTTTGATCGCTCTCAATTCCAATATGTTGATCGGAAGGGAGGATTCCTCCTCTGACCAAGTGCCCTGGGCAGACAGGTTGCCCAGTACTCCACCCCAGCCCGACAGGCTGGCATCCATGGTAATCACTGTCCACAGTAACGGACGGAAGGATTTTCCTTCCGACACCGCCGGGGATTGAAGCCACCACAGAAGATCCCTTCTGGTCCGGCGACTCAACGAGACACTCAGATCCAAGGACTGAGGTAGTCTGTCCCACCTGGCCAGGATCTCCGCTTGAAGAGACCGTGTGTGAAACTGAGCAAAGGGTATCGCCTCGAAGGCTGATACCATCAGCCCCAGGGACCGCATGCAGGTCCTGAGTGACGAGGATTGGTTGTCCCTGAGGGACCTGATCTTGTCCTGTAGGGTCCGGAGCTTGTCCTCCGGCAGAAACACTTTTACTTGCGCAGAGTCCAGAACCATTCCCAGATAGGGATGACGAACCAAAGGAGACAAAGTCGACTTCTGTACATTGATGGTCCACCCGAACTCCTGGAGTGTCTGTACCGTAGTGGACAGATCGCGCAGCAGGCTCTGACTGGCACTCGATCTTAACAGGAGATCGACCAGATATCCCAAGACCGCAATGCCCTGTGCTCTCAGCAGACCCAGAACAGGAATTCCCCTGGACTCAGGGAGGCCACCACCGAGCGGAGGGATTCCATACGGAACTCGCGAACGCGCACAAAGCGGTTCAGAGCTTTCAAGTCCAGGATAGGACGCACCTTGCCCTCCTTTCTGGGCACAGTGAACAGATTCGAGTAAAACCCCCGAAACCTGTCCCGATGAGGCACCGGGACAATCACCCCCTGGGTAAGGAGGTCCTGCACCGCTTGATGCAGGTCCTGTAGGCGCCCTGGGGTCAAATGAAGATTTGAGGGAAAGAATCTGTCCACCGGCCGGGAAAGGAATTCGATCTTGTATCCCGATCGAATGATTTCATGAACCCACCTGTCCGGAATTCGGAGCAGCCAAGGTTGGAGGAAACCGCGCAAACGTCCCCCACCTCTGAAACGGGTGAGGGAGTCCCTTCAGGCAGAGGCGGATTGAGCCGCCGCACCAGCATGGCCGGACTTTTGCTTGCCTGCCCAGGGCTTCTTCTGGCCACCTTGGCCCTTGAAAAGTTTGCCCTTGTTTTGTGACTTAAAGGCACGAAAGGACCCCTGATTGGGTCTAAAGGCGGGACCCCGCTTGCAGCGAAAAGGCTTTTTCTTCGGAATCTGGGGCAGCAGAGTGCTTTTGCCCCCAGTGACTCCTTTCACCAAGGTATCTAAAGCCTCGCCAAAAAGGCGAGACCCTGCATAGGGGAAATCAGCCACCGTTTTCCGTGACGTCTGGTCAGCCGACCAGCTCTTCAGCCAGATCAGTCGACGGTTAAGTACCGCGACACTAGATAGGCGTGCAGCCAAAGGGGCCTCATTCAAGGCCGCATCGCACAAATAGATGACCCCTTGATGAATTTGGTCCACCATGGCCAGCGTACCGGGGGGGGGGGAAGAATCAGACACGAGAGTGCGTCTAAGCACCTTAGTCCAATCCGCCACCGCCTGAGCCACCATGACAGAAGCGAAAATAGGTTTGAGCATGGAACCCGCCACCATGTAGGCATGGCGAGCAAGAGACTCCAACCTCCTGTCCGTAGGATCCCGGAACACCGGGGTATCCTCAGCTGGAACCAAAGTAGCCTTGTTTAACACGGCCACTGTGTGATCCACCTGGGGAGCCACACACCAGCGTGAATCCGTAGAAGGCGCAAAGGGGTAAAGCAGTTTAAACCTATTAGGCACCGTAAAAGGGCGTTTCAAACTGCGCCATTGTTCTGCCACACACAAGAAGGCGCCGGATGGCGCCAAAACACTACATAGCAAGCTGTTGTAAAGCCCATAGTGAAGCCAGACATGCTGCCCACATCCAAAATGGCGGACCGCGCGGTTTTTAGCCGCAGCGATCACCGCACACACAGTCTGCACCTCCCAAACACTGAAAGTGACACAGGAGAGGGGCCCCCAAAACCACACAGCGCCAGCAGTGCACTAAAAAAGACCCCCGCAGGGACCGCATCAGGGAGCCCCACAAACGCACAGACATGAGGGGACACACAGCAACACAGGACTGCCACCCCAGACAGAGGCCCCACACAGAAAAGTACTTACCTGTACCGGATGGCGTGGGGTGCCTCTATTAAACGGAAAGCCCCTGTCCTCAGATGACAGGGAATGCCGTCAGCCAAAACGCAGGACACTGCAGCATGCAACCGCAGATGTGTCCAGTGAGGTAGCCACCTCACAGGCTGCATCCCTGCTGCGAACAGGGATGGGTCGTTCATAGCGCCAGGGCGAACCATAGCCGAACGCTCGATGGCGGGCTGGGGATCCCTCTGACCCTCTGCCCTGGAGAGCCAGGGCGGCCAGTCCGATTCCCAGCTCCGCAAAATCCATTTTAATCCTAAGATCCGACTAAAACTAAAGCTGACAAAATAAACAGCTAGTAAAGCAAAGAAAAAACTGACATTCTTGCAATAAAAATCATAAGAAAAGATTAGAAGGCTGAGACTAGCCCCAGCACAGGGAAGCCTATCTACTCCTAACGCTAGGCAGAGACAAACTGAGTTGGGATGGCTTAATGCAGGGGGCGTATTGACCAGTGGGACAGCCCCCATGGGTGTGTCTATGCTAAAAGCTTTTGTTTCTAACAAGTCTTAGGCCTAGCTACTCCTGCGGAGAGTAAGTGAATACCCATTGGTGAAGACTATTTGAGGGGCGGCGACTGTCAGAGGACGTAAGAGAAACCAGATTTTTGTTTGCCAGACCAGGGTCGCTTGGAACCGCCCGAGGGAGCCTTGAAGGGCTTTGCCTTATGGACTGAACCTGAGGGATGAAAAAAACTTCTTGTGTGCTGAAAAGGAGGGACCCTGTCTGCGACGAGGGTCCTTACCCTTGTTAGCCTGTGGAAGAAAGGTACTCTTCCCCTCTGTGAGACCCTTAACGATGTCATCCAAGGTAGCTCCAAACAGACAATCTCCTTGAAAAGGCAGATCAGTCAAGGTCTTCTTTGACATCTGATCCCCAGACCAGCACTTTAGCCAAAGTATACGCCGGAGGACCACTGTCGAAACCGACAGTCGGCCCAATATGGGAACAGTGTCCAGTGCGGCATCGCAAACAAATTGCAGCCCCTGCACCAGCTGGTCAAACAGCTCCTCAAAGGCAGGACAGAGACGTTTTCCCTCCAAGTCACGAAGTAGTAACTTAGCCCATTCAGTCAATGTTTGCGTGACAAGGGCAACCATAAACACCTGTCTCAGTGCATACCCCGCCAGGGAGTACATATTGCGGGCCACAGACTCCGCCTTCCTATCCTCCGGATCCTTACAGGACGGGGAATCCTCCACTGGAATCACGGTAGCTTTATTCAGCCTGGAGACTGGAGGGTCCAACGTAGGTGGCACAGTCCACTTCTTTATCAGGGACTCCTCAAAAGGGTAGCATCTCGCAATCCGCTTAGGCACCCCAGAGGAACGCTTTGGTGGTCCCATTCTTTTTGAGCACAGCATCAAAATAAAAGGGAAAGGGAAAAACCTTTGCCGCTCTGGATGGCTTGTGAGTGCCAAACGTAACCTGCGCCTCAGTCACAGTCGCAGCTGCATCCTTCATTTTTATGGTCTCACGCACAGAAACAACTAGTGCATCCACCAGCGCCTTATCTTGCGCGGCAGTGGAGGTATAAATGTCATCCTCATTATCAGAGGAGACAGGGCGTGAGGTAGCATACCCGGCAGGGAGATGTGCGGTGGCTGAATCAGACTCAGAACCTGAGACATCAGATGAGGCAGGGGTAGGCGGAGGGCGTTTGTTAGCACCTTGCCCTCTAAAGGCCCTACTAAAGGCCCTCTACCCGGGACACAAACGCTTCCAGGAATGCCAAAATTGCATCTGTAGACAGCTGGGGTCCGGAGGGCCCTGCAGCATCCCTGAGGGGGTCAGGTGGGGACATAAAATCTGTAGGGTCCATGTTGCACCAGTCCCATCGCGCTACAGCCCCCCCACAGAGGTTAGGCAAGCGTGCTGGTGACCCACAGCAGAGAGAGAGAGAGACCCCCCAGACTCACTGTACCCAGATGCAACAGGAGGCCCAGAACGTCTGCATAGCACATGTCAGCAGCAGCTCGATCCAAAAAAAGAAGGATCTGAGAAACAGCCCAGGGTATAGGGAGGGGCTCCACCCACAAAAAAATGCCTCCAGGAACTCCCATTCTGATTACTATAGAGAGAACCACCACAAAATGGCCGTGCTGGGAGCAGCTGAGAACCCTTGTGGGGACCCTCCAGACTACAAAAATGGGATAGATTGGCAGATGGGCCCTGGAAGAACAAGCAGAGACCCCCCTGCACACGATCGTTCGTTTGGCGCCGGCGGCACATCCGGCCCTCAGCATGGTCCCAGCCCCCGGGAGAAACCCCCCAGTGTGAGGAGGAGGGGCAGGAAGAAGAGGGGGTGTGTGATAGGACAGAGGGGGACCCTGGAATGTGAGGGTCCGACCGTCCCAGAGAAGGGCCCGCGTCCACCCAAAAATCCACCAGGGGAAGAGGGGGGGTAACATTTTCTCACCATACCGGAACAAGCGGGCGCCATCTCCTGACAGAACCCCTCTCCACCGAAGTGGGGGGCTGTTGGCCAAATAGGAACGCTGCGACTCGGGCCTAGACCCGGCCGTGTGCGACCTGGCGAGATGTTTAACTTGCGGGGCTAGTCCCCGTCCAGTAGGACTATTTTGCGGGTTAAACCCAGCGCGGAGCTAAGGCCTGCGCGCGCTCCCTGGTCGGCTGGGGTTACCACTGGATCTATTCATCCAGCCCGTCCCCCAGATCTGGCATAGTTGCTTGTAGATCTCACAGGAAAAAAAATCCAGATAAAAAGCTAACTAAAAAAAATTATCTAGAAAAAAACAAGAGATCCCAGCAAGAAACTAGGTCCTTACTCCTAACTAGGCAGATTAAAACTGACATCCTGTGCAGGAAGAGAGAGGGTATACCCCCTGGGACTGCCCATAGGAATAGCCAGAACGTTTTTTTCTGACTAGTGTCCTACTCCAGTAGGGGGCAGTATAACCCTACTGATATGCATCAGAGACTGCGTCCATCAATGAACGATAGAGAAAAAAATGTTGTTGCAGCTTCCTACCTTATGTTATGCTGAAGAAAAAACTGTTTGTTTGTTTCCATGTGCAAAGTGAATGTGAATGGGAGTGAATTTATAAAATTATCAATCAGCTGTGGCACTTGCAGGGTTCCAATGAGGAAAGTAGCAGGGTCTTCATCCCTTTAGACATACTGTTTTTGTCTCACCAAAAATTAAATCTTTGTTGCAGAGCATGGCCAAAATCTGACTTTGCTCTTATTGCAGACTGCGAAAATCTATAAGCCAATCACACAAGCATGAAATGGCATTTCTGGGGGGCATTTTGTACACCAACGGTGTACAGAATGCCTCCAGGTTGCCATATTGCATTGCATTTTACCCTATAATTACAACTCTGCAGATCTTACAAAATGACTTGTGTAGCAACTGTATATGCTATATATTTTTTTTTTTTTTACACAAAAACAGGGTTAACTGTAATAACTGTACTAATCTCGGTGAGTGTTAAAATATACACATACTCTTTGTGGTGCATTTGAGGAATGCACCCCAAACAGCTTGTATATCATTTAAAATGTCTTCTGCAAATGTGCTGCTACTAGTTTGCATACCCAGCAACAATCAGGCTGCACACCAGTGATGCATGCCTTAGGACTCTTTCACACGGGCGGTCCGATCAGATCCGCCTGTCAGTTTTTTAGGCGGATCTGATCGGATCCTCCATGCAGCTCTATGGGGCAGCGGGTGTCAGCAGGGGTCACCTCCGCTGACACCCGCTGCCATCCGCATCCGATCCTGTGCTGAAATCTGGACGGATGGAAACCCTATTTTTCCATCCGTTCAATAATCGGAGCGGAGCGTATCTGATGAGAGCGGACAAGCGGTCCGCTCTCCTCCGATCCCCCATAGAGGGCAGCGGGTGCTGAGACACCTCCCTCTCCGCTCTGCAAGCGGAGACGGAGCTGTCATCCGCCCGGCTCAGCGGGGATCGCGGATCGATCCCCGCTGAGCAACACGGATCCGCCTGCGGAGGCGGACCGTGTGAAAGAAGCCTTACAATATATCTGGTTAGTTGATTAAATGAGGTAACAGCAGCCTCAACCATTCAAAGGAGGCAGTTGTGTATATTGCACTACAGACTGTGGAACTACTCTGGTTGTGACTGCCCAAAGTACAGGATGAAGCCAACTCTGTTGGATATCAGATACTCTGTTAAATGTTGAATAGATGTAATGGGAAATGTAAGTTTTTTTTTAAAGATTGAATTAGACATGTTCACTGGAAAATTTCCAACACGCTGGAAATCTTTCTGTGCAATGAGTTTGAGGAAGTCAATCTTGTATGTTTTGTATTGCTGGTTTTGCAGCCATCATTTGTTTGTGTACCCAACTCAGTAAGTGTAAAGAATAGAAAACTTCTTCTTCTATGAGGTAAAAACTGTTATCCCCGATTGATGAAAACTGAACTGCTAACACTGAAGTGTGCTAATGAAATATATAGTTATAACTGTTCACTTTTTAGCCTCTTTACAGTGCAATGCCTGTAAAGAGGAATGCCTGGACTGGCTACACTGAACAATAAATGGCCAGGCTATAGCATCATCCTAAATACAAATCACCACTTGGCTGATTCTGTATAATTCTTTTTTAAGTTATGGTTTTATGACTGATATGTGTAACTGCTTAGCATTAAATACAAAATTAGAAAATACTGCATTGTATATATATATATATATATATATATATATATAAAACTAACATACACACAGTATATGTATTTCTAAAATTCTACAGAAATGTTTTGAGTCACTAGTCACTGCATTGTTTGACAGAAAAGTGGCAATCAGATGTTAAAGCGGTTGTATACTCATTCTGATCATTTTTCTCTAAATTAATAATAGCAGGCTATGTTATTTATTGTACATTTTTATTCTCCTCTCATCGGCTTCCTTTCCAAGTAATCATTGCTTTTCTTTTAAATGACGTCACCCGCGCATGTGCTGTTAGCCCTAATTTTCCAGCAAGCTTCTGCTGCCGGAAAAATGCTGAGTCTATGCTGGGGCTGCTTCATTTCGGACTGTCGTTGTCAGCCCTGAGATCCCGCAAGACTCTGGCGTAATGCAGCAACAGGATCGTCTCCTATTCGCTGCATAAGGTTTCCTTAGTAACTGGGAACGAAAATGAGGCTTGGATACGGTGAATATTGTGCATGCACGGGATTATGGCCAGGGAAAAAGCTGAAAAAAGGTACTGCACAAATGGGGAAGACCTCAGTTGTGATGGCGGGGGCTAGGAACAAGCAGGAGGATTTCACAATCACTTTATTTGTAAAAGTAAGAACAATTTTGATGCATATTATTAGTGGCTTTTTAATTGAAATCAAGTAGTTTAGTTGATACAATGCTTAAATGTGGTATCAATATCAGAGTTTACTACCACTTTTAAGTTTGTTTACTGTGTACTAGAATACACTGTTCTCGGCTGGTAGGGCTATGGAGGGAGGAGCCTGCTAATGGAGCTGATCCCGACGGCCTGCTGAGTCTCTGAGCCACCGCCCAGAGAGATGTGAGGGAATGCTCTCTCACCTAGCCTCGATGCCTGCCTAGCTGGATCCCGCTACCCCCCCTCCCCGCTACCCGGAGGCCCCGACCCGGTCCTGGTTGCCGACCCTCCCTGAGGCTTGGAGGAGGGAGGACGAGCACCCTGGGTCCCTCCTGGAGACTGGAATCGGCTGTGTATTGGAGAGGTGGCCGCCGAGCGCAGGGGCTGCTGAGACGCTGGGAGAGCCGGCGTCCAGGATCAGGAGAGAAGGTCTGATTGGAGTGAACACCGCCGAGGGATCCAGCTTGGAGAGACCCAGCAACATTGGAAATCGTAATCATCCCCACCATACCACTCTACAAGGAACGCCACAGATTAGCCGAAGGGGACTGGTGAGAGGGGAAACCCCCCAGAATTTTTATATGAACGATATCAAAACAGTCTTTCTTAAAAATACTATCATCATTTTGGAGTGTATAACTTAAGAGCTAATGTGACTGTGATGGAAAAGTGGTGTGGGACCTTGCTTGCTTGAGTGCGAGGGAAACCCCCAGAGAGGTTGTACGTTTATTTCTCAACATCAGATCTTCTTGAAAAGCACTGTCTTATTATCATCTATAAGTATGCAGCTTAATAGAACAGAGGGACTAATCTGAAAAAAGTGCGGGACTATGCTTACTTAAGCGAGAGGGGAAATCCCCTAGAACCCCCCTGCGTTGGATCATAAAATCAGCCTTCCTTGAAGCACTGTTAAATTATCACCCAGGAGTATATAGCTTAAGAGTCAATGAGACTGTTGAGAAAAAATGTGCGGGACTCTGTTTACCAAAGTATGAGGGGAAACCCCTATAGAATTGCACTACACTTGATCTCATTCCCAGCCCTTCGTGAAAGCATCTGTATATTTTAATTTATGAGTTTACAGTTTAATGAGTCAGAGGGATGGTTCTGAAAATTGTGCGGGACACTGCTTACTTATGGTAGAGGGGAAACCCCCCAGGACTTTATTGCACAGGATTTCAATATCAGCCCTCCTTGGAAGTACTGCTAGATTATCTTTCATGAGTGTATAGCTTAAGAATTGTCGGGACGGTTTGGAAAAAATGAGTGGGACTCTGCTTACTGAGGGAGGGGGGAAACCTCCCAGAATCCTCCTTTATTGAATATAATATACCGGCCCTCTCTGAAAGCAAAGACATATTGTCATCTATGAGTATAAGGTCTAAGAGAAGGTGGGTTTGTGTTGAAAAGGTTCGGGACTCTGCCTGTTTGAATGAGAGGGGAAACCCCCCAGAATCCTTATATGACCAATTTCAAATACCAGCTTTCTTAGAAAGCACTGCTACAGTATTTATTTACAAGTGTATGCTTAAGAGCTAGTTGAACGGTTCTGGAAAAAGTGTGGGACTCTACTCACCTGGGTGAGGGCGGAAACCCCCCAGACCTTACTTACGCGCATTGAGAAATGTGCGGGAATCTGAGTACTTAAGTGAGAGGGGAAACCACCAAAATTTTCATACGTTTGACTTCAACAACAGCTTCCCCTGGTAGCACAGCTATATTATCATGCGTGAGTGTATAGCTTAAGAACTAGTGAGACTGTCGTGCAAAAAGTGTGGGACCTCTCTTACTTGAATCACTGAATAAATGTATATGATATTTAGTTCATACTGAAAATAGAGACATAAGAGGAAGCTATACTGAGGGCTTATTCCCCAGAGCCGAATCCACAATGAGAGGTAAACCGGCAAAGGAAGTGGTAGGGAAGCCTCCAAAAACTACAGCAAGCCCAGGAACAATTAAAAAATACATGACACCTGAGGGAAAAGGTCAAAACACACAGCCAGAGGATCAACCGGTTGTTAGACCCAAACAAAATACAGAGGGAACCAAGAAAACTAAGAATCAAAAGCATATAGGAGTAAGTGGAGAAGAAAGCCTACAAGTGTCAAGAGAAAGCAGTATAACAATAGAGGATGGAGACATGAATAGAGAAGATGAATTCAATGAAAAAGATTATCCACCATCAAAATCAGAAATGCGGGAAATGTTTGCCAGCCTTGAAAGATCCATCAAAGCCGAGATGGCTACATTACACGTCGACTTTGGGCATATTCTGGGCAGAGTAGAAGAAACAGAAGAAAAGGTGGAGTCCCAAGGAAAAGAACTAAAAAATCTAAAAGAACAAATGAGAAAAATGAAAATGGAGCAGAGAAATATGTTATACAAAATCGAAGACCAAGAGAATAGAAATCGAAGAAAAAATCTGAGAATAAGAGGATTACCAGAGAAAGGGCCAACAGAAAACTTAGAAGAAACCCTGGAGAAGTTATTTAACCCTCTGCCGGGAAAGGCGACCACAGATAAAATTGAGTTTGAGAGAATTCATAGGTTGCGTAGTGTGGGACCAATAGGCGGAGATGTGGGGCTATTTTAGGCGTGTGAGTTGTGTCTGGGGTCACGCCCAGACGAAGTCTATTGAGACGAAACGTTGGCGACTCCAGACGCAACATCCACACGCCCCCTGGAAAATAGCCGGCCTCCATCATCCTTTGCCACGTGGGATTATTCGCGGGACGCCGCATCTTCATCCCCAGGTTTAATGATTTGACAAGCCTGTTTGTTCTTGAGATATTGTGAGTAATATTTTTTAATAAAATGGAATACTGTTTTTAAATGGGATTACGCTATGGGCTTCGCTTTCTTTTCTTCCCACATATTCATTTATGTTTGGTGAAAAATACTGAGGAGTACGAATCCTGCACTGATCCGTTATATGTTTCTTGAGAAGTGGTTTATTTGCATCAATTAAGCATCCCTTGAACACCGGATCGTCAACGGTCTTGATTACTAGCTGGGAGAGGCTGGTTCATTAAGTTGAACAGCCACGGAAATCTGGTAAGCTGCTTAATATATCCCACCACCGAGGTGTTCCCTTCCTTCCCATACCCTGGGCGTCACGGGCTGAATCACTTCTTGCAACATTGTGCACGTGGATTCATGATTTCATTTTATATCATTTATATTGGGACTTATTCACTTGGACACTTTTTTCTCTATTACAAACATTATTGTGATTAGTGGTTTTCTTCCATTTATTTGGACACCATTTTTCAATTTTTGATCATCAATATTTTTAGCGCTACACTCTTATGGTTTACTGTTATTTTTGAGTCACTGTTGGTTGATTTTGTGTTGGCTGCTGACATACATCTACTAATTATTTATCATATTAGCGCGGAAATTTTTTCTATTTTTTCTATAGGTTGCGTAAACCAACCAATCTACCAAAAGAGAAAACAAGAGATGTGATTGTAAGATTCCATAAATACGAGACAAGGGCCCAGATTTGGGGGAAAATGAGAAGTAGACCGGAATTAAAATATGACGGGGAGGACATTCAGATTTTCCCAGACCTGGCAAAAGAGACAATTAACAGAAAACGCATTCTTAGACCAATGGTAGAAATATTAAAGAAAAAAGATATACAATACTTTTGGAACTTCCCAGCAGGCCTAGGAGTGAGAAGAGATGGGAGGACAGTACTCCTTAGATACCCAGAGGAAACCAAAGACTTTTGTGAAGCAGTAAAAATCCCACTTATGGATATTCAAGGCTGGACAGACCAGGAGTACCCAGAGGAAGAAGTTGATGAAGGAGAATTGAATCAGGGGAAACAGAAGAAAAAGATGAAAACAAAAGGATGAAAAAGGACTGGGGGGACCGGGGGGATTGGGGGAGGGGGGGAGGGCTGGCGGGAGAAGGGGAGGAGGGGAGGAGGAGCAAGTAAGAATAAAAAATGGGTGGCCCTATGGAGATCAGCGGGCCGTCACCATTAGACCCTACGGTAGGGAAGATGGGAGGGAACGGTGACCACTAGCAGAGCTCGACCTCGGCCACAAGTCGATTGGAAAGGGAGGAAGGAGAATCGACAACCCTGATGGAGGGACCGGGAATAGTTGGGGGAGGGGAGGGTAGGGGTGGGAAGAGGAAAGGGGAAGAAAGAGGGAAAAAGAAGTCAATAGATCAAAACGTCTCCTATAAGAAAATACAAGAATTAAGAGAACTCACAAGACAAGAAAAATCAGAGGGATTAATGCCATCTCTTAGGGATCCCTGGTGTTGGTTGAACAGTTTTTATGGCCACTTTAGAGTTGAAGAGATGATAGAGAAAGACAGTAATGAAGATTAAGAAACAATGGTTATAGTTAACATATTATCTTACAATGTCCGAGGTTTAAACTCTCCAGAAAAAAGGAAAAAATTTTTAAAAGAAATTAGTTATTTGAAAGCAGATTTGACATTCTTACAGGAGACTCATTTATCTCATGCATCTAATATCAGATTGTATTCTAAGAGCCATCCTACCTGGTATTACGCGGACTCACCCGGGAGGAAGTCCAAGGGAGTAGCCATTGGCATTTCTAGGGGCCTTGGATTTGTTCTAGAGTCGAGAAAGGTAGACCCAGAGGGAAGATACCTCTTTTTAAGAGGAAAAATAGGAGATGAAGATTTAACCTTGTAAATATATATAGTCCTAATGAGAGACAAGTAGACTTCCTAGGTAAAGTACTGGGAAAATTAATGGAGTTTAAAAAAGGAGGAGTCATACTGGCAGGGGACCTCAATCTCTGCCTTGACCCTAAAGTAGATACCACATCAAAAACCCTACGGATAAATAAAGTACAGGCAAAGAAAATAAAGGAAAAATTATTTACAAATCAACTGGCAGATATCTGGAGAATTCTCCATCCGAAAGATAGAGATTATACATGTTACTCAAGTGTACATGGAACATACTCAAGATTGGATTATATACTAATCGAACATAGGTGGATCGAAAGGGTAAGCGAGGCAGAGATTGGGGTCAAGACTTGGTCGGACCATACCCCCATTATGGTAAAAATAAAAATGGCGAAAGAGCGACCTAGGATGGATGCTTGGAAAATAAATGAGGAGATTTTTGGAGATAAAAAGTGGGAAAAAGAAATAGTGAAAGAGTTGGAATTCTATTTTCAAATAAACGATACAAAAGATGCACCAAAAGACATGGTATGGGAAGCTCATAAGGCTTATATGAGGGGCATATTTATCTCAAAGGGGACCCAAAGGAAAAAAGAAAGAATAAAAGATAAGATTAGGCTAATGACAGAAGTACATCAATTAGAGCAAAAACATAAAGATACACAAGATATATTAATAAATAATTTACTTGAGGTGAAGAGAGAAGAATTGAAAGATCTGCTAGAACAGGAAATAAAGCAGGAAATGAAAAGATGCATAAAAGAAAAATACATTGAAAGTAATAAGGTTGGGAAAAACCTAGCAAAAATCCTGAAAAAGAAGAAAGGAAAAAATTTTGTAGATAAAATTAAAAATAAAAATGGGGAAATAATTCAAACAACGACAGGAATAGCCAAAGAATTTCAAAACTACTATGCTAATCTTTATGCAGTAAAGAAAGGTGAGATACAGGGGAATGAAACAGAAAGGAGGGAGAAAATCAAAAAATACCTTGTAGAAGCAGGACTGAAAAAGATAGATGAGGAAAAGTTAACATTCTTAGAAAGACCAATTTCAGAACAAGAAATAGAGAGAGCCATTAAAGAAACGAGCCTAGGTAAAAGCCCAGGACCGGATGGATTTACCATAGGTTATTATAAAAAATTTAAGGACATTTTAATCCCAAGATTTAAAGAATATATAAACGGAATAGGGACTCAGTACGAGATGAGTAGAGAGGCCCTGTCAGCATCAATCACAGTTATACGGAAAGAGGGAAAAGACCCGTTACTATGTTCTAGTTTTAGACCCATCTCCCTACTTAATGTTGATACTAAATTATTCACAAAAATTTTGGCCACTAGAATGAAGAACCTAATGGGGGAGTGGATACACAATGATCAAGTAGGATTCATCCCGGGGAGACAGGGACGGGACAATGGGATAAAAACTATACTGTTGATAGACCATATGGTAAAAAGCAGAGCTCCCAGTCTACTCCTGTCAATAGATGCGGAAAAAGCATTTGACAGGGTAGACTGGGAGTTCATGATAAACACCCTAGTGGAGTTGGGAATAAAACCTAGAATGTTGGCCTGGATCAAAACTTTGTATAATCAACCAACTGCAAGGGTAAAGGTCAATGGAACTTTGTCAGACTCGTTTAAAATGCTCAATGGAACAAGACAAGGATGTCCCTTGTCTCCGATGTTATTTGTCTTATCTTTGGAATCACTACTGACAACTATTAGAAATAGTGTGGACATCGGGGGCATAAAGTTGGGACAAGTGGAGCATAAGGTATCTGTCTTTGCAGATGATATCCTGCTTTACATAAGTAATCCGAGGATCACTTTGCCCAACATAATTAAAATAATGAAACAATATGGAGAACTATCCAATTTAAAAATTAATCAAAAAAAAAATCAGAAATATTAAATATTAATATCCCTAAACAAGAAGAGGAGATGTTAAAAAAAGAATTTCAGTTCAACTGGAGAAAAGATGAGATTAAATATTTAGGGATAAAATTAACCCCAACTCCAGAAAAACTCTACAAAACAAATTTTCTAGAACTTCTGAATGAAGTAAGATCAGAATTAAATAGATTATCCCCGAGAATCTTTTCCTGGATAGGGAGAATAAATACGATAAAAATGATAATCCTGCCCAAAATTATATATAAATTCCAGATGATTCCGATTTCATTACCTCAAGTATTTTTTAAAACACTTAAAAGATTAATATCCCGCTTTATTTGGAAATACAAAAAGCCAAGGGTAAAGTACACTACACTATGTAAAGGTAAGGGACAAGGGGGACTAGCCCTACCCGACTTTAAAAATTATTATTTTGCAGCAATACTCACAAGGGTGATAGAATGGACAAAAAAAAAATAATGATAGAAATTGGGTGGTAATAGAAAGCACGATGAGTGGTACACACCTAGCAAAAGTTATATGGATACCTGAGAGGTTTAGAAATCTGGACACTAACACGCATATAATCACAAGACATGCTATTAAGGTTTGGGATAATATACATAAAAAAGAAAATTGGAAACACAATTCACCACTGATCCCGTTACAGGGCACAAAATTTTTTGCACCAGGGGAAGAGAAGGAATTAGGTAAATGGATAGAAGGAGAAGCACAATTAGGGGATATAGTAGAGAAGGGGAAAATTATAACCTTGGCGGAGTTGAAACAAAGGAAAGAAAACTGGAAGATAAATGAGTGGAGGTATATCCAACTAAAGCACTTCACATTGTCACTACCGCAGCCATTGAGAGATATAAACGACCTCCGCCCTTTTGAGCAATTATGTCTTAAGGATAAGATAATAGATAATATTTCGAATGTGTATAAAATACTGTTAACAATAACAAAAGAGAGAGGAATATCATTAAAAGAAAAATGGGAAAGAGACCTCGGCCCGTGTAGTAACAACAAACAGTGGGATAAGAGCCTTCAATTAGTACATAAATCCGCGATAGACACCAACACGGAGGAGATGAACTATAAATTGATCACTAGGTGGTACAACACTCCTGATAAGATGGGAAGAATTCAGGTGGAGAGTTCAAAACTTTGCTGGAGGGGATGTCAGATGGTAGGGACTATAGCCCATATATGGTGGGAGTGCCCAAAAATTAAAGTATTCTGGAGTGAAGTTATAGAATTAATAAGTAAAATTACTAAAATAGATATTCCCTTGGATCCTTGGAAATGCATGTTTCATGGAACCCATATGTCAGTGAAGCAATATAAAAAAACATTACTCCCTCACTTATTAAACTCAGCTAAGAGCTTGATTCCCTTTAATTGGCAAAAAGAAGAGGCCCCCTCCAGGAAAGATTGGGTGTTAAAAGTAGAGAAAATAAGAAAGTTGGAGCAGCTGAGGACCTGGGAGGAGGAGGAACAGGGGAATGAAGAGGAGATTTGGGATGAGTGGCAAGAGTTTAAGGACACAAGGGAATACAGAGAAATAATAGGAGTCGAATGATAAGAAGAGACGGGGGGGGGGGGAGGGATAAGGAAGGGAGGGGGAAAAAAAAAAAAGGGATAAAAGGTAATATGTGTAAAATGTATATGAAAAAATTCTCCAGCGATTGGAGTGTTGTAAATAATTTTTTACCTGGAAAATTTAATAAAGAAATATAAAAAAAAAAAAGAATACACTGTTCTCATCAAGATTTCTAAAGCACCAATAGTCTAAACTTTTTTCTAAATACTGTAAATACACATTTAAAGGAGAAGTGTGACCAAAGCTTTTTTGGCCATACTTCTCCTGTGGGTCAAAAAAGTGCACTTAGTTCTGCAATCCTGTGACCCACATTCAGCTGACAGCAAGCTAAAGCCCACTGTTGGCTGACATCACAGAGCTGGTCCAAGCTCTGCAGGGAGTCTGACAATATTGTCACCACTCAGTGTTCACAGTGGATCCAAGAACTGAGCAATCAGCGATCTTTCATCGCTCAGTTCTCGATGTGGAAAACAGCAGGGAGACAGCTGCAGAATTGGATAGATGCTGCATCTACATTAATTACAGTATATTTCAAACACATTCAGCATTCGTTGAACAAGATAGCACAAGTTGGCATTGTGATATTTTCTTGCTAGCATGCATGTTTGCTGTAGCTTGACCAAACCAATTTGTACCAACTGAACTGCTTGCCCCTTTACCCCATTTATTTGCAATAAATTAGCTTCTTTCCATACATCCAAGCTGAGGAATGCAAGAGTACTTAATTGGACTAGCTGGAAGTTCCAACAAATTACAGGAAATCTGTAAAGTAACTACATTGGTGATTGTAGTCTAAAGCCTTCAATTACCAAAGCAGAATTAAGAAATAAACTCATAATAGGGACACTGGAAAACATATTCATATGATGTGGAGATGTCCAAATCTTTTTAGATATTGCAAAGATATATTTCAAGCTGTTAACTCACTGTTATCAATCTCTCTACCAGGTAACCCCAAGATACTGTAGTTATCTTGAGCATATTCCATTAAAAACAGTCTTACACAGGGCTTTTTTTGCAGTCAGAACGTGGCAGAACCAAGTTTGCCATCTCCGGATCTGGCTCTTTGCTCCCTGCTGTCATTTATAAACATAAACACAGAAGCATGGCTGTGTCTGTGTTTAGAAGTGACACCTTACCTCTCCCAGCAGCATGCACAGAGCCCTCCCTGCCCTGTACTCAGTGTGGGAGCAGGGAGGTGCCTGGGTGCAGTGGGTAGGAGGCGGCGTCATGTGGTCCCCTCTAGGAGGATGTCCCTGAAAGTGCAGGAGGAGGAGTCGCTTGCAGTTTGTGGGGAAGCACTAGAGCCGAATCTGTGGTTCAGTTTACACAGTTACAGAGGTAAGGAAGATGGTCAAGCTTTTAAGACAGGGGAGAAGATGTGAGAAATGGATTGGGATGTGTGCAGAGGTCAAATTTTAGAAGGGGTGGAAGTAGGATGTGGATGGGGTATGCAGAGGTGAGGACCTGTGGAAGAGGGCTGAACTCAGTACCCTGTAAGTATATGCCCTCCTGAACCCTGCAACCTCTATGTAAACACACTTCTAAACTCTGCACTCCTTGTGCATAGCGCATTCCTGAACTCTGCAGTCCGAACATACTGTACCCCTGAGCTCTGTACATATAACATATCACTTAAAGTGATACTAAAGTAAATATTTTTTAAAATAACAAACATGTTATACTTACCAGCTCAGTGCAATGGTTTTGCATAGAACAGCCCCAATCCTCTTCTTCTCAGGTTCCTTATCGGCTCTCCTGGCCCCTCTCCCCTACTCAGTGCCCCCATAGCAAACCACTCACTCCTAAGCCCCGCCCTCTGCTCGCTCTGCACTGGCTGTGACAGCAGCAAGAGACAATGGCTTTAGCTGCTGTGTCTGAGCCAATGAGGAGAGAGATAGAGATGCTGCTTATGTGCACATCGCTGGATTGAGATCAGGCTCAGGTAAGTATAATGTGGGGCTGGAGGTGAAGCCATATGCAGAAGTGTTTTTACCTTAATGCATAGAATGCATTAGGTGGATTGGGAGAGTAGGGTGTGAGATGCAGTGTGCTGCACTGAAACATGTAGCATTCTATCCCAAAGGAAAGTATGGGGTAACCGTGACATAGGAAGTAATGGGGTCTGTGTACAGAAAAAAGCCCTGTGCACACTGGGTGATTAGGGCAGGGGTAGACAGAACCTTTGAGAGGCAGGGTTCTACTTGAACAACATGGAAGGGATCAAAGTTTTTTTTTTTTTTAACAAAACAGTAAGGAAACTTAATTACACTGTAAAAATATAACCTTAGCTCAACTTAAACAGTTTCAGTTTATAGGAGGGAAGTGGATGGTGCGTGGACAGTGCCAGTCCGTAGGGGAGTGGATAGTGTGTGAACAATGTCAGAGGATGGTGTCAGCAGAGCAGTGGACAGCGTCAGTAGGGCAGAGGTTGGTGCCAGTAGAACAGTGGACCGTGTCAGTAGAGCAGTGGATGGTGTCAGTAGGTAGAGCTTTGGATGGTGTCAGTAGGGCAATGGATGGTGTCAGTGAAGTGGAAGTTGGTGTCAGTAGTTTATTATTTATTATTTTCTACAAAATTGTTTTTTAACAATTTTTAGGAGCCCTGTTGCGGGGCTTTGGTGAAATATCAGGGGTCTAAACAGACCTCTGATGTCTTACTTTTAAGACAGAGAAAGGGGTTGAGGACAGAGATTCCTCAGTCCCTTTCTCTGCAGTTTTAGCTGCACTGGACAGTGAATGAATGGGAAGTGCTTTGTGCTGAGCAGCTTCCTGTTCATTCACAAACTGAAGCATTGTAAACACAGTTTACTATGCTGCAGTTATGGATGGAGACAGGAGAGATCGGTTCCGACCACTCACTATGTTCACTCACAAAAGGAAGGGGCCGCTCTCCATCCTGAATAGATTCTACACAGCAGCTGATGGGAGAGAAGAGGACAATGGAGCACATGCTGACTAGGCAGCAGAAGGAAAGGGAACCCGGACAGAAGGGGCTGCGAGGGCGTCATTTAGTGTAACTGATGGGATACATTTTCCTCCTACAGCAGCTGAATGCCTGTGGGAGGGAGAGGAGAAGCCGCCGGCTTTCAGCTGCTGCAGAAGGAAAATACAGCCCATTTGTTACACTAAATGCAGCACAGCCCATTTGTTACACTAAATGCAACCCCACCTCTCCAGGTTCCCACGGTTGGGCATTCACTGTGCACAAGCCTGGGGGAATGCAGCTTGCAGTTGAGTAAATGAAGTGAGAAGATGACTTACCCCCCAGTCTCTGCTCCCAAATCCTTGTTTGCATTCTTCTTCTTCTCCATGGCAAGGATCACGATTCCCCCATGGCAGGCTGTGCTGTAGATGTGGCTGTGAGGTGCCAGTTCTCTCTGCCTTCTGACATTCTCCTGGATGCTAACACCCCCCAGCGGTGCCCCACTCAATCCAGTGCCCAGGACACATGCCCCCCCCCCCCCCCCATACACACAAAGTTTCTGCCCTGGGTGTTTGTTACTGCATGGAAAGTGTAACTAAAACAGTCATCTTTAAATAAAAAATACTTGATTAAAAACAAAAAACTCCATGGAAGTATAAAAGGAGTGCACTGATTAATTTAGTTATCATCAGTAATAACCAAAACAATGTCTGGGAAACAGTACTTGTGTTTTTGTCAAGATTCATCTGTATGTGAAGTGCTTAGAAGAAAAAAATAGAAATTGTAAACCAGTTATGTCAAAGTAACGTTTCTTGGGTTGTATGTGGCCCATTTATTCCTTCTTCATGGCCCAATACCTGTTTGAGAATTTGAACTGAATGAGGCCCCAGTCATTGGATGGAGGCTACACTGATATACTTCATTGTGAAACAAAATGTTCCATGGATCCTTTCTTAAGGATAAAACATTGTAAAATACATATCTAAAAAAAAAAAAAAGACACATACTTCAAATTCACCCCCCCCCCCCAAAAAAAAACAATAAAAACGCAAAATAAATTACTATTTACTTAGTGCTCCAAATTTGGACACAAGATGACTTCTCTATTATCGCCTATGTGTTGCAATTTCTAGCGATTAGTAGCTAGGAGATCACAGGAGGTGATCATTGTAGCAAATATTGCCTATATAGCCTAGTACTGTATAAAGTGTGTTACAATTTGTTCCAATAGACAACAATCAACAATAATATTAGATGTAAACAATAATGGCCATTTATATTTTGTACTTTTAAAAACACATCCAGTCCCTTATGGTAACAAGCTACTAAGTTCGTTGTAACCAGCTATTGTGGAGGATTATTCCATACTTTCACAGCATTTACTGTAACTAATTATTTAATGATGCCAAGGTTTTGTCTCTTTTTTTGTTTCAATTAATGTTGCTATCCACAGGCTGTACCTGCAGTTTGCGGCTTCAACAGATGCACTTTAGTGTGCAGTGACATGGAGATACACCACTGTGGAGTTGCCCAGACTAGATGTCGCATCCGCAATGAAGAGAATCTTTAGACTCAGAGTAAGGTGTACGTTTATGAAACTGAGAAGTTTTCTCCCTGTTCACTTCTCGGGAAATTTATCTCCTCTGGCACCCTGTTCATGAAGTGGAGAACTTGAGATCTCAGAGGGAGAACAGAGAAGTTTTTCCCCTGAAAACGGCCCAGATCAGTATAAAAGTGAGTGGACTACCTGTAATCTCATGAGATTACAGTACGAGAAAAATCACTGAAACACGCTGGTGCCTATTTATTAAGCAGCGGTAAATTACCATTGCTGAGTACACAGGCATTCTTAGAGGAGACCCCACCTCATGGTAATAAATCAATTAGTCCTCCTAAACAAAATGTATACACACACATTTTACATATATACACACATATTTTATATATAACTGGATTTTTGTAAAAACTTACCGTAAAATCCTTTTCTCTGAAGTTCATCAACAGACACGGCTCCTCCAATCAGGAATAGGCACTAGGCAGGAAAAAAGTCTAACCACGCCTATAGGGATGTCCCTGCAGGCATACCCCACACACTCTGCTATCAGCAATCAGTTTAGGTGCAAGCAGTGTTTAGAATACAAAAAAAACCCATTCACTCAGAAGTAGAGGGGTGGGTGCTGCGTCTGTTGATGAACTTCAGAGAAAATAATTTTACGGTAAGTTCTTACAAAAATTCAATATCCTCTATCGTTTATCGACAGACGCAGCTCCATCTCCCATGAGGGGTGGGAAGACAACACAAAGAAGCCAAAATTCCCCAAAGGTTAAACTTAGCCAACCAGGTAACATGGCGCTCAACCAGGAACAACTGGAGCTCACCTAGAAAAAACATATACCTCAAAGAGAAACAAAAAAAGAATCTCGTTAAACAGCAGCCTGCAAAACTTTGTGGCCAAAGGAAGCATTTGAAGATGCCAACACATCAACTTTGTATAATTTTGTGAATGTATGCACAAGTTACCGCCTTGCAAACTTGCAGCACTGATGCCTGAAGGCGAAAAGCCCAAGAGGCACTCCCTAGTAGAATGCGCCTTCACAGGGAAAGGTGGAACCTGACCCTTCAGAGAATAAGCCTGAACAACCGTCTGCCTGATCCATCTGTATATGGTCGCAGCAGACGCAGCCAATCCTTTTCGAGGTCCTTCGGTAAGGACAAAGAGAGAGTCGGATTTCCTAAAGGCTTCAGTAGCCGCCAGGTAAACTCTAATGGTAATTGATGTAAGCCACAGCCGTGGCATTGTCCGATTAAATGTGAACCGGACAACCTTGTAGATGAGTCTTCCAATGGCCCAGACAAAGCTTTATTGCTCTGAGCTCCAAAACGTTTATCAGTAGTCTCGACTCTTCCACTGTCCAGGACCAAAGGCCCGCATGCAAGTCCACAGTGAAGACAGATGGTTTGCTAACAGCAACCGGATCGCCCCCCTGCAATTTTTTCAGCTTGTCTGGGGGCAGAAAAACTCTCGCCAAAACTGAATACATAGTCAGGCCCAGATAATCCAGTCTCAAGGAAGGTATCAGGGTGTATTTCTTGAAATTGATGTTCCAACCAATCTCCTGCAGGGTTGTGACCGTGATCGTCAGATCGCCAATCAAAGCTACATGGGAGTCCGATATAAACCGAAGATCTTCTAGGTACCCTAGTACCGCAATCCTCTGTTGGCGCAGCAAGGCCAACACTGGTGCTAGTACCTTGGTAAACACCCTGGGAGCTGAGGAGAGACCAAAGGGTAATGCCACAAATTGATAATACTCCTCTGCTACTGCAAAGCAAAGAAACCGTTGGTGACCAGCATAAATAGGGATGTGTAGATATGCGTCCTTGATATATATGGAGGCTAAGAAGTCTTTCTGGAGCAGTGACACCACTACCGTGCTGATGGATTCCATCTGAAACTTCTGTACCCGCACAAAGTGGTTCAGGGCTTTGAGATCCAGAATTGGACGCACCTTGCCCGCCTTTCTGGGCACGGTGAACAGGTTTGAAAAAAACACACTGAAAACGGTCCTTTCGACAGCAAATAGAGTACTGCCCCTCGCAAGTCCCTTAACCAGTCTGGAGAAAGGTGAAGATTGGACGGGATAAATCTGTCTGATGGTTGGAATTCGAACTTGTACCCTGATCGGATCAATTCGTGAACCCATCTGTCTTGAATCAAGGAGGTTCAGGGTTCCGAAAAGAAACAAAGACATCCCCCCACCCCAGAAGCGGGTGAGGGTGCCCCTTCATGCCGATGAGGACTTGTCTGCAGAACCAGACTGCCCGGTCTTATATTTTCCTGACCATGGCTTTGGGAACACCCAGAAGACCTGACCAATTTACCTTTTTCTTGCAACCCGGAGGCATGAAAAAAACGTTTATGAGCAGTAAAGGAAGGCCACTGCCTAGGACGCAGCGCCTTACTCTTGGAGGATTGGTGAAGAAGAGTACTCTAACCCCCTGTGATACTTTTGATCAACTCATCCAGAGAGGATCCAAACCGCCGCTCCCCTGTGAAGGGAAGATCAGTCAACACCTTTTTGAAGGTCTTTTTAGCCACACCATGCGCCTAATAGCAATCCCCACTGCCGATGCCCTGGCCACCAACGGAGCTGAATCCAGAACATATCACACATGAACACCAAGGCTTGAGCCAACTGGTCCAGTAGTTCCAGCACTGCAGGGGGGAGCTGTTCAGCTTCCAAGTTACTTTTGAGTAACTTCATCCATTCAGTAGCCGTCTGCGCCACCAGAATGTTCATAAAGGTAGTCTTTAAGAAGGGACCCCATTATCACATGGAGATGTCAGCCCAAAGACTCCACCCGTCTATCCACTGGGTCCGCAAAAGTTGGAAACTCTTCCAACGGTACCAGAGTCGCTTTATTGAACCTGGAAACTGGGTGATCCACCTTCGGCGGTAGTCCACCTAGTGGACACTCCCTTCGCAAAGGGATAAAGGCGTGCAAAACACTTAGGCACCACCAGCATATGCTTAATCAGGGCCAGTGCTCCCGCTATGTAAACTAGGCAGCCGCTTAGGGGCGCACTGTTGCCTAGGGTAGGGTGACCTGTCTCCGGTTTTGTCCCCGCTTTGCACGGCCGATCCTGGGCGGGTGCACCGTGAGCTGGGGCAGGGGGGCACACCCAGGGCCGGCCCTGCCATAGGTTCCTTGTGCTTCCTTCGGAAGGGAAGGTGGGGAGGGGGCGAGGGCGTGCGCCGCATGATTAAACAGAGCAAGGTTCTTCTGCTTACCCGGCGCGGCCGCTGTAATGTGAAGTCCCGCTTCCTGAACCACAGCCAACCTATCATAGACAGCACACTGGTGACTTTTATCATAGGAGCCGGTCCAGGAAGCGGGACTTCACATTACAGCGGCCATGCCGGGTAAGCAGAAGAACCCTGCTCTGTTTAATCATGCAGCATTCTAATCCCTATGCACTGGACACTCTGCATTGATGGGGGCACACTGGTCACTCTGCATTGATGGGGCACACTGGTCACTCTGCATTGATGGGGGCACACTGGTCACTCTGCATTGATGGAGACACACTGGTCACTCTGCATTGATGGGGCACTGGTCAATCTGCATTGATGGGGGCACACTGGTCACTCTGCATTGACGGGGCACTGGTCATTCTGCATTGATGGGGGCACACTGGTCACTCTGCATTGATGGGGGCACTGGTCACTCTGCATTGATGGGGGCACTGGTAACTCTGCATTGATGGGGGCACACTGGTCACTCTGTATTGATGGGGCACTGGTCACTCTGCATTGATGGGGCACTGGTCACTCTGCATTGATGGGGGCACACTGATCACTCTGCATTGATGGGAGCACAGATCACTCTGCATTGATGGGGGCACACTGGTCACTCTGCATTAATGGGGGCACTGGTCACTCTGCATTGATGGGGCATTGGTCACTGGTCACTCTGCATTGATGGGGCATTGGTTACTGGTCACTCTGCATTGATGGGGCAGTGGTCACTCTGCATTGATGGGGGCACACTGGTCACTCTGCATTGATGGGGGCACACTGGTCACTCTGCATTGATGGGGGCACACGGGTCACTCTGCATTGACGGGGGCACATGGGTCACTCTGCATTGATGGGGCACACTGGTCACTCTGCATTGATGGGGGCACTGGTCACTCTGCATTGATGGGGCACACTGGTCACTCTGCATTGATGGGGCACACTGGTCACTCTGTATTGGTGGGGCACTGATTACTGGTCACTGTGCATTGATGGGGCACAGGTCACTCTGCATTGATGGGGTCACACTGGTCACTCTGCATTGATGGGGGCACTGGTCACTCTGCATTGATGGGGCACACTGGCCACTCTGTATTGATAGGGCACTGGTCACTCTGCATTGATGGGGGCGCACTGGTCACTCTGCATTGATGGGGCACACTGGTCACTCTGCATTGATGGGGGCGCACTGGTCACTCTGCATTGATGGGGCACTGGTCACTCTGCATTGATGGGGGCACTGGTCACTCTGCATTGATGGGGCACACTGGTCACTCTGCATTGATGGGGGCACTGGCCACTCTGCATTGATGGGGGCACTGGTAACTCTGCATTGATGGGGCCCACTGGTCACTCTGCATTGATGGGGCAAACTGGTCACTCTGTATTGATGGGGCACTGATTACTGGTCACTCTGCATTGATGGGGCACTGGTCACTCTGCATTGATGGGGGCACACTGGTCACTCTGCATTGATGGGGGCACTGGTCACTCTGCATTGATGGGGGCACACTGGTCACTCTGTATTGATGGGGCACTGGTCACTCTGCATTGATGGGGGCACACTGGTCACTCTGTATTGATGGGCACTGGTCACTCTGCATTGATGGGGCACTGGTCACTCTGCATTGATGGGGGCACTGGTCAAACTGCATTGATGGGGGCACACTGGTCATTCTGTATTGATGGGGCACTGATCATTGGTTACTCTGCATTGATGGGGGCACTGGTCACTGTGCATTGATGGGGCATTGGTTACTGGTCACTTTGCATTCATGGGGCACTGGTCACTCTGCATTGATGGGGCACACTGGTCACTCTGCATTGATGGGGCACTGGTCACTGTGCATTGATGGGGGCACACTGGTAACTCTGCATTGATGGGGCACACTGGTCACTGGTCACTCTGTATTGATGGGGCACTGGTCATTCTGCATTGATGGGGGCATACTGGTTACTCTGCATTGATGGGGGCACACTGGTCACTCTGCATTGATTAGGCACTGGTCACTCTGCATTGATGGGGCACTGGTCACTCTGCATTGATGGGGGCACACTGGTCACTCTGCATTGATGGGGGCACTGGTCACTCTGCATTGATGGGGCACTGGTTATTCTGCATTGATGGGGGCACTTGTCACTCTGCATTGATGGGGGCAAACTTCTCACTCTGCATTGATGAGGCACTGGTCACTCTGCATTGATGGGGCACCGATCATTCTGCATTGATGGGGGCACACTGGTCACTCTGCATTGATGGAGGCATACTGGTCACTCTGCATTGATGGGGGCACTGGTCACTCTGCATTGATGGGGCAGTGGTCACTCTGAACTGATGGGGGGACTAGTCACTCTGCATTGATGGGGGCTCACTGGTCACTCTGCATTGATGAGGCACTGGTCACTCTGCATTGATGGGGCATCGGTCACTCTGCATTAAAGGGGGCACACCGGTCACTCTGCATTGATGGGGCACTGGTCACTCTGCATTGATGGGGGCACACTGGTCACTCTGCATTAATGGGGGCACTGGTCACTCTGCATTGATGGGGCATTGGTAACTGGTCACTCTGCATTGATGGGGCATTGGTTACTGGTCACTCTGCATTGATGGGGCAGTGGTCACTCTGCATTGATGGGGGCACACTGGTCACTCTGCATTGATGGGGGCACACTGGTCACTCTGCATTGATGGGGGCACACAGGTCACTCTGCATTGATGGGGGCACTGGTCACTCTGCATTGATGGGGCACACTGGTCACTCTGCATTGATGGGGGCACTGGTCACTCTGCATTGATGGGGCACACTGGTCACTCTGCATTGATGGGACACACTGGTCACTCTGTATTGATGGGGCACTGATTACTGGTCACTGTGCATTGATGGGGCACTGGTCACTCTGCATTGATGGGGGCACACTGGTCATTCTGTATTGATGGGGCACTGATCACTGGTTACTCTGCATTGATGGGGGCACTGGTCACTGTGCATTGATGGGGCATTGGTTACTGGTCACTTTGCATTCATGGGGCACTGGTCACTCTGCATTGATGGGGCACACTGGTCACTCTGCATTGATGGGGCACTGGTCACTGTGCATTGATGGGGGCACACTGGTAACTCTGCATTGATGGGGCACACTGGTCACTCTGTATTGATGGGGCACTGGTCATTCTGCATTGATGGGGGCATACTGGTTACTCTGCATTGATGGGGGCACACTGGTCACTCTGCATTGATTAGGCACTGGTCACTCTGCATTGATGGGGCACTGGTCACTCTGCATTGATGGGGGCACACTGGTCACTCTGCATTGATGGGGGCACTGGTCACTCTGCATTGATGGGGCACTGGTTATTCTGCATTGATGGGGGCACTTGTCACTCTGCATTGATGGGGGCAAACTTCTCACTCTGCATTGATGAGGCACTGGTCACTCTGCATTGATGGGGCACCGATCATTCTGCATTGATGGGGGCACACTGGTCACTCTGCATTGATGGAGGCATACTGGTCACTCTGCATTGATGGGGGCACTGGTCACTCTGCATTGATGGGGCAGTGGTCACTCTGAACTGATGGGGGGACTAGTCACTCTGCATTGATGGGGGCTCACTGGTCACTCTGCATTGATGAGGCACTGGTCACTCTGCATTGATGGGGCATCGGTCACTCTGCATTAAAGGGGGCACACCGGTCACTCTGCATTGATGGGGCACTGGTCACTCTGCATTGATGGGGGCACACTGGTCACTCTGCATTAATGGGGGCACTGGTCACTCTGCATTGATGGGGCATTGGTAACTGGTCACTCTGCATTGATGGGGCATTGGTTACTGGTCACTCTGCATTGATGAGGCACTGGTCACTCTGCATTGATGGGGCATCGGTCACTCTGCATTAAAGGGGGCACACCGGTCACTCTGCATTGATGGGGCACTGGTCACTCTGCATTGATGGGGGCACACTGGTCACTCTGCATTAATGGGGGCACTGGTCACTCTGCATTGATGGGGCATTGGTAACTGGTCACTCTGCATTGATGGGGCATTGGTTACTGGTCACTCTGCATTGATGGGGCAGTGGTCACTCTGCATTGATGGGGGCACACTGGTCACTCTGCATTGATGGGGGCACACTGGTCACTCTGCATTGATGGGGGCACACAGGTCACTCTGCATTGATGGGGGCACTGGTCACTCTGCATTGATGGGGCACACTGGTCACTCTGCATTGATGGGGGCACTGGTCACTCTGCATTGATGGGGCACACTGGTCACTCTGCATTGATGGGGCACACTGGTCACTCTGTATTGATGGGGCACTGATTACTGGTCACTGTGCATTGATGGGGCACTGGTCACTCTGCATTGATGGGGGCACACTGGTCATTCTGTATTGATGGGGCACTGATCACTGGTTACTCTGCATTGATGGGGGCACTGGTCACTGTGCATTGATGGGGCATTGGTTACTGGTCACTTTGCATTCATGGGGCACTGGTCACTCTGCATTGATGGGGCACACTGGTCACTCTGCATTGATGGGGCACTGGTCACTCTGCATTGATGGGGGCACACTGGTAACTCTGCATTGATGGGGGCACTGGTCACTCTGCATTGATGGGGGCACACTGGCCACTCTGTATTGATAGGGCACACTGGTCACTCTGCATTGATGGGGCACACTGGTCACTCTGCATTGATGGGGGCACACAGGTCACTCTGCATTGATGGGGGCACTGGTCACTCTGCATTGATGGGGCACACTGGTCACTCTGCATTGATGGGGGCACTGGTCACTCTGCATTGATTGGGGCAATGGTAACTCTGCATTGATGGGGCCCACTGGTCACTCTGCATTGATGGGGCACACTGGTCACTCTGTATTGATGGGGCACTGGTCACTCTGCATTGATGGGGGCACACTGGTCACTCTGCATTGATGGGGGCACACGGGTCACTCTGCATTGACGGGGGCACATGGGTCACTCTGCATTGATGGGGCACACTGGTCACTCTGCATTGATGGGGGCACTGGTCACTCTGCATTGATGGGGCACACTGGTCACTCTGCATTGATGGGGCACACTGGTCACTCTGTATTGGTGGGGCACTGATTACTGGTCACTCTGCATTGATGGGGCACAGATCACTCTGCATTGATGGGGTCACACTGGTCACTCTGCATTGATGGGGGCACTGGTCACTCTGCATTGATGGGGCACACTGGCCACTCTGTATTGATAGGGCACTGGTCACTCTGCATTGATGGGGGCGCACTGGTCACTCTGCATTGATGGGGCACACTGGTCACTCTGCATTGATGGGGGCACACAGGTCACTCTGCATTGATGGGGCACTGGTCACTCTGCATTGATGGGGGCACTGGTCACTCTGCATTGATGGGGCACACTGGTCACTCTGCATTGATGGGGGCACTGGCCACTCTGCATTGATGGGGGCACTGGTAACTCTGCATTGATGGGGCCCACTGGTCACTCTGCATTGATGGGGCAAACTGGTCACTCTGTATTGATGGGGCACTGATTACTGGTCACTCTGCATTGATGGGGCACTGGTCACTCTGCATTGATGGGGGCACACTGGTCACTCTGCATTGATGGGGGCACTGGTCACTCTGCATTGATGGGGGCACACTGGTCACTCTGTATTGATGGGGCACTGGTCACTCTGCATTGATGGGGGCACACTGGTCACTCTGTATTAATGGGCACTGGTCACTCTGCATTGATGGGGCACTGGTCACTCTGCATTGATGGGGGCACTGGTCAAACTGCATTGATGGGGGCACACTGGTCACTCTGCATTGATATGGCACTGGTCACTCTGCATTGATGGGGCACCGGTCACTCTGCATTGATGGGAGCACACTGGTCACTCTGCATTTATGGGGGCACTGGTCACTCTGCATTGATGGGGCATTGGTCACTGGTCACTCTGCATTGATGGGGCATTGGTTACTGGTCACTCTGCATTGATGGGGCACTGGTCACTCTGCACTGATGGGGGCACACTGGTCACTCTGCATTGATGGGGCACACTGGTCACTCTGCATTGATGGGGGCACACTGGTCACTCTGTATTGATGGGGCACTGATCTCTGGTCACTCTGCATTGATGGGGCACTGGTCACTCTGCATTGATGGGGGCAAACTGGTCACTCTGCATTGTTGGGGGCACTGGTCACTCTGCATTGATATGGGCACACTGGTCACTCTGCATTGATGGGGCACTGTTCATTCTGCATTGATGGGGCACCGGTCACTCTGCATTGATGGGGGCACACTGGTCACTGCTAACTCTGCATTGATGGGGCACTGGTCAGTCTGCATTGATGGGGGCACACTGGTCAGTCTGCATTGATGGGGCACTGGTCACTCTGCATTGATGGGGGCACTGGTCACTCGGCATTGATGGGGGCACTGGTCACTCTGCATTGATGGGGCAGTGGTCACTCTGCTTTGATGGGGCACTGGTCACTCTGCATTGATGGGACACTGGCCACTGGTCACTCTGCATTGATGGGGTCACTGGTCACTTTGCATTGATGGTGGCACTGGTCACTCTGCATTGATGGGGGCACACTGGTCACTCTGCATTGGTGGGACACTGGTCATTCTGCATTGATGGGGGCACTGGTTACTCTGCATTGACGGGGGCACTTTTCACTCTGCATTGGATGGGGGCATTGGTCACTCTGCATTGATGGGGGCACACTGGTCACTGTTTTGATGGGGCACTGATCTCTGGTCACTCTGCATTGATGGGGCACTGGTCACTTTGCATTGATGGGGGCACACTGGTCACTCTGCATTGTTGGGGGCACTGGTCACTCTGCATTGATGGGGCACACTGGTCACTCTGTATTGATGGGGCACTGGTCACTCTGCATTGATGGGGGCACACTGGTCACTCTGCATTGATGGGGGCACTGGTCACTCTGCATTGATGGGGGCACACTGGTCACTCTGTATTGATGGGGCACTGGTCACTCTGCATTGATGGGGGCACACTGGTCACTCTGTATTAATGGACACTGGTCACTCTGCATTGATGGGGCACTGGTCACTCTGCATTGATGGGGGCACTGGTCAAACTGCATTGATGGGGGCACACTGGTCACTCTGCATTGATATGGCACTGGTCACTCTGCATTGATGGGGCACCGGTCACTCTGCATTGATGGGAGCACACTGGTCACTCTGCATTTATGGGGGCACTGGTCACTCTGCATTGATGGGGCATTGGTCACTGGTCACTCTGCATTGATGGGGCATTGGTTACTGGTCACTCTGCATTGATGGGGCACTGGTCACTCTGCATTGATGGGGGCACACTGGTCACTCTGCATTGATGGGGGCACACTGGTCACTCTGCATTGATGGGGGCACTGTGGTCACTCTGTATTGATGGGGCACTGATCTCTGGTCACTCTGCATTGATGGGGCACTGGTCACTCTGCATTGATGGGGGCACACTGGTCACTCTGCATTGTTGGGGGCACTGGTCACTCTGCATTGATGGGGGCACACTGGTCACTCTGCATTGATGGGGCACTGTTCATTCTGCATTGATGGGGCACCGGTCACTCTGCATTGATGGGGGCACACTGGTCACTGCTAACTCTGCATTGATGGGGGCACTGGTCACTCTGCATTGATGGGGGCACACTGGTCAGTCTGCATTGATGGGGCACTGGTCACTCTGCATTGATGGGGGCACTGGTCACTCGGCATTGATGGGGGCACTGGTCACTCTGCATTGATGGGGGCAGTGGTCACTCTGCTTTGATGGGGCACTGGTCACTCTGCATTGATGGGACACTGGCCACTGGTCACTCTGCATTGATGGGGTCACTGGTCACTTTGCATTGATGGTGGCACTGGTCACTCTGCATTGATGGGGGCACACTGGTCACTCTGCATTGGTGGGACACTGGTCATTCTGCATTGATGGGGGCACTGGTTACTCTGCATTGATGGGGGCACTTTTCACTCTGCATTGGATGGGGGCATTGGTCACTCTGCATTGATGGGGGCACACTGGTCACTCTGTTTTGATGGGGCACTGATCTCTGGTCACTCTGCATTGATGGGGCACTGGTCACTCTGCATTGATGGGGGCACACTGGTCACTCTGCATTGTTGGGGGCACTGTTCATTCTGCATTGATGGGGCACCGGTCACTCTGCATTGATGGGGGCACACTGGTCACTGCTAACTCTGCATTGATGGGGGCACACTGGTCATTCTGCATTGATGGGGCACTGGTCACTCTGCATTGATGGGGGCACTGGTCACTCGGCATTGATGGGGGCACTGGTCATTCTGCATTGATGGGGGCACACTGGTCACTCTGCATTGATGGGGGCACTGGTCACTCTGCATTGATGGGGGCACTGGTAACTCTGCATTGATGGGGGCACACTGGTCACTCTGTATTGATGGGGCACTGGTCACTCTGCATTGATGGGGCACTGGTCACTCTGCATTGATGGGGGCACTGGTCAAACTGCATTGATGGGGGCACACTGGTCACTCTGCATTGATATGGCACTGGTCACTCTGCATTGATGGGGCACCGGTCACTCTGCATTGATGGGAGCACACTGGTCACTCTGCATTTATGGGGGCACTGGTCATTCTGCATTGATGGGGCATTGGTCACTGGTCATTCTGCATTGATGGGGCATTGGTTACTGGTCACTCTGCATTGATGGGGGCACACTGGTCACTCTGCATTGATGGGGGCACACTGGTCACTCTGCATTGATGGGGGCACACTGGTCACTCTGCATTGATGGGGGCACACTGGTCACTCTGTATTGATGGGGCACTGATCTCTGGTCACTCTGCATTGATGGGGCACTGGTCACTCTGCATTGATGGGGGCACACTGGTCACTCTGCATTGTTGGGGGCACTGGTCACTCTGCATTGATGGGGGCACACTGGTCACTCTGCATTGATGGGGCACTGTTCATTCTGCATTGATGGGGCACCGGTCACTCTGCATTGATGGGGGCACACTGAACACTGCTAACTCTGCATTGATGGGGCACTGGTCAGTCTGCATTGATGGGGGCACACTGGTCAGTCTGCATTGATGGGGCACTGGTCACTCTGCATTGATGGGGGCACTGGTCACTCGGCATTGATGGGGGCACTGGTCACTCTGCATTGATGGGGGCAGTGGTCACTCTGCTTTGATGGGGCACTGGTCACTCTGCATTGATGGGACACTGGCCACTGGTCACTCTGCATTGATGGGGTCACTGGTCACTTTGCATTGATGGTGGCACTGGTCACTCTGCATTGATGGGGGCACACTGGTCACTCTGCATTGGTGGGACACTGGTCATTCTGCATTGATGGGGGCACTGGTTACTCTGCATTGACGGGGGCACTTTTCACTCTGCATTGGATGGGGGCATTGGTCACTCTGCATTGATGGGGGCACACTGGTCACTGTTTTGATGGGGCACTGATCTCTGGTCACTCTGCATTGATGGGGCACTGGTCACTTTGCATTGATGGGGGCACACTGGTCACTCTGCATTGTTGGGGGCACTGGTCACTCTGCATTGATGGGGCACACTGGTCACTCTGTATTGATGGGGTTGTGGTCACTCTGCATTGATGGGGGCACACTGGTCACTCTGTATTGATGGGGCACTGGTCACTCTGCATTGATGGGGGCACACTGGTCACTCTGCATTGATGGGGGCACTGGTCACTCTGCATTGATGGGGGCACACTGGTCACTCTGTATTGATGGGGCACTGGTCACTCTGCATTGATGGGGGCACACTGGTCACTCTGTATTGATGGACACTGGTCACTCTGCATTGATGGGGCACTGGTCACTCTGCATTGATGGGGGCACTGGTCAAACTGCATTGATGGGGGCACACTGGTCACTCTGCATTGATATGGCACTGGTCACTCTGCATTGATGGGGCACCGGTCACTCTGCATTGATGGGAGCACACTGGTCACTCTGCATTTATGGGGGCACTGGTCACTCTGCATTGATGGGGCATTGGTCACTGGTCACTCTGCATTGATGGGGCATTGGTTACTGGTCACTCTGCATTGATGGGGCACTGGTCACTCTGCATTGATGGGGGCACACTGGTCACTGCATTGATGGGGGCACACTGGTCACTCTGCATTGATGGGGGCACACTGGTCATCTGTATTGATGGGGCACTGATCTCTGGTCACTCTGCATTGATGGGGCACTGGTCACTCTGCATTGATGGGGGCACACTGGTCACTCTGCATTGTTGGGGGCACTGGTCACTCTGCATTGATGGGGGCACACTGGTCACTCTGCATTGATGGGGCACTGTTCATTCTGCATTGATGGGGCACCGGTCACTCTGCATTGATGGGGGCACACTGGTCACTGCTAACTCTGCATTGATGGGGGCACTGGTCACTCTGCATTGATGGGGGCACACTGGTCAGTCTGCATTGATGGGGGCACTGGTCACTCTGCATTGATGGGGGCACTGGTCACTCGGCATTGATGGGGGCACTGGTCACTCTGCATTGATGGGGGCAGTGGTCACTCTGCTTTGATGGGGCACTGGTCACTCTGCATTGATGGGACACTGGCCACTGGTCACTCTGCATTGATGGGGTCACTGGTCACTTTGCATTGATGGTGGCACTGGTCACTCTGCATTGATGGGGGCACACTGGTCACTCTGCATTGGTGGGACACTGGTCATTCTGCATTGATGGGGGCACTGGTTACTCTGCATTGACGGGGGCACTTTTCACTCTGCATTGGATGGGGGCATTGGTCACTCTGCATTGATGGGGGCACACTGGTCACTCTGTTATGATGGGGCACTGATCTCTGGTCACTCTGCATTGATGGGGCACTGGTCACTCTGCATTGATGGGGGCACACTGGTCACTCTGCATTGTTGGGGGCACTGTTCATTCTGAATTGATGGGGCACCGGTCACTCTGCATTGATGGGGGCACACTGGTCACTGCTAACTCTGCATTGATGGGGGCACACTGGTCACTCTGCATTGATGGGGGCACACTGGTCACTCTGCATTGTTGGGGGCACTGGTCACTCTGCATTGATGGGGGCACACTGGTCACTCTGCATTGATGGGGCACTGTTCATTCTGCATTGATGGGGCACCGGTCACTCTGCATTGATGGGGGCACACTGGTCACTGCTAACTCTGCATTGATGGGGGCACTGGTCACTCTGCATTGATGGGGGCACACTGGTCAGTCTGCATTGATGGGGGCACTGGTCACTCTGCATTGATGGGGGCACTGGTCACTCGGCATTGATGGGGGCACTGGTCACTCTGCATTGATGGGGGCAGTGGTCACTCTGCTTTGATGGGGCACTGGTCACTCTGCATTGATGGGACACTGGCCACTGGTCACTCTGCATTGATGGGGTCACTGGTCACTTTGCATTGATGGTGGCACTGGTCACTCTGCATTGATGGGGGCACACTGGTCACTCTGCATTGGTGGGACACTGGTCATTCTGCATTGATGGGGGCACTGGTTACTCTGCATTGACGGGGGCACTTTTCACTCTGCATTGGATGGGGGCATTGGTCACTCTGCATTGATGGGGGCACACTGGTCACTCTGTTATGATGGGGCACTGATCTCTGGTCACTCTGCATTGATGGGGCACTGGTCACTCTGCATTGATGGGGGCACACTGGTCACTCTGCATTGTTGGGGGCACTGTTCATTCTGAATTGATGGGGCACCGGTCACTCTGCATTGATGGGGGCACACTGGTCACTGCTAACTCTGCATTGATGGGGGCACACTGGTCATTCTGCATTGATGGGGCACTGGTCACTCTGCATTGATGGGGGCACTGGTCACTCGGCATTGATGGGGGCACTGGTCACTCTGCATTGATGGGGGCAGTGGTCACTCTGCTTTGATGGGGCACTGGTCACTCTGCATTGATGGGGTCACTGGTCACTTTGCATTGATGGTGGCACTGGTCACTTTGCATTGATGAGGGCACACTGGTCACTCTGCATTGGTGGGACACTGGTCATTCTGCATTGATGGGGGCACTGGTTACTCTGCATTGACGGGGGCACTTTTCACTCTGCATTGGATGGGGGCATTGGTCACTCTGCATTAGTGGAGCACTGGTCACCCCCTTCTCTGACACACTGCTCCCCCACCCTGACACACTGCTCCCCCCTCTCACACACTGCGAGTGATGCAAGTATAGGGGGGAGTATGGGGAATGCATGGAGTGTGCTGTGAGTATAGGGAAATAGGGAAATTTTGTAGGTTTTTTATGTATTGGCGGGGGGGGGCACTCTGCATTGATGGGAGCACTGGTCACTCTGCATTGATGGGAGCACTGGTCACTCTGCATTGATGGGGCATTGGTCACTGGTATCTCTGCATTGATGGGGCATTGGTTACTGGTCACTCTGCATTGATGGGGCACTGGTCACTATGCATTGATGGGGCACTGGTCACTCTGCATTGATGGGGGCACACTGGTCACTCTGCATTGATGGGGGCACTGGTCACTCTGCATTGATGGGGGCACACTGGTCACTCTGTATTGATGGGACACTGGTCACTCTGCATTGATGGGGGCACACTGGTCACTCTGTATTGATGGGGCACTGGTCACTCTGCATTGATGGGGCACTGGTCACTCTGCATTGATGGGGCACTGGTCAAACTGCATTGATGGGGGCACACTGGTCACTCTGCATTGATGAGGCACTGGTCACTCTGCATTGATGGGGCACCGGTCACTCTGCATTGATGGGGGCACACTGGTCACTCCGCATTGATGGGGGCACTGGTCACTCTGCATTGATGGGGCATTGGTTACTGGACACTCTGCATTGATGGGGCACTGGTCACTCTGCATTGATGGGGCACTGGTCACTCTGCATTGATGGGGGCACACTGGTCACTCTGCATTGATGGGGGAACACTAGTCACTCTGCATTGTTGGGGGCACTGGTCACTCTGCATTGATGGGGGCCCACTGGTCACTCTGCATTGATGGGGCACTGTTCATTCTGCATTGATGGGGCACCGGTCACTCTGCATTGATGGGGGCACACTGGTCACTCTGCATTGATGGGGGCACACTGGTCAGTCTGCATTGATGAGGCACTGGTCACTCTGCATTGATGGGGCACCGGTCACACTGCATTGATGGGGGCACACTGGTCACTCTGCATTGATGGGGCACTGGTCACTTTGCATTGATGGGAGCACACTGGTCACTCTGCATTGATGGGAGCACACTGGTCACTCTGCATTGATGGGGCACTGGTCACTCTGCATTGATGGGGCATTGGTTACTGGTCACTCTGAATTGATGGGGCACTAGTCACTCTGCATTGATGGGGGCACACTGGTCACTCTGCATTGATGGGGGCACACTGGTCACTCTGCATTGATGGGGCACTGAACACTGGTCACTCTGCATTGATGGGGCACTGGTCACTCTGCATTGTTGGGGGCACTGGTCACTCTGCATTGATGGGGGCCCACTGGTCACTCTGCATTGATGGGGCACTGTTCATTCTGCATTGATGGGGCACTGGTCACTCTGCATTGATGGGGGCACACTGGTCACTCTGCATTGATGGGGGCACACTGGTCACTCTGCATTGATGGGGGAACACTGGTCACTCTGCATTGATGGGGGAACACTGGTCACTCTGCATTGATGGGGCACTGGTCACTCTGCATTGATGGGGGCACACTGGTCACTCGGCATTGTTGGGGGCACTGGTCACTCTGCATTGATGGGGGCCCACTGGTCACTCTGCATTGATGGGGCACTGTTCATTCTGCATTGATGGGGGCACACTGGTCACTCTGCATTGATGAGGCACTGGTCACTCTGTATTGATGGGGCACCGGTCACTCTGCATTGATGGGGGCACACTGGTCACTCTGCATTGATGGGGGCACTGGTCACTCTGCATTGATGGGGGCACACTGGTCACTCTGCATTGATGGGAGCACACTGGTCACTCTGCATTGATGGGGGCACTGGTCACTCTGCATTGATGGGGCATTGGTTACTGGTCACTCTGCATTGATGGGGCACTGGTCACTCTGCATTGATGGGGGCACACTGGTCACTCTGCATTGATGGGGCACTGAACACTGGTAACTCTGCATTGATGGGGCACTGGTCACTCTGCATTGATGGGGGCACACTGGTCACTCTGCATTGTTGGGGGCACTGGTCACTTTGCATTGATGGGGGCCCACTGGTCACTCTGCATTGATGGGGCACTGTTCATTCTGCATTGATGGGGCACTGGTCACTCTGCATTGATGGGGGCACACTGGTCACTCAGCATTGTTGGGGGCACTGGTCACTCTGCATTGATGGGGGCCCACTGGTCACTCTGCATTGATGGGGCACTGTTCATTCTGCATTGATGGGGCACCGGTCACTCTGCATTGATGGGGGCACACTGGTCACTGCTAACTCTGCATTGATGAGGGCACTGTTCACCCTGCATTGATGGGGCCACATTGGTCACTGGTCACTCTGCATTGATGTGGGCACACTGGTCACTCTGCATTGATGGGGGCACTGGTCACTCTGCATTGATGGGGCATTGGTCACTCTGCATTAATGGGGCACTGGTCACTCTGCATTGATGGGGGCACACTGGTCAGTCTGCATTGATGGGGGCACTGGTCACTCTGCATTGATGGGGGCACTGGTCACTGCATTGATGGGGGCAGTGGTCACTCTGCTTTGATGGGGCACTGGTCACTCTGCATTGATGGGGGCACTGGTCACTCTGCATTGATGAGGCATTGGTTACTGGTCACTCTGCATTGATGGGGCACTGGTCACTTTGCATTGATGGGGGCACACTGGTCACTCTGCATTGATGGGGGCACACTGGTCACTCTGCATCGATGGGGCACTGAACACTGGTCACTCTGCATTGATGGGGTACTGGTCACTCTGCATTGATGGGGGCACACTGGTCACTCTGCATTGTTGGGGGCACTGGTCACTCTGCATTGATGGGGGCCCACTGGTCACTCTGCATTGATGGGGCACTGTTCATTCTGCATTGATGGGGCACTGGTCACTCTGCATTGATGGGGGCACACTGGTCACTCTGCATTGATGGGGGCACACTGGTCACTCTGCATTGATGGGGGAACCCTGGTCACTCTTCATTGATGGGGCACTGAACACTGGTCACTCTGCATTGATGGGGCACTGGTCACTCTGGTCACTCTGCATTGTTGGGGGCCCACTGGTCACTCTGCATTGATGGGGCACTGTTCATTCTGCATTGATGGGGCACCGGTTACTCTGCATTGATGGGGGCACACTGGTCACTCTGCATTGGTGAGGCACTGGTCACTCTGCATTGATGGGGCACTGGTCACTCTGCATTGATGGGGGCACACTGGTCACTCTGCATTGATGGGGGCACACTGGTCACTCTGCATTGATGGGAGCACACTGGTCACTCTGCATTGATGGGGCACTGGTCACTCTGCATTGATGGGGCATTGGTTACTGGTCACTCTGCATTGATGGGGCACTGGTCACTCTGCATTGATGGGGGCACACTGGTCACTCTGCATTGATGGGGGCACACTGGTCACTCTGCATTGATGGGGCACTGAACACTGGTCACTCTGCATTGATGGGGCACTGGTCACTCTGCATTGATGGGGGCACACTGGTCACTCTGCATTGTTGGGGGCACTGGTCACTCTGCATTGATGGGGGCCCACTGGTCACTCTGCATTGATGGGGCACTGTTCATTCTGCATTGATGGGGCACCGGTCACTCTGCATTGATTAGGGCACTGTTCACCCTGCATTGATGGGGCTACATTGGTCACTCTGCATTGATGTGGGCACACTGGTCACTCTGCATTGATGGGGCATTGGTCACTCTGCATTAATGGGGCACTGGTCACTCTGCATTGATGGGGGCACACTGGTCAGTCTGCATTGATGGGGCACTGTTCATTCTGCATTGATGGGGGCACTGGTCACTCTGCATTGATGGGGGCACTGGTCACTGCATTAATGGGGGCAGTGGTCACTCTGCTTTGATGGGGCACTGGTCACTCTGCATTGATGGGGCACTGGTCACTCTGCATTAATGGGGGCGCTGGTCACTCTGCATTGATGGGGGCATTGGTCACTCTGCATTGATGGGGTCACTGGTCACTTTGCATTGATGGTGGCACTGGTAATACTGCATTGATGGGGGCACTGGTCACTCTGCATTGATGGGGGCACTGGTCACTCTGCATTGATGGGGGCACTGGTCACTCTGCATTGATGGGGGCACTGGTCACTCTGCATTGATGGGGCACTGGTTACTCTGCATTGACGGGGGCACTTTTCACTCTACATTGGATGGGGGCACTGGTTACTCTGCATTAGTGGAGCACTGGTCACCCCCCTCTCTGACACACTGCTCCCCCCTCTCACGCACTGCGAGTGATGCAAGTATAGGGGGGAGTATGGGGAATGCATGGAGTGTGCTGCGAGTATAGGGAAATAGGGACATTTTGAAGTTTTTTTATGTATTGGGGGGGACTCTGCATTGATGGGAGCACACTGGTCACTCTGCATTGATGGGGGCACTGGTCACTCTGCATTGATGGGGCATTGGTCACTGGTCACTCTGCATTGATGGGGCATTGGTTACTGGTCATTCTGCATTGATGGGGCACTGGTCACTCTGCATTGATGGGGGCACTGGTCACTCTGCATTGATGGGGGCACACTGGTCACTCTGCATTGATGGGGGCACTGGTCACTCTGCATTGATGGGGGCACACTGGTCACTCTGTATTGATGGGGCACTGATCACTGGTCACTTTGCTTTGATGGGGCGCTGGTCACTCTGCATTGATGGGGGCATTGGTCACTCTGCATTGATGGGGTCACTGGTCACTTTGCATTGATGGTGGCACTGGTCATTCTAAATTGATGGGGGCACACTGGTCACTCTGCATTGATGGGGTCATTGGTCATTCCGTATTGATGGGGGCACTGGTCACTCTGCATTTATGGGGGCACTGGTCACTGGTCATTCTGCATTGATGGGGGCACTGGTCACTCTGCATTGATGGGGGCACTGGTCACTCTGCATTGATGGGGGCACTGGTCATTGGTCACTCTGCATTGATGGGGGCACTGGTCATTGGTCACTCTGCATTGACGGGGGCACTTTTCACTCTGCATTGGATGGGGGCACTGGTCACTCTGCATTAGTGGAGCACTGGTCACCCCCCTCTCTGACAAACTGCTCCCCCACCCTGACACACTGCTCCCCCCTCTCACACACTGTGAGTGATGCAAGTATAGGGGGGAGTATGGGGAATGCATGGAGTGTGCTGCGAGTATAGGGAAATAGGGACATTTTGAAGTTTTTTTTATGTATTGGGGGGGCGCAAGTAGCTGGTCTTGCCTAGGGCGCAGAATAGTCTAGCACTGGCCCTGTGCTTAATGCGCCGCCATTGTTCATCCACAATCTTGTGAAACAAGTCTGGACAAGGGAACACCTTGCCTGATTTATGGGATTTTCGTGAGCCAAAAGATACCTGCGTACCTGGCCCTGTGTGGTCATCAGCCAATTTTAAAGTTTCCCACACTGAAACTATAAGGGCTTCCACCACTGCACGTTCCCGCGCATCGGCTGAGGAGGACAGGTCATCTTCTCCGTCAAAATGCGAAGACACTGACCCCTCAGGGTGGGCTATGTCTGCAGGGGCCAAATCTGCCTCAGAGTCTGAGGATCCCACCGATGGAGGCAAAGGCAGAGGGCAGTTGCGGCACACTGCAAAAGCAACCCAAGAGCTTTTGAAGGAAAAGAAATGGATTATTCCGCAATGGCCGAGTATATCACCTGATCTCAAACCAATTGAGAACAACTGAAGACAGCTGCAGTTAGAGCCTGGCAAAGCATCAGAAAGGAGGAAACCCAGTCTTTCGTAATGTCCATGGGTTCCAGACTTCAGACAGTCATTGCCAGTAAAGGATTCCCAACAAAATATTAAAAATGAACATTTTATTTATGATTAAATTTATTTGTCCAAACACAGCTGAGCCCCTAAAAATGGGGGGGGGGGGGGGACTGTGTATAAAAATGGTTGCAGTCCCTAAAATTTGTACTTTATATTTTTGTTCAACCCCTTGAATTAAAACTGAAGGTCTGCACTTCAAATTCATTTGAATTGTTTTGTTTTATTTTTATTCTGGTGGCATGCAGAGCCAAAAGTATGAAAATTGTGCCTGTGTTCAAATATACAGTATATGGACCTAACTGTATATGCGTATGTATGTATATATAGATATATATATATATCTATATATACATAAATACTGTATGGCAAGATGCCATGTTTACTGTCTTGGGGGGGTCTGATCGAGGAAGAAGGAAGTCAATAATCTTCCTTCTTCCGCCTCAGTTCTCCAGGGATTCTGTCTTCTCTCCCCGATTCTCTACCTCTTTGTCTGGTGAATCTGGGAGTGGGAATTCTGTCAGATCACTAGTGAAGCACAGAGATCGCAGCTTCATAAACTGGCCGTTTCCATGTCAGTCAATAACAGATTCTCTGTGTGTGGCGATGATCAGCAGGGAACATGTTGAGATGAGCTGCGACCATCAGGATTGCAGCTCATCTAGGTTTCATAAACGGACACCTTAGTCAGATTTCTCACCCTAGGAGTAGATGTTGTAATGGAGGTTGATACTGCCAGGAAAAAAAATTAAGCCTGCATTGAAAAAGGAAGAGACTGACAAGAGAAAAGTAGAAGAAAGATTCCATCTGACAAATTTTTGTTTTAGGGCTTAAATATAATAATGGGAGTAAGTTATCCCCATTATTTTGATTCTTAACTTCAAGTACCAAACCAAAAATCGAATATATTGCAGCTTACCAATTATCATTAGATTTGGTGGCTCCATTAGTTTTCCTTTTTTAGACTTCTTCCCTTTGTTTTCACCTGGTGATCTGCACAGTAACACACTTAGTGTATTAGAGCAGGGGTCCCCAAACCCCCGGGCCTGGTGCCAAAAAGGTTGGGGACCACTGTATAAGAGTGTTTCCAGTCTGGATGAAGGAGCACAGGGGCATCTTTTGATGGCAGCACTGTCAGTCTGCGGTGAGGGTAGTTTGAGATGTACTAGCAGATATTAATACACTAACAGATTGAAGCCAAACTCCAGCTAACACTTCATAATAAGATACAGCAACAGTTTTTTTCCTTTTGGGATAAATGTTTTACATAAATAAAATTGATCATTGTAAGCACCCCTGTCAGTGTTAAAGTATAACTAAAAGCAAAACTTTTTTTTAGTTTTGCAGAGTGAAGATGGATTAGAACACCTGTCAGGTTTTTATTGCTGTCTGCGCCTCCATTAAGGAGATTCACCCTCTCTAGTTTTAGCCCGCTGTCTGTTGAAAAGGGTCACAGGAGTGCAGAACTAACTTCACAAATGTGATCCACAGGAGAAGTACATTCTAATGAGCTTTGGCTGTACTTCTACTTTAATACCATTTTTAGCTTAATATGAGAGACCTGCTCTTCTAAACTGCAATAGGAGCTCTGCACTTTCCAGCTGTTGTTCCTGATTTAATACAGCTGCTTTTGTTCTTAAAGTATATCTATATATACAGTGGAGATCGAAAGTTTGGGCACCCCAGGTAAAATTTTGTATTAATGTGCATAAAGAAGCCAAGGAAAGATGGAAAAATCTCCAAAAGGCATCAAATTACAGATTAGACATTCTTATATGTCAACAAAAGTTAGATTTATTTCCATCATTGACACTTTCAAAATTACAGAAAACAAAAAAATGGCGTCTGCAAAAGTTTGGGCACCCTGCAGAATTTATAGCATGCACTGCCCCCTTTGCAAGGCTGAGACCTGCCAGTGTCATGGATTGTTCTCAATCATCGTCTGGGAAGACCAGGTGATGTCAATCTCAAAGCTTTTAAATGCCCAGACTCATCTGACCTTGCCCCAACAATCAGCACCATGGGATCTTCTAAGCAGTTGTCTAGAAAACTGAAACTGAAAATAGTTGACGCTCACAAAGCTGGAGAAGGCTATAAGAAGATAGCAAAGCGTTTTCAGATGTCAATATCCTCTGTTCAGAATGTAATTAAGAAATGGCAGTCATCAGGAACAGTGGAAGTTAAAGCAAGATCTGGAAGACCAAGAAAAATATAAGACAGAACAGCTCGCAGGATTGTGAGAAAAACAATTCAAAACCCACGTTTGACTGCACGATCCCTCCAGAAAGATCTGGCAGACACTGGAGTTGTGGTACACTATTCCACTATAAAGAGATACTTGTACAAATATGGTCTTCATGGAAGAGTCATCAGAAGAAAACCTCTTCTACGTCCTCACCACAAAAATCAGCGTTTGAACTTTGCAAATGAACATATAGACAAGCCTGATGGCATTTTGGAAACAAGTTCTGTGGACCGATGAGGTTAAAATTTAACTTTTTGGCCGGAATAAGCAAAGGTACGTTTGGAGAAGAAGGGGCACAGAATTTAATGAAAAGAACCTCTGTCCAACTGTTAAGCATGGGGGTGAATCAATCATGCTTTGGGGTTGTATTGCAGCCAGTGGCACAGGGGACATCTCAAGAGTAGAAAGAAGAATGGATTCAATAATATTTCAGCAAATTTTGGATGGTAACTTGATGCCATCTGTGAAAAAGCTGAAGTTAAAGAGAGGATGGCTTCTACAAATGGATAATGATCCTAAACACACCTCGAAATCCACGGGGGATTACATCAAGAGGCGTAAACTAAAGGTTTTGCCATGGCCTTCACAATCTCCTGACCTCAACATAATTGAAAATCTATGGATAGACCTTAAAAGAGCAGTGCGTGACAGACAGCCCAGAAATCTCAAAGAACTGGAATACTTTTGTAAGGAAGAATGGGCAAAGATACCTCAAATAAGAATTGAAAGACTCTTGGCTGGCTACAAAAAGCATTTACAAGCTGTGATACTTGCCAAAGGGGACAGTACAAGATATTAACTCTGCAGGGTGCCCAAACTTTTGCAAACGCCATTTTTTTTGTTTTCTGTTATTTTGAAAGTGTAAATGATGGAAATAAAATCTAACTTTTGCTGACATATTATAAGAATGTCTAATCTGTAATTTGATGCCTTTTTGAGATTTTTCCATATTTCCTTGGCTTCTTTATGCACATTAATACAAATTTTTACCTGGGGTGCCCAAACTTTCGATCCCCACTGTATCTCTTTTTTTCACACCATCTGTATTTACAACTGCTTAAGGGGCTTAGAGAGATAGAGGTGGAGAAATAGCCATACATTGATCTTCCCAGTGAATGGCTGTGAAGAGGGGCATGCCAGCAGAGGTCTGATCATTGGAGGACAGGCAGGCTGTATTCCTACCACAGCCTGACCATGCAGTGATAGATGTGCTGTCATGCCCAGCACGGTAAGTTTGAAATAGGAATGCAGGGGGACTGGCTGAATAACCAGATGATGCACACAAAGAAAGCAAAAAAGAACAGAATCCTTTTTTTTTTTTTAACACAAGTACATGGTACAGCAGACATATATCAGGAATATGAAATGTTGGATTAACATAATAAGTTCCCCTTTTGGAACAAGTTACATGTTCCTCCTGTTTTATGGATGGAACATGCAACATGTTCCAGCTCCTGCCACCAATTCCAACGATCTCCTGCCTCTGAGACAGTGGGCTGGAATCTTCTTCCCCAACCGCTGTCACTTTTTGAAAAGAATGCAGATGTGTGGGGCTTCACAGTTTCCTGCCAATGAATAAACTACAACTATTGTCATCCATCGCAGCTGATGGCTTGTAGTTCTCAATGAACTGGGAGGGCGCTGGTGAGCAACTTCGTAGTTCATTGATCTTCCTCCTCTCAAGTACAGTTGTGTTCAAAATTATTCAACCCCCCAATGCTTTAAAGGGTTTAGGGAATTTAGTGTACATTTGTAATTGTATTCAGAATGAAATCCTACAAGGACTTCTTAAAGAACCATATGCAACTAAAATGACATCAATTGGTTTTGTAATACAGTAGTAAATGTTTCTTTTGTGAATTCTTCATTGACCCAATTATTCAACCCCTTAAAGACTACCACTCTGAAGAACAGAGGTTCATTGAAGTGTTTTCAATCAGGTATTGAAAACACCTGTGGATGTCAGGGAGCAGCAATAAAGCCTAATAAGCACCAATTAGGCAGCTTTAAAATGACTGTGATACTCGGCTCCTTCTAGACATTTACTGGTGTGGTTACAAACATGGTGAAGTCAAGAGAATGGTCCAGGAAGACAAGAGAAGAGGTTATTACTCTTCACAGGAAGGGCAATGGCTATAAGAAGATTGCAAAGATGTTAAACATACCAAGAGACACCATAGGAAGCATCATTCGCAAATTCAAGGCAAAGGGCACTGTTGAAACGCTACCTGGTCGTGGCAGAAAGAAGATGCTGACTTCGACTGCTGTGCGCTACCTGAAGCGTAGAGTGGAGAAAAGTCCCCGTGTGACTGCTGAGGAACTGAGAAAAGATTTGTCAGATGTGGGTACTGAAGTTTCTGCTCAGACAATACGGCGCACACTGCGTAATGAAGGCCTCCATGCCAGAACTCCCAGGCGCACCCCCTTGCTGTCTCCAAAGAATAAGAAGAGTCGACTGCAGTATGCCAAAAGTCATGTGGACAAACCACAGAAGTTTTGGGATAGTGTTCTGTGGACTGATGAAACAAAATTAGAACTGTTTGGGCCCATGGATCAACGCTATGTTTGGAGGAGGAAGAACAAGGCCTATGAAGAAAAGAAAACCTTGCTTACTGTGAAGCATGGCGGGGGGGTCAATCATGCTTTGGGGTTGTTTTGCTTCTGCAGGTACAGGGAAGCTTCAGCATGTGCAAGGTACCATGAATTCTCTTCAGTACCAGGAGATATTCGATGACCTGAGGCTTGGGAGACGTTGCACCTTTGAACAGGACAATGATCCCAAGCATACCTCCAAGTCCACTAGAGCATGGTTGCAGATTAAAGGCTGGAACATTTTGGAGTGGCCATCACAGTCACCAGACTTAAATCCGATTGAGAACCTCTGGTGGGACTTAAAGAAAGCAGTTGCAGTGCACAAGCCTAAGAATGTGACTGAACTGGAGGCTTTTGCCCATGACGAATGGGCGAAGATACCCATAGATCGCTGCAAGACACTTGTTTCAAGCTATGCTTCACGTTTAAAAGCTGTTATAACTGTAAAAGGATGTTGTACTAAGTACTAAGATTGAATGTCACTTGGGGGTTGAATAAAACTGATAATGATGTGAGCACAGAAAAGACATTTGTGGTTATTTCATTATAAATGTTATGTTATATTTGTCTGACCTACACGTGCCTCTTTGATTTAATTGTAAGCAGGATGACTGAATGATCAAAATCAATGTCAAACTGGCCAAAACAATACATTTCAGTGGGGGTCGAATAATTTGAACACAACTGTAACTGCTTGCCCGTATTAGGTACGGGCAGACAGCTATCTTGAGAGTCTGCAGGAGCTCTGCATTGCACCCATGGTCCGCTGATCGTGGGTGCAATGCTCTGCAAGCTCCCTAAACGAAAAATAATAAATGCACATTTTTTTACCTGCAAAAAATGTGCATATATTACTTTTTAATAAAAAATTAACTTTTCCTTTAAATTACCTCACAATGAACTTTATGTGTTCTTATCTTATCTATATTTAACAGTTTCTCTCATTTTGTACTGGAAGAATTAAAGATAAAGTCTGCCACTTCTACATGGTGGCCTTTGGGGCAGATTTCTGAATACTTGATCCTGCTGCTTAGTAATGTCATTTTTATGGTTTTCATTTCCCAGTGCATGTGAAATGAAGCATGATTGGTTGTTATTAGTGTCATTTTTACTTTTTATTTAAATTATTATTATTATTTTTTTTTTTTACTCAAACAGTTCATTCTCCGATCTAATGCTTTTTTTTTGTACATCTGTTCGTGTTCAAAAATGTTTATATATAAATCACAGACATTACAGTCAACTGCACAAATAAACTCTAATAAGCAGCTACATGCTAGCTGGCATTATACATTGTGCACATCAATATTCAAAATGAATAACTACATATTGATTTTTTTTGCCATCTCACATATATATCATTAAATATTCAAATGAGTCAGTTATTGTCTTCATACCTTTATACATTTTGAATAGAACCCTAGCATTTGTCTACCAATTATCACTAGCTGGAGACTGATGTTGGGTAATTAATGAGCTTTGAATATGACACTGAATGCACTGCCTAATGAGAAGACTTTTATTCCATTTCAACAGGACACCTGATGCTTTGCGGGAATGAAAATGTGACTAGTACAAAAGACAAAAATAGAAACAAAATACATGTGACTGTAGACATTTCTTGCGATATTTAATTATTTTGTATACAGTACATGAATATGTTAAAGGCCATTCATATATTTACACTTCAGCCACGTGCAGGTGGTCCATATACAGCCTGGTACAATGAATGAAGAATGTAGGTCTAAACAAAACTCCAAATAGCAGTTTTGTAAGTCTAGGTATAAACTAGATGTTTTAGTGTTTGAAGCCAATGGAATGGTAAAAAAACAAGCTGGATACCTAAATTAGACACCCAGAATTATTTGTTGTCTATGCCAGTCTAAATATTGCATGTGAATAATTTGTGTATTCATACATAGCCAGCTGGAGTTTGAGGGCTTATTCTCCCAGATGTGACAGCTGCCAGAGAGGTAAACCGCAGCGGTTCAGGCTGTGGTAGGTAGTGTGGTGCATGATTCAGCGCACCACGCAGCTCCCGATTGTTTCACTGAACTTTATTTGAAATGTACAAAAGTAAACTTCGTTCATGTCACTGCACAGCAGTGCGATGCACTGTGCTGCTGTACAGTGACATGTGATCCCATACGGTGCACTGTGATAAAATGCAGCATTTCTGAATTTTATCTCAGCTCTGGGCTGCATTACAGTCTGAATGGGACACACAGAAAACAATTGTTTTCTGTTTGTCCTTGCAGTCACAGGCGCTTTACAATGCAGTAAACCCTCATTAACTGCACATAGTCTGAATTCAGCCTGAGTGGTAATATCCACAATTATTGTGAAGCTAGTTTACCGAGTACAATAACTCAAACTAAAATATACACACAAATAAATGAGCCAGAGCAGTATCAGTTTAAAGTCTAAATCAAGAATACAATCAGCGCAATCCTATCAAAGTTTAACAAAATAAGCATCCAAAAAGCTGATAAAATGCATAGAAATCCAGCTGCTAACACTAAATGTGTATTTTACTCCACATCAACATTCATGATGATCTAACAATGCTGCGCCAGAAAAAAAGTGTAAATCTTCAAAAACATTCAAATATAATTAATCAAAAAATTGTATCAAAAAGTAAAGTGCAAAGTATAAACCAAAAAATATTACTGTAAACGCATAAAGTGTATTATCAATTCACCATGGGTGATACTTTAGTTCAGTGCAGTGCCTGTGTGCCAGTTACTATAGAACCAGGACACCAAGGACCACTATTGTAACTGTGGTAAAACAACCCAAAACAACAATGTTTAAAGGTAATGGAAGACCTATTACTGACATATTTAATTTAATAAATTACAAGAAGGTTGCTCAACAAAAAAAAATACTTAAAGAATGACATGGTACGTTTGGGTCTTGGCTTGAGGTTCTTAGACCAGTCACAGGGAGGCACTTGTTTCAGTGATAGATTTGCCTTCCCATGTCATGACTGTCTCAGATTTAAATACATCTTTTCCCCAAATTATACATCTCCTGACTTTGGCTCTCAAACTGTAAAACGTGATTCCTTTTTTAAAGGAAAAATAATATTTCTAGCTGAGGATTGCCTGCATGCTTGAAAACGCAATAACCACTTTTACTACTTGCATAATATTATTTGTTCATTACCCTCCTACCTAATCTAATAATTGCTAATGATGCGGAGATTGGTTGCATTGTTTGTGAACTTCAGGCTTCAGGCTATGTATACCTTCCAAAGGACTCCAGGGCATGTTATTGCTCATCTGTAAACAATACACTGCCTAATAATTGGCTGTAAAATACATAGGCTGACACTTTAAGTCAGTGATCTGAAAAAGGTATGATGGTCAGAAATTTTGACCCCACTAGATACTTTCTTGCTTCAGGTTGGTGAATCAGAAAGTACTGCTGTTATAGGATCAGAACAAAAGCCGGGTAACTAGCATTTTCAAAAGGAATGCAGCATTCGCACCATCCATGTTTCTCTCATTACAGCTTTATTTTAAACAGTTATGCCATGGACAAAAGAAGGAGGCAAACTACTGCAGGTATGAAGGACAGGCACCTGGAGCTGCATCTAGGCACTTGCAGCAGGCTCCCAAACCTTAATTTCCCATATATCAGGCTCTTACACTTGTGGGAATTATCTAAGCTTGCCACAACCCCCCGTCCCACAAATTATTATTGACTATCCCTATCATGGATGGCTTCACTATCAAAAAGGAATGATCTGTAGGCTGTAACAGATGGTTCTCAATTTAATTCAATAAAAAATGTGTTAAATCTAGAGACAGATCAAAATCCTTGAGGTTAGAATAGCCACAGACATAATATTTTCATCTACTTACTTTTTCTGATGTATGTTTGGGTAAAAAATAGGCAATGTGTGTTAGAACACAATAAGAAATGTTTTCTCAGCTTTTCAAAAAAATAAAAATGAAAGTAGATGGTGGGAAAATAAGTGAAAAACCTTTTCTTTTAGCCATGAAATGGATCGTTGGCATGAGGCAGGAAAATCTTCAGTGTCATAGGTTTTAAAACGTGGCTCTTGTCGAGTGACAATTTTTTAACAACGTTCCTGAATTACAACCTAAAGTGGTAGTAAAGTCCTTTTATTGATATTATTTATACCTACAGGTAAGCCTACTTAAAGCGGAGTTCCACCCAAAAGTGGAACTTCCGCTTCAGCGAGTCCTGACCCCCTGACATGCCACATTTGGCATGTCATTTTTTTGGGGGGGAGCGGGTACCTAGTTTTGACAGGTACCCGCTCCCACTTCCGCTCGGAGCGCCGCGGCGCCCTGAACGGAAGTTCTCCTCTCCCCCTCCCTCCCTGCAATCTTCTGGGACACGTCAGAGGTCCCAGAAGATTGCCGGCCAATCAAGACGCGCAGCGCGACTCGCGCATGTGCAGTGGGTACCCGGCTGTGAAGCCGCAAACTGTCACAGCCGGGTGCCCACAGCAGTGATGCCGGCGCCCAGGGAGAGGATCGAGGCTTCGGGCGGCCGCATCGCTGGACCGCTGGACAGGTGAGTGAATGGCTGGAACTTCGCTTTAAGGGTATAGTGAATATCTATAGTAAATATATAGTAAACATGCACTATTTAGAGGATATTTACTTTAGTAGCAGCCCGTGACATCACCGCCGCCTGCGCACTGTGCTCTTAATGGATGACTTGCCATCCCTTGTCCTCTCTCTCCTGCAGCCTTGGTTACAGGACTATTCACAAGGTATCACATGAGCTCACACAAAAAATACAAACTGAAGTTCCTCTATAAGGGTGACTTTATTTACAGAATGCACATTATATAGAAAAAATATAGGACATTCCTTTTAAATAATGCATGGTAGGTTATTATGTTAGTATTTACAGAGTACCAGCCATTTGTTTCATTTCATTAATACTATGTACCCAGAGAACAAAGTATATATTATTACTATTATTATTATATAGGATTTATATAGCGCCAACAGTTTACGCAGTGCTTTATAACTTGAGGGTAGACAGTACAAATACAATACATTTTAATACAGTAGGAATCAGAGGGCCCTGCTCATTAGAGCTTACAATCTATATAAATTGCAATTGCATGTATCAAAAAACCTGTGCAAGGAACTTAACATGATTAGAAGTAATAAATCGATGCAATTAAATTCTGGGTCTTTGCTCTCTGTTAGGTGCAATGTGTATGCTATTCACACAGTATATTAAATGCACATACAGTTAAGTCACACAAAGTGGTCTATTACAATGCATTTAAGAACAAGGACCAATTACAGCTCTGAGACTTAACAAAGGACACTTAGCAATCCACTAACACTTTTCAGAATTATAAAAGGCCAGCAAAAAGGTCACAGTGAACGTGACTTATCTGAATAAATAAAGATTTAAAATAGCTATTTGCTTAAGACAGTTTTCTGTTGAGGAAAATTAATTTCTTGGTACTATTTTGCTTTCAAAAATGCCTCATGGTTAAATCAATATGGTATTTAGGAAGATTAATATTTTTTATATATTTTTTTAAGGCTGAATTCCAGACATATTTTTTGCTTTAGATAGAGTGAGTCTGAGTTATGGTATTTGTCAGGGAGTTTCTATTTCACATCCTGGCCAACAGATGTCAGTGCCACAAGGAGTCAAGAGAAAGCTCTCCACTGGGCATACAGAGTGGAATAAAAATATTTTTTTTTTTACAGTGGGTAAGAGCAAGAATTTCTTTGATAGTTTTATTGCTGTCTCCATTGGATAGATTTCCCCTCAAAATTTACTGGGGCAAGAACTGAGTCAAAATCTTTCTAAAAGGATCACATAAATGAAAACTTGGCACAGATTCTAACCCTATTCCAATGGTTTTAAGACTGAATAATTTAACCACTTGCCGACAGCCGCCTGACTATATACGGCGGCGGTCAGCCCCTCCCAGGCAAAGTGACGTACCGGTACGTCACTAGCCTGGGAGCGAATAGGGGGCGAGCGCGCACCACCGGAGGCGCGCTCCTGCCCCCGCTCGTACCCGAAGAAGCCGGCGCGTGTGACCGTGGAGTGGAGAGGGAGAAAGGCAGGCGGCTAATGTAAACAAAGCCGCCTGTCATTCTTCCCTGTGTAAAAGCACAGATCACTCGGTCCTGCTATGTAGGACCGTTGATCTGTGCTGTTACACACACAGCCACATCCAATGACAGTTAGAATCACGCCCCTAGGGACACACTTAACCCCTCCCTCTCCAATAAAGTTAACCCCTTCCCTCCCAGTGTCAATTTTACAGTAACAGTGCATATGTATAGCACTGATTACTGTAGTAATGTCACTGGTACCCCCAAAAGTGTCAAAATGTTAGTCAAGGGTCCGATATGTCCGCCGCAATGTCGCAGTCCCGCAAAAAAAATTGCAGATTGCCGCCATTACTCGTTAAAAAAAAAAAACTATAAAAATGACAAAAATCTTTCCCTTAGTTAGTAAACGCAATAACTTTTGCGCAAACCAATCAAAATACGCTTTTTGCGATTTTTTTTACCAAACATATGTAGCAGAAAACAAATTGGCCTAAAATGTTAAAAAATTTTGATTTTTACATTTTTTTTGGGGGGAATTTCATATAAAAAAATTAGAAAAATAGTTATTTTTGCAAAATTGTCTCTTTTTTTTGTTTATAGCGCATGATCAAAAAATCGCACAGGTGATCAAATACCACCAAAAGAAAGCTCTGTTTGTGGGGAAAAAAAGGACGTCAATTTCATTTGGGTAAAGCGTCGCACGACCGCGCAATTGTCCGTTAAAGTCATGCAGTGCTGAATCGCAAAATACCCCCTGGTCAGGAAGGGGGTAAAATCTTCCGGGGCTTAAGTGGTTAATAAAAATATTTTCTTTTCAATCATTAATTATAAATATAAAATAAATAAATAAAAAGACTAATTTAATCGTTTTTATATTATTCCATTAACAGGCCATGTGCCAGCTAAAAATAGTGTTTATTTTTTTCAACTTTTTCAAAAGATTCAGTAGGGATAATAAATAATACATGAATTAACTATTCTCACCAGCAGTAAAATCACAAGTACAAATACCCTCCAGTACCATTTTCTCAACCATACTGGAAAAGAGGCTTTTTTACATGCTGCAAGGTAGACAACGGAGAGTCTGTTTTGCTTGAACTGTGAAAGTCCAGTTTGGTGCTTCCCTCAGGATAGACTTTTGATAATATAATTATTAGGGCTTGGTTTACACTGCTGTGATACAACTTTGATCTGATTTCACTACGATTATGTAGAGCAACTTGGATGTGCAAAATAGTAAGGGACTTTTTTCCAAAATCATGCTGTGCTGAGTTGCAGTGATGTGAATTGGCACTGTTGAAAAAAAAATGTGATTTCCATTGTCATGCAATTCTGTGTCACTCAAGTTGCATCTGAAATTGTGCTAGTGTGAACAGAGCCTAAGTGGCAATCATCCACTACTGCTTAACTATTAAGTCAGCTGGTGTCCCCACTGCTAATAATGCTGCAGGTGTTTAATAATAATAAGAGAGCTTTTTAATATTAGGCCTCATTCACATGGCCGCAAAAAAACAGGTACAACCATTTTTAATTTTCAATCTTATTTTATTTAATTATAATAATAATAATACAAAAAGAAAAGTTGTGTGATTAATAGAATCAATAGGAACGTTATGAGGAAAAGCTGGGGGGGGGGGGGGGGGGACAACAGAGAGAAAGATGAGACGGAGAGGAGGAAGAGGGGGAAGTGGATCAAGAACAATTACAGACATAAACAATAAACACCACAAAACCATTCAAACCCCGAGTTCAGGAAAACTACCTGGAAAGGCATATTCTGGTATAAGAGTGCAAATGCAGTAATAGGGGATTACTCTAATCAGACACCCAACAAAGATGCTAAGAAGGTATGTGACAAACACATACATAAAATACCCAAAGAGAAAGCACAACTTTGCTGCTACAACCATTTTTTTTTTTTATGAATCTGAACACAGCTCCATTGTTTTCAATCAGACATTTAATTAAGTGCATAAACATGCATTGTATTCAGATCCTTACCAAAAATCAGAATCTGAGGAGTACAGAAGAAAAAGAACATGACAATTTTTATACAAATGGATCTACTTGCTGATCATTATGCAGGAACTTATGTTCCTTGCTTTAACTGCTTTGGGACCGCCCACCTGTATTGTACTGCAGACAGGCAGCTCTACAGGTACAGCACCGTACCTGTACGTCACTGCCTTCTTCTGGGTTCAGGGTGCGCTCCTCTACTGCCAACTCCTGCTTTAATTAGACAAAGCAGGATTTTGTCAGCAGGTCCTGATCAATGATTCATGGCCAGGACCTGCTGATCAGCTGAAGGGCTCGACAAATCCCAGGTGCCAAGTCAATTACCTCCTGGCCTCTGGGCTTTTGTCAGCCCATTCTCATGTATGAACAATTCCTATTGCCCCGACGCCCTGGACTTGCAATTCCGGACGAGGGGGCAGCTGGTTGCCAACCATGCAGTTGGCAAGTTCTGGGAGGACATCTACTGACACCTTCCCAGAACGCTACCCCCCTGCTCACCCCCAGGGCATGCATTAAGCGCACTCTGTGGTCGCTGTGTCGAGATACAGGGCCAATCACATCGGCCCTTTACCATGTGATCAGCTGTGTCCAATCACAGCTGATCACATTGTAAACAGACTTGCTGGTTATCGGCAGTACTATCCTCAAGTGTTGTAACAGCATGAGAAAAGCAGAGCCGGTAACCAGCAATTCTGACAGGTACATTTATACTGATAATCAGTCCTCTGACTACAAGTGCAGGCAATCAGTGTCCATCAATGCAGCCAACCAGTGATGTTAAGGACTTTGTCTTTGCATGTTCATCACAGAATATTGGTATCTGATATCAGTTTTGTCACTTTGTAGCACGGTGTATGCTATAATTTCATATAAGATACTGTAGATGTATATGATATTCTGTTGTTTTTATTTTGCACAGTAATTACTAAGGAAATTTTGTTATGTACTAGTTGAATTGTGACACTCTTCATCACAGACAGTGTAGCACTATATTTGATCCACTTTTACTTTAACCACTAGCTTTGGATGAGCTTTCCAGTGCAAGCAGCAGTGAGCACATGAGTTTGTATACATACTCACATCAGATAGCGTGAGACTATACACACAGTTTAGACAACCAGTGATGCTCATCAGTGCCTCCTCATCAGACCTGCCTCATCAGTGCACATCAGTGAAGAAGAAAAATGACTTATTCGCAACATTTTCTAACAGAAATTAAGAGACTAAGAAATGTTTTTGTTTGTTTAGCAAGAAATATAAACACGAGTGGTGAATAAATACCACCAAAAGAAAGCTCTACCTGTCTCAAAAAAATGAAAAAAAAAAATGTAATTTAGGTATAGTGTTGCATGACCGCGCAGTTGTCGTTCAAATTGTGACAGCGCTGAAAGCTATAAACTGACCTGGGCAGGAAGGGAGTAAAAGTGAAAGGTAGGCAGGTAGTTACCATCTAAAAAAACAAAAAAAAAAAACAAACTTTAGCTCAGCAGCTGAGCTAAAGTTTTTTTTTCTTCTTCACATACTGACACCTCTGTGTATTCTTCGTGTGTAATCCTCTGTTATGCATTTGTAAAGATACACATCAGGGCTACATAAAAGAAGTGGTTTTGTCGTTGAAAATAAAGCTTTGTTAGTTAAAAAAAAAAACTGTCTCCTTACTTTTTTAGCTGGCTTTTAGATTCAAAGCAAATTTATCAAGCCCGGGAGGGGTGTCCAATTACAGCCCAAAGCTTGCACAGAGGGAACAATCCCTTTGTTTCTTTTCCCTGCAAAGCAGGGAGAGGGAATGAATAGATTTTTAGTAAAAAAGCATCACATAAAAAATGCATTAACACTTATTAGTCACACACTCAACCCCCTTGATTACCCTGAGATGCTAACCCCCTTCCCAGCCAGTGCCATTAATACAGTGACAGTGTATATTATGATCATTGAATTAATGTCACTGGTGATGTCAGTGTCAGGCATTCAGTTCCCACCCAGGGTCAGGTAATGTCAGATTGCCCACTGCACTATCACAGTCCCACTATAAGTCGCGATCACTGTCATTACTAGTATTAAATAAAAAACAAACAAAATAAAAATTAATGTATATATAGAGATATATATATAACTATATATACACATACACACACAGTATATATACGCTATAGTTTGTAAACACTATAACTTTCACACAAACCAATCATTATACACTATGGATTTTTTTTTGGGGGGGTAAAAAAATAGGGGGGTACACCTGTGCCTATGGACCACCTCTAAGGTAAAACTAAGAGATAATAATATAATAAAAATAAAAAATATATATATGTATACGTATATGTGTGTACCACAAAGAATGTGTGTGTGTGTATATATATATATATATATATACATACAGTGGGTACGGAAAGTATTCAGACCCCCTTAAATTTTTCACTCTTTGTTATATTGCAGCCATTTGCTAAAATCATTTAAGTTCATTCTTCTTCCTCATGAATGTACACATAGCACCCCATACTGACAGAAAAACACAGAATTGTTGACATTGTTGCAGATTTATTAAAAAAGAAAAACTGAAATATCACATGGTCCTAAGTATTCAGACCCTTTGCTCAGTATTTAGTAGAAGCCCCCTTTTGATCTAATACAGCCAGGAGTCTTTTTGAGAAAGATGCAACAAGTCTTTCACACCTGGATTTGGGGATCCTCTGCCATTCCTCCTTGCAGATCCTCTCCAGTTCGGTCAGGTTGGATGGTAAACGTTGGTGGACAGCCATTTTTAGGTCTCTCCAGAGATGCTCAATTGGGTTTAAGTCAGGACTCTGGCTGGGCCATTCAAGAACAGTCACGGAGTTGTTGTGAAGCCACTCCTTCGTTATTTTAGCTGTGTGCTTAGGGTCATTGTCTTGTTGGAAGGTAAACCTTCGGCCCAGTCTGAGGTCCAGAGCACTCTGGAGAAGGTTTTTGTCCAGGATATCCCTGTACTTGGCCGCATTCATCTTTCCCTCGATTGCAACCAGTCGTCCTGTCCCTGCAGCTGAAAAACACCCCCACAGCATGATGCTGCCACCATCATGCTTCACTGTTGGGACTGTATTGGACAGGTGATGAGCAGTGCCTGGTTTTCTCCACACATACCGCTTAGAATTAAGGCCAAAAAGTTCTATTTTGGTCTCATCAGACCAGAGAATCTTATTTCTCACCATCTTGGAGTCCTTCGGGTGTTTTTTAGCAAACTCCATGCGGGCTTTCATGTGTCTTACACTGAGGAGAGGCTTCTGTCGGGCCACTCTGCCATAAAGCCCCGACTGGTGGAGGGCTGCAGTGATGGTTGACTTTCTACAACTTTCTCCCATCTCCTGACTGCATCTCTGGAGCTCAGCCACAGTGATCTTTGGGTTCTTCTTTACCTCTCTCACCAAGGCTCTTCTCCCCCGATAGCTCAGTTTGGCCAGACGGCCAGCTCTAGGAAGGTTTCTGGTCGTCCCAAACGTCTTCCATTTGAGGATTATGGAGGCCACTGTGCTCTTAGGAACCTTAAGTGCAGCAGAAATCTTTTTGTAACCTTGGCCAGATCTGTGCCTTGCCACAATTCTGTCTCTGAGCTCTTCAGGCAGTTCCTTTGACCTTATGATTCTCATTTGCTCTGACATGCATTGTGATCTGGAAGGTCTTATATAGACAGATGTGTGGCTTTCCTAATCAAGTCCAATCAGTATAATCAAACACAGCTGGACTCAAATGAAGGTGTAGAACCATCTCAAGGATGATCAGAAGAAATGGAAAGCACCTGAGTTAAATATATGAGTGTCACAGCAAAGGGTCTGAATACTTAGGACCATGTGATATTTCAGTTTTTCTTTTTTAATAAATCTGCAACAATGTCAACAATTCTGTGTTTTTCTGTCAGTATGGGGTGCTATGTGTACATTCATGAGGAAGAAGAATGAACTTAAATGATTTTAGCAAATGGCTGCAATATAACAAAGAGTGAAAAATTTAAGGGGGTCTGAATACTTTCCGTACCCACTGTATATATATATATATATATATATATATATATATATATACACAGTGCCTTGCGAAAGTATTCGGCCCCCTTGAACTTTGCAACGTTTTGCCACATTTTAGACTTCAAACATAAAAAGATATAAAAGTGTAATTTTTTGTGAAGAATCAACAACAAGTGGGACACAATCATTAAGTGGAACGAAATTTATTGCATATATTTCAAACTTTAACAAATAAAAAAAATGAAAAATTGGGCGTGCAAAATTATTCAGCCCCTTTACTTTCAGTGCAGCAAACTCTCTCCAGAAGTTCAGTGAGGATATCTGAATGATCCAATGTTGACCTAAATGACTAATGATGATAAATAGAATCCACCTGTGTGTAATCAAGTCTCTGTATAAATGCACCTGCACTGTGATAGTCTCAGAGGTCCGTTTAAAGCGCAGAGAGTATCATAAAGAACAAGGAACACACCAGGCAGGTCCAAGATACTGTTGTGGAGAAGTTTAAAGCCAGATTTGGATACAAAAAGATTTCCCAAGCTTTAAACATCCCAAGGAGCACTGTGCAAGCGATAATATTGAAATGGAAGGAGTATCAGTCCACTGCAAATCTACGAAGACCTGGCTGTCCCTCTAAACTTTCAGCTCATACAAGGAGAAGACTGATCAGAGATGCAGCCAAGAGGCCCATGATCAGTCTGGATGAACTGCAGAGATCTACAGCTGAGGTGGGAGACTCTGTCCATAGTACAACAATCAGTCGTATACTGCACAAATCTGGCCTTTATGGAAGAGTGGCAAGAAGAAAGCCATTTCTTAAAGATATCCATAAAAAGTGTCATTTACAATTTGCCACAAGCCACCTGGGAGACACACCAAACATGTGGAAGAAGGTGCTCTGGTCAGATGAAACCAAAATCGAACTTTTTGGCAACAATGGAAAACGTTATGTTTGGCGTAAAAGCAACACAGCTCATCACCCTGAACACACCACCCCCACTGTCAAACATGGTGGTGGCAGCATCATGGTTTGGGCCTGCTTTTCTTCAGCAGGGACAGGGAAGATGGTTAAATTGATGGGAAGATGGATGGAGCCAAATACAGGACCATTCTGGAAGAAAACCTGATGGAGTCTGCAAAAGACCTGAGACTGGGACGGAGATTTGTCTTCCAACAAGACAATGATCCAAAACATAAAGCAAAATCTACAATGGAATGGTTCACAAATAAACATATCCAGGTGTTAGAATGGCCAAGTCAAAGTCCAGACCTGAATCCAATCGAGAATCTGTGGAAAGAACTGAAAACTGCTGTTCACAAACGCTCTCCATCCAACCTCACTAAGCTCGAGCTGTTTTGTAAGAAGGAATGGGCAAAAATTTTAGTCTCTCGATGTGCAAAACTGATAGAGACATACCCCAAGCGACTTACAGCTGTAATCGCAGCAAAAGGTGGCACTACAAAGTATTAATTTAAGGGGGCTGAATAATTTTGCACGCCCAATTTTTCAGCTTTTTATTTGTTAAAAAAGTTTGAAATATCCAATAAATTTTGTTTCACTTCATGATTGTGTCCCACTTGTTGTTGATTCTTCACAAAAAATTACAGTTTTATATCTTTATGTTTGAAGCCTGAAATGTGGCAAAAGGTTGCAAAGTTCAAGGGGGCTGAATATTTTCGCAAGGCACTGTATATAGAAAATAGTGATTAGTATGCAGCCGCTAAAACCACCTCCTGCCACGGAGAAATGGATAAAATAAGAAAAAGAGGTGATAGCACCCCACGGTTTTGCGCTTGCAGATATACAAATGTGCAGACTAAAAGAAATAAATGAATTGTATATTATACCTCAATAAAAAAATGAGTGTAAAAATAAGCAATATAAATGTGAACTAATGTTAAATAAATAAGCAGTAGTGGAATCCCAAACACAATATTGACACTTATCCAATAGGTGACAAGCAAAATAATGACTCTAAATAAAAACAGATGATAATGTCCCTGTTAGGAACAACAATTAATAAATGTCCACAGAAGCCAGTCATAGGTACGCCTGTACAGAGTAATAGTATGCAGATATTAGCGTGCAGGGCTGTAGATCCATAGGACCCAGGAACAGTTCACAAAGGGTAGTGCTGGGAGTGAAAATCATTGGAGGGGAATTTATGTCTCAGTTGGACCCTGTAGTAGGTTTTTGCCACTGTCCCAAAAGATTCTAAAATTGTGGAGGATGTGGGTGCCTCAAACCCAGGTAAGGGGACTTTAAGGGCAAGAGTAGGTTAGAGAATAACGTTGTAAAAGAAGAAAATGTATTGATAATAATAATAGTAACAGATTACATATTAAAGATGGGATGACCCATAGACAATTGGTGTATGGGTAAAGCCCATAGTGTGAAGTCAGAAAAGTATGGAAAAATTGTGACTTGAAGACGGTGATAGAGATCTACCTATTTTGCTGTTTCTATTTTCCAGGTTGGGGATAAACAGAATCCAAAGCAAAATAAGGGAAAAGGATCTTGGGTATGATCCTAATAGGTCCTACGCGTTTCGGCCCGATGAGGGCCTTTCTCAAGGATAAATCACCAATTCTATAAAGCAATAATAGAAGTGTTATCATTTGATGCATAAACTCATAAGATGAAATTTATGCAACACAATGAAAATGATAATAATGACGATTAATAACATACATGTTTTTAAGCCCGAATGTTGCATGTCAATACACCTTTCTTTGATACTCAAACTGCAGTGGGAACCGTATGCTGCTAACAGGCGGCGTCACCCTCCTGTGTTGTGAACGAAAACAGAATGTTTATGGGAATTGAGTAGGGTTGATTTAGAAAAAAAAAAAGTGATAATAAAAATTACTTTACTTTTGCAAAGAACTGTGTGATCCTGGTGGATTTCGTCACAGTTTGCATAATGTGTCATCAGAGGCTTCAATCCGTTGACTGAGTACGTTTCTAAGAAAATATATGGTATATAATAATTTCTTGGTCAGCTATTGCATTTAAAATAATAGTGACAGTATTAATTTTTATGGTGTATATTTCAAATAAAGTATTTTTGTATTATTACTTGTGTATCCAGTGTTGAAAATCCTGGTTACTTCGACTTTTTGTTATATCAGCAAAAAGATGCAAACTGTAGGGGTAAAAGTATAAGTATAGGTGAAGTTCCCATTTAAATGATGGAACAGCGTTGTTTCCTTTTCCAGGAGCTGGAATGAAGCTTACCTAGTTGTCCACAGCAGAATCTACTTCCGTGACCTCACCGCTCCCTCTGTTGGCAGCAGAATGAGTGTCTGCGGACGTTCCCTGGCCTTTTATGTGAGCCGCCCATGCGCTCATTGGCTGTGCGGCATCACATGACACGGACCCATTATACTACCAGCCGAGAAGTGGAAGTGCGCATCCCCGGCGGCCCTCCGGTCGTGTCATAACGGCCGCCGACACGGTTTTAAATGGAGCATTGTTCCTCTGATGGAAATCGGAATGGGGTGCCAATCACCCTGCTTGTGCCCCAAGCACCCCGACCCTTGGATCGGGGTTATCCGTGCCGGGTGCAGTCTTAGAGTTTTAAAAGAATCGGTGTTGGCAAATCGGGCTGTACAATATATGCTCAATATTCAATCATATGTTTATAATACAAATGACATACATGATTACAATTTTCTCCGTTCCTAGGAACATACATAATATTATTTTGGTGTAGTTTTAACAGCAGTAAAAGTTTTGAGGTTTAGAAAGTGCACCGAATCGGTGCTTAGGTAAGTCCAGAAGGTGAACGATATGGTTAGTCTGATGTGTGCATTCATTGAAAAAACATAGGGGAGAGGACAAACATCTATATATATATATATATATATATATATATATATATATATATATATACACACAGGTTAAAAGGGAAAAATCAGGTGAACTTCGTTATGATGCCTTTCTAGACATTAGACCTTAATGGAGTACCAGTTGATCGCTATAGCGACCAGAAGAGTTTAGAGTGGGGAGGCGGAATTTGCTAGATAGGGACGGGCCAGAGATATATCTGAGCAGGGATACATCGGAGCGACCTATTTGTCTGGGGCTTGTTTTGAGCAAGGGGTGGGGATGACATATTTGAATATATGTGAAGACCCCGGGTATTATTTCCTCCTAGCAGAATCTGTTTTTCCAGAAGAGAACCCCGGAAGGAATGGGCGAAAACTCTGGGCCTCATTCAAACCTGGGGGATTGGTTGCCTTAAGGTGGCTTATCCATCGCATTTCTTTTTGTAGTAATACCTTGTTCCAATCTCCGCCGCGTATCGGAATGTGAATAAGGTCCAGGGCAAGGAACTTGACTTTAGGCATTTTATAGTTATGGTCGAAGGCCACGTGTCTTCCAAGTGGCACATAATAATTCCCAATCTCCATGGTGTGCATGTGTTTGTTTACCCTTCTTCCTAACTCTTGTCGGGTTTTCCCGATGTAAAAGGACCCACACTCACATAGCATCATATATACCACAGCTTTTGTACTACAATTACAAAAGTGTTTAGGTTTGAAAGGTTCACCGTTAGGTAGCGTAATTTCTATAGTTTTGCAGATGACCGGGCATTGTGCGCAATGTCCACACGGAAATGTTCCTTTTGTTTTACAGGGGTCTTTCCTGGGTCCCTCTTTATGTTCGCTTTTGACGAGCGTCTGCTTCAGAGAGCCGGCTTTTCGGAAAGTAATTGGAGGATAGTCAGGGAGTAGTTCTGAAATTGAGGGTTCTTCTTTGAGGATTGACCAATGTCTGGTTAGGATTTGTCTAATCTGTTTGTGCTCATTCGTGTATTTCATGATGATCCTTGTTGTTGGTTCTTTCTTCTGGTGGTCCTTAATATCCTTGAAAAGAAGTGTTTCCCTTTCTTTATTGTTCGCCCTGTTATAGGCCTTCCTTAATGTCGTCTTTGTGTACCCTCTTAGGAGTAACCTTTTTGTCAAGGCATTTGCCTCTGTTTGAAAGTCTTCCTGGTTTGTAGTTTCTTTTTAGCCGTAAAAACTGGCTGTAGGGTATCGAATTTTTCAATGGTGTTGGGTGGAAGCTGGAGGCGTGCAGGTTTCTATTCCCTGCCGTCTCTTTCCTGAATAAAGTTGTAGATATTTTACCTGCTGAGTTCTTTTGGATCCAAGTGTCTAGAAATGAGATTTTGTTTTTATCGTAGTTCATTGTGAAAAACATATTGTAACTGTTTCTATTCATTTCTTTGAGTAGATCGGCAATCATGTCTTCAGGTCCGCGCCAGACAATTAGTATGTCTTCTATGTATCGCTGCCAGATGAGGATGTTGTTTGAGATTTCCATGTGTTCTTCCTTCGCCAAGAATTCTTGTTCCCATATGCCTAAATATAAGTTCGCATATGAGGGGGCACAGCTAGTGCCCATGGCAACGCCACACGTTTGTAGATAGTAATCTCCGGAGAAGGAGAACACGTTGTGGTTTAAGATAAAGTTAAGAATGTCCAGTATGAAGTTGTTAAAGTCTTGATCGTGTTGGCTTCCTCTGCCAAGAGTTCTCTCTATCGCTTGTAATCCTTTGTTGTGTGGTATATTATTGTAGAGAGACTCTACATCTATCGTAACAAGGTAAGCATTTTCCGGTATGGTTAGACCATTTAGGATCCTCAGGAGATGCAGGGTATCTTTTGTGTATGATGGTAGTTCATTTACATATGGTCTTAAATGTGTGTCAATCACTTTACTTATTGACTCCGAAATATTCCCGTTCCCTGAGATTATTGGTCTTCCTGGTGGATTCTCCAGGTTCTTGTGAATCTTGGGTAGTGCATATAGTGTTGGTACTCTTGGGTGTGGTGTTCTGATGAATTCCCACAGTGTTTGGGAGAGAACGCCTTTATTTAGGGCTTTGTCCACTTTGATGTAGAACTCCTCGTTATATTTTTTATCATGATTGGAGCTATCTTTTTGTAGCATTTCTGATTTGAGAGAATGGTATAACACATGGTTTTGTATTTGTCGTTATCCATTAGAACGATATTTCCACCCTTGTCGGCAGGTTTGATAGTAATACTATCGTTTTGTTTTAGTTGCTTTAATGCCATTCTTTGTTTTTTTGTCAGATTTTGTTCAGTATTTTTTCCTTTCAGTTCTTCAATATCTTTTGTTGTTTGTCTCACAAAGAGAGCAATTGCTGGGTTTGAGGTCAGAGAAGGAAATTTACTTGATTTATTTTTGATACTTTGTATCTGTTGTGTTTCTTCTTCATCGTCGCTTTCGATGATTGTATCCAATTCCATTGGTTCGTCTAAGAAATCTGTGTTTTCTTGAAGAAGCAAATTGAAATCTCTTATGGCCCTAAACTCGGCCGCAGTTAGAGTTTGTGGTATCTGTTCCTGTTGTGGTTTCTTATGGTAGAGCGTTTTGAAGAGCAAGTTCCTGGTAAATAAGTTAATATCTTTAACCGTTTCAAACTTGTCCGTGCTTGTGTTAGGGCAGAATGATAGTACTAAAAGTAGGACTTCCTCCTGCTCTTTGGTCAGGGTGTGCGAAGACAGGTTTATGATGGTTCTTCCCTCCTCTCCTCTCGTCTCCTTTCCTTGGAGGCTGCTGGTGGGGGAGGTTTCCCGGCTTTCGGTTTGTGCTTCCCAAAAAAACCCGGTTGTGGTGTTGGGGCGTCACCCTTCTTTTTCATAGATCTAGTGAATATCTCATGGTGTTTAGTTGGTTGTCTACGTCCCTTCCCTGGCTGTGTTTCCAATTCTAGTTGTGAGAGTTCCTCTCTTTCATTTGCAGTGTCTCCTTTCCTATTTTCGTCTTCTCTTTGTGAGTCATAGTTGGTTGGTTTAGGTCTCTCCCTTCTCCTGTTTCTGCTCTCTTCTGTGCCAGAGGCATGTGAGGATGAGTCAGAGGAGTAATAGGGTGCTGATTTGTTGAAAGGTCTATTTCCAGGTTGGTTTTTCCGTGTTTGTCGTGTGTTTGCCCATTTGTAGGCTCTCCCTTGTGAAAACGCGTTTTTATCACGCCAGTATTTTCGCTCCTTCTTGCGAAGGATTTCTTTACTATGTTCCTCCAAGTGCGTTTTTAAGTTGTTTTCCTGTTCACTATAGATTGCAGAGGTTTTTAGAGGAGTTAATTGTTTGTATATCTTCTTGATATCGCAATCTAGGCTTTTTACCTGTCTTGCATATTCATCTTTTAAAAGGAGCATTAGGTTATGTGAACACTCGTTCAACGTGTTTTCCCAGTCCTTCTTCATCTGGACTGTAATATTGTCCATTGTGGGGAAGATTTGGATCCGTAGCCCAACCGGGTTGATATTTTCTTTTATATATCGTTGAAAGGTTTGGATATGCCAATAGAGGGCAGATTTGCGTTCTAGGTGTTTCCTCAAAGTAAAGAAGAGTGCTTTTATGTCTGAGTCCAGTTGTTCACTACTTTGGAAATTCGTTTGAATGCCTTGCATCAGTGTTTCCCATTCATCACCGACTAGGTTTCCAGTGTTGCTTTCTTCCTCTAGTGACATTTTCCTTCATGTGTATTCAGATCGCAGGAGGGATTTTTTTAGAGCTCCTTCTCTTATTAAGCTGTAGTTTAAAGACCACAGTTGGAAGGGATTAGTGCTCTTAAATGTAAATTGCCTGGTGCTCTGCTGAGTAGCTACCAGGAGATTCTCAGGGGAAATAAATGTATTTGGAAATATGGGTTCCAGAGACAAATGAGGAAGTGGATGTGTTATCCATCCGTTGCATGAATATATTGGAGGGGAGTTTATGTCTCAGTTGGACCCTGTAGTAGGTTTTTGCCACCGTCCCAAAAGATTCTAAAATTGTGGTGGATGTGGTAAGGGGACTTTAAGGGCAAGAGTAGGTTAGAGAATAATGTTGTAAAAGAACATTTATTGATAATAATAATAGTAACAGATTACATATTAAAGATGGGATGACCCATAGACAATTGGTGTATGGAAGTTAAAATCAAGGGACCACCGTTGTGCTCGGGGGGTGTGTTAGGAGAACCCACCAGAGGTGATGGATCCCCTCCTGCCCTACAGCAAGGGGGATCAGTCAGGCTAAGAGAAGCTTTCCTCCTCCAGACAATGTCTGCGATCTCCTTGATCCTCCCGCAGTTCCTGGTTGTGGATCCTCCTGTATATCCTTGGGTGCAGACTCCATGTGGTGTCAAATATCAAAAATATAAGGAAGCCTCATAGTCAAGTCCATTAAAAAATGTAAACTTTATTTAAAAAATTAAGGGTCAGTCATAAAAAATATACATACCAGAAGTGACAGACCATATAGATGATAAAACAATATATATTGAATAGAAAACATGAGTAGTCCACCCTGGAACGATGTGCACTCGGGTAGGGGAGCTAGGAAACGCCGGTTACCGCGTGCATTCCAATGAAGTGCTCCACTCTATCTAAAATGAAAAAAATGTTTTGCTTTTAGTTGTACTTTAATGATCAGTACATTATTTTACAGCTGTATTGCAGCTGCATGAATGAAACCTAATACACAGGCCAAAAGTTACTCTGTATCTGGGTCTTCACATAGAATCTAATGTAATGATTTTAACATAAATTACTAATTTGCATGTCTAACCTATCAGAGTTATTTAAAACGTGTATTTGTTTATTAGCAGTTAAGGACTGCTGCCCTATAGCAGATTTAATGCGGCAGGGTGGCCCTCCTGTGTAGACTCAAACACATGTATGTATGTATGTATGTATATATATATATATATATATATATATATATATATGTGCGTGATTATGCACTTCCCAGCCAGTATGTGTTGGTATGATGACTAGCCTCTAGATCAGCCTTTCTCATGCTTTTCAACACAGAGGAACTCTTGAAACAAATTTCTGGTCTCAGGGAACCCCTGCTAAAAATTAAAATTCTACAACTCATGACACATTAGTGTGACAGTCAGTGGGAAGAATGCTCCTTACTCTTGTCATCATTGGGAAGAATTACCCCCTTACAGATAGCTAAAAGGAACAATGGTGTCACTGGAACTTATCCGAGAGGCAGAAATTGCATATTTCTCAACAAACCCCTAGCAACCTCAGAAGGAACCCTGGTTGAAAAACCCTGCTCTAGATTGTTCTCAGTTCACCACTGTTAAGTATCCTTATTTACTCTAGATAGCCTCAATTGTTTGTGGTTCTTCTTATTTCTTATCCAGTTTATTATATAGTGGATAGTAGTTACGGTATACAGTGGTGATCGAAAGTTTGGGCACCCCAGATAAAGTGTATTAATGTGCATAAAGAAGCCAAGGAAAGATGGAAAAATCTCCAAAAGGCATCAAATTACAGATTAGACATTTTTATAATATGGCAACAAAAGTTAGATTTTATTTCCATCATTTACACTTTCAAAATTACAGAAAACAAAAAAATGGCGTCTGCAAAAGTTTGGGCACCCTGCAGAGTTAACCACTTGCCGACCGCCACAAGTACATATACTGCGGCGGTCAGCCCCGGCCAGGCAAAGTGACGTATGGGTACATCACTAGCCTGTGAGCCAATAGCGGGCGGGCGCGCGCCGCCGGAGGCGCGCTCCCGCCCCGGCTCGTTCCCTAACAAGTCCACGCGTGTGACCGGCGGACCCGATGTCCACCGGTCACTCGCGATCATTCGCTGTGAAGGGAGAAAGGCAGGCGGCTAATGTAAACAAAGCCGCCTGTCATTCTTCCCTGTGTAACAGCAGAGATCTAACGGTCCTGCTATGTAGGACCGTAGATCTCTGCTGTTACATCTAAAGCCACATCCCTGCACAGTTAAAAAAAAAACACGCCCCTAGGGACACACTTAACCCCTCCTTCCCCAATAAAGTTAACCCCTTCCCTGCCAGTGTCATTTTTACAGTAACAGTGCATATGTATAGCACTGATTACTGTAGTAATGTCACTGGTACCCCCAAAAGTGTCAAAAATGTCAGTTAAGGGTCCGATCTGTCCGCCGCAATGTCGCAGTCCCGCAAAAAAAAAAATCGCAGATCGCCGCCATTACTCGTTAAAAAAAAAAAAAAAGTACAAAAATGACAAAAATCTTTCCCTTAGTTAGTAAACGCAATATATAAAAAGGGCAACAAAGCAATATGTAAAAACATATAAGTGTGACCAGTAGCCCAAAAACTGGTGATAGGGTCACACCACCACAAATGTGAATAGTCCTTCTATTCAATAGTTGCACATGAGACCACAGAATAAGCAATCTTCAGAAAAAAAGTCCATCAAAACATCAGAATGTCCATCCATAAATAGGTGCATCAAACATGTGAACTTGATGGGATGTAGATTCGATAAGTAGATCTAGCGGGTCACCTCTTAACACCACCACCAAGCAAGCAAAGGGGAGTAGATCACACTCACCGACACTAATGGCTCAGCCACTCTCGTGGATAAGCAAAACACGCCAAATGTCAGCAATTCCACCATGGATAAACTCAAATGCTTTTCAAGATGAAAGAGGATCAGTGTACTCCGTAACATGTGGAAGAAACAAAGCACAAAGCCCCACTAGTGCAATACTGTATAAACACTTTATTAATTGTATCCACTAAAAAATAGCCACTCACATTTTAACATAATCAAAGAAGCATGTACACCATCATGGAGGATATACTGCACCGTTCGGGGACATTTCCAAGGCTCCACGCCGTGGTCCGTGCTCCTTCCGGGTCCGCTATGACTCCCAACAGTAGTACTGTGTAGTAAGTTGATTGATTGAAGCCGTCAGGTCACGCCCCGACTAGTTTCCTCCTTCCGACTTCATCACAGGGGGCGTGACACTGATGGCGCGGCGTCCAGCTAAATACACCGACCGCCCCACCTTTTAGGGAGGAGTCGGCGCGTCATCAAGCTTAATACCTACAATGCTTCTCACTTCCTGCAAGAGCTAATGTACACAAAGAAGAGGATGTACCCATACATACAAAGCTCTCTATTACATAGCACTTAGCAGCGAAACAAACTTACAGGTGTCACCCTTATCCATCCAAGACGTTTAATTGTACTGGCACCCCATAGATCCAGCACCCACCTCAAGGACGGGGATTAACACCTTCACTGCCGTGCGTGACAACACAGCATGATTTACCGGTGTCACTAGCAGGAAGTGATCTCAATAATCGATGATGCATTTGTAAAATTGTTTAGAAATTACAAATTACATCTCTTTACATTAAAACAATATTAAATATTGTGCAAATCGTGCTAACAGGATATATGAATTAGGGCTGCAACTAACGATTAATTTGTCTGTCGACTAATCTATCGATTATTTTTACGATTAGTCGACTAATCCAACGATTATTTAAATTTTTTCTTTTTTTGCTTAATCTAGTGTTCTTTCTTTGATTAGTTAAATAATCCTTTGAATAACTTTACAAAAAATGATACGTACAACTTCTAATATAATATTTCAACTTTTATTAAAGTTTTTCCAAAAAATACTTCAATGTGGTTGAAGTTTCAGTGGCAAAAATAAAATGTAAACAACACTTTAACATCAGGCAGGAATAATGCCATTAATTCAAAACCAAAAGCATTCAAAATGCCATATAAATTATAAAGCACTGCAGTGCTCAACAACACTTGTGCAACTGTGCAAAAATACAAGAGACACATAAAGTGCCAAACACTTTAGGGCATCAGGCATGAAAAATGCCATATCTGCCTAACACTTTAACTTCTTTAAACTACAAGTCAGCTCTCTGCCTTCAGGTAATCTTTTGCTGTATTGGCCATTATTTTTGGCCATTACTTTTGCACAGTGTTGAGCAGTGCTTTTGTTGGACTAGTTGGCTCCTTTAAAACTTGGTTACTTTTTAGGTATGTTTTCCATATACAGTGTTATTGTTGACCAGTATTTTTTTTGGTGTGTGTGTTACTTGTAAATGTAAAACATACCTAAAAACTAACATAGTTTTAAAGGCGCCAAGTCCAACAAAAAGCAAGCACCGCTCAACACTGTGCAAATTATAATGGCCAATACTGAGGAATGATTACCTGAAGGCAGCCAACAGCCATCTTGTAGTTTAAAGAAGTCCAACAATACAACCCAAGAGAGTGCAACAGGTACAGGTTGGGGGCCTGTACCTATAATATAGCATTGCAACGGAGGAAGGTTAGCATATCGACATGCTCTGCAGTTAGGCTTGCTCTTTTTTTAGTCACAATGTTGCCAGCAACTGGGAAAAGCCTTTCAGATGGGGTTGATGTTGCAGGCACACACAAGTAACTCTTTGCCAGCATGGCCAAGATGGGAAACCTCCCTTCATTTTCCTTCCACCATTTCAGTGGATTGTCTTCCTTTGGAATGGCCTGCTCACTAAAGTACATGTGTATCTCATTCCTCACAACTTCACTTGGATCTTGGATCTTGGATGTGACCAGTGTCATCCTCACCATTACTGTGGTGTTCATCTGAATCTGAACCGAGCAAAGAGTCCAACATAGACACTTGCCTCTTTTCTGAAAGTTTCATGTCTGGACTCAGTGCACTGGCTGACTGAACCTGTTCCTCACATTGACGTTGATGTGTTTGCTCTTCCTCATATCTTCTTTTCTCTTCAAGAGCAAGAGCTTAGACCTTGAGGTGAACTTTTAAACTATCCTCTGCTGCCAGGAATTTTAGCTTGCGGAATCTGGGGTCCAGGGCTGCTGCAATAAGACATATATTTTCTCCTCCGTCATCTCTGAATTTAGTTTTCCTCTCCCATCTTGTGGTCATCTCCTGTGCAGCAACATTTTGGAAAGCCTTGACTGCCGCTGTCTCGCAAATTGTGCTCTGTATGGATTTCTGAAGGCCTTTTACCAAAGGAGGTAGAGCGGAACCAGTCACATAGGACTCTCCACTCAAGAAAACAGTAGCACACTCAAAAGGCTTCAAGACTTGTTCCACTTCCTCAAGTAAGCTCCACTGATCATGTTTTAAATCCAGGAAGCGCTTCCCTCGTGGTGTGACATCAGGATCGGAAAGTGTGGCAGTCACAGGCCACCTCTGTTCAAGCAGGCGACTGATCATGTGTAAAGTACTGTTCCATCTTACGGATACATCATTTATTAGTGCATGATCAGGGGTACTCATTTGTTGTTGCTTTGCTTTAAGCTTTGTAGTGGCCAGCTCACTTTTTTTAAAATGTTCCACAAGGCACTTCGCAGCCCTCAGTGTCTTGCTGATCTGGGGATCCCTCAGGGCATGGTTGACAACTAACTGCAATGTATGACCAGCACACCTGAGAGAAGAGATGCCAGGATGCTTTTCTTCCAAAATACGCAGAGCAGCGACAACATTTGAAGCATTATCATGAACAACTGCAATTACATTGGCCATGGATATCTCAAACTTCTCAGCTGCTTTTTCCACCCAGTTAACAATGTTTTCAGCTGTGTGGCGATCTTCAAGTGGCATAGTGGTCAGATTGTAGGATGTAAGCTTCCAGTCTTCATTAATGAAGTGGCATGTGACACCCAGGTATGCCTCTGTGGCAATACTGGTCCATGCGTCTGTGGTGAGAGCTATTTTGGATATGACATCTTTGATTGACGCTTTCAATCTTTCAAAATTCTCCTCATATTTCCTCTCCATCAGCTTAGTGAAATGGGACCTGGAGGGAAGTGTGTATCCTGGGTAATTTGTGCTGATCATCTCACGAAATCCTTGACCGTCTACAATAGAAAGAGGTCTCATATCTTTTACAATCATGTTGAGTATGCTATTGGTAAGTGTAATGGCCACTTGGGGTGTGCAAGCAGTGACATCCTTTTTATGAAAGAAAAAATCTTGTACACAGCTTTGCCTCTTCCTGAGGAAAAACAACAATAATAATAATTAATAATATTAATAATTAATAACATTACCAATTTACACATCTATGAATGCTCAGCCTCAACGCTAACAATATAATTGTATTTTTTCTAGTAGAAGTTTGAGATATCCATGGCCAATGTTGTAATTAATAATGCTGCAGTGACAGTCAAAATAGCTCTCAGGTGTGCTGGTGGTCATGGTCAGATCATTGCACTTGTTGTCAATCATGACCTGAGAAATCCACGAGACAGACACTGAGGGCTGCAAATGCAAAATGCCTTGTAGCCCATTTAAGAAAAGTGAGCAGGCCCGGCCTAAGCAATCCTCAGCTAGCAATGCAATGCATTAATTAATATTGTTGAAATTAGTAGTACTAGTACTTACAAAGATGGCTCGTCCTTTGTGGTCAGTGCGCCAGGATGCTTTCTTCTGAGGTGCTCGTGCATAGCAGTTGTGCTGCGTGGTATGCCATTTCACTTTTGCAAAGGGAACAAAGGACCATTTTATTTGGCCTCTGCTGAAAGTATTCCCATACCCTTGACGACCGTGATCGGGCTCTCGCTCCCTTTTGTACTGGAACTGTGCTGCTGGAACTGCTGCTGGAAGCCTTTTGTGGTACTGGTACTCTGCTGCTGGACGTGGAACTGCTGCTGCTGCTGGCTCTTTCTCCCCCAGGATCAGATGTCGCCATTACCGCTGCTATGTTCCGCTATTTTAATGCAACTCGTGCGAGATGCGCGTGACGTCACGTCACGTGTTGACGCGTCAACGCTTTTCACGCACGTCGACAATTTTTTGTAGTCGACGCGTTGTGGCAGCCCTAATATGAATGTACATATACACATATCTCCATATACCACAGCATAAAATGTATGTACCATAACTAAAATATATATATATATATTAGGAGGTTAAAATACATATTGTAAAATACATACCGTATTTTTCGGCGTATAAGACGACTGGGCATATAAGACGACCCCCCTAATTTTCATCTACCAGTAATACTTATACTTAGGTTACCTTGGAGATATTATACTCGGCGTATAAGACGACCCCCCATTTTTGGGGGATTTTTTTGAGGTTCAAAAGTAGTCTTATACACCAGAAAATACAGTATTATAAAACCTCTAAAATCACTGCCGGTATATGATCATAAAATCCATAAAATCAATAAAATCATTAAAACATATGCCAGTATAAAATGGAGAAAAAATAAATAAGAGAATAAATTACCAAAAGGACAACTAAGAGTGATATTTTTTTGGGGTTCTGGACATGCTACAAAGCTGAAACTTCACAGGTACACTTTTTAGACTCCCCAGACACTAAATCCAAAAAAAAAGTCATGCCTGCCTCCAAAAATGCCCGATAAATGCCTGCAAGAAAAACGGCCAGGTGGAGAGAAGCCATATTCATGTGCTCATAAAAATTATAAGAAAAATGCTCTTTTTTTTCTGGTTCTGGACATGCTACAGAGATGAAACTTCACAGGTACAGTTTTTAGACCCCCCAGACACTAAAGACATGCCTGCCTCCAAAGAAGCCCAAAAAATGCCCGATAAATGGCAGCAAAAAAAAAAACAGGAAAGGGAAATTAGGTTACAACACATCATATTCTGATTGGCCAAATACAAAGTCATACAAAGTCGTCTCGCGTAAAATAATTCACAAGTCGTGCTGAAGTTGCGCCGAAGTCACGCCGAAGTCGCGCTAGAAGTCGCCCCTTATGAGGCGACTTTAGTGGTCGCGGCAGTGTGAACCGGCTCTAAATGTAAAACAAACAAAGATACACAGGAAAGATATACAGCAAATCAACATCGACCAGTACATTCGTAAATTGGGAAATCCATCATCCAGCTCCTGTGAAAAAAATGTGTTCCAGTGGGACAGTTTATTATGGGGAATATAAACTGCTTCATAAAGGATAAATTTAAAAAGGAATGTAGTTTTAAGGAGAGAGGATATCTGGAGAGAACTTTACAAACCACATACTATGAAGCAAAAAAAAAAAATAGGGGTTAGTTGTTAACTAATTTGGAGAAGCAAAGAAAGAAAAGTATTTAAATAATTGGACATTTTTTGACATAAGCAAATAAAATATATCAGATTTTTATCAAATACTGGCTGATCTTATAAAAAGATGATGATGATTTTTAAATTATATTAAAAAAATACCCAAGTATTACACATCATAGGGGAATAAACTTACAAAATAATTTGGTACACTGTACTTTTAAAACAAATAAAAGGAATAATGACAAGAAAAAAAACTGGCCACAAAAAATCCCAAGGGATCATACCATTGTGGACACTGGAAGGCATGTCGATACATGCCTATGAAAAAAAGTGTATAAATTGTAGACAGATCCTTCCTGTAATTGGATTACTATTTATGACCAAGTGCCTCTGTCCTTCTGTATGTGGGAAACATAATAAGGCAACCAAGAAGAAAGAATTTGGAACATACAGATGGCATTGATGTAAAACAAAGTAAACCTGTCCTACATCATATGTTGGAAAAACATAAGAATGGATAATTTACAACAGGCATGTCCAACCTGCGGCCCGAAACCACAGGCAATGCGGCCCACTGCCCCCTGACAATTATTATTTTTTGCTGGGGAGGAAGGAAGTCGAGTCGGGGCCTCCAACTAACTGTAGGCAGCCTCGGAGGGGGGGGGTTGAGCTGCCGGATTACAAGCAGATCGGGGGATCTCCTGCTTACCCAGCGGTTGTTGTCATAGGAAGCCCCACTTCCTGGACCGGCTCCTATAATAGACAGAACATTGGTGACTTCTATCATAGGAGCTGGTCCAGGAGGCAGGACTTTGTATGACAGCGGTCCCCGGGTGAGCGGGAGATCCCCGCTCTGTGTAATCCAGCGGCTCTCCTCTCTCTTCATTGCAGACTGCATTGGATGGGCACGCACTGGTGAGGCTGCATTGGATGGGCATGCACTGGTGAGGCTGCATTGGATGGGCACTGATCAGGCTGCATTGGATGGACACTGATCAAGCTGCATTGGATAGGCATGCACTTGTGAGGCTGCATTGGATGGGTATGATCAGACTACATTGGATGGGCATGCACTGGTGAAGCTGCATTGTATGGGCATGCACTAGTGAGGCTGCATTGGATAGGCATGCACTGGTGAAGCTGCATTGGATGGGCACTGGTGAGGCTGCATTGGATGAGCACTGATCAGGCTTCATTGGATGGGCATGCACTGGTTAGGCTGCATTGGATGAGCACTGATCAGGCTGCATTTGATGGGCATGCACTGGTGAGGCTGCATTGGATGGGCACTGATCAGGCTGCATTGGATGGGCACGTACTGGTGAAGCTGCATTGGATGGCACGGTTTAGGCTGCATTGGATGGGCATGCACTAGGCTGCAAGTGCCGTGCGATCCCCCGGCGGCCGCGGGATGTCTGCCGTCGGTGATAGAGCCGCTGCTTCCTGTATAGTTCCAGCTCTGTCACAGGCGAAGTGATATGAAATGACAGGAAGCAGCTGCTCTGCTCTCTACTGCAGCCGCTGCTTCCTCCAGCAGTACCCAACGTCATAACCAGCAGTACCCACACGACCAGCATTATCCGCCAGCAGTAACCGCACCAGCAGTAACAGCCAGCAGTCTGCAAAATAAGTAGAAAAGGTATGTGCATTAGTTTGTGTAAATTGTTGCAATATGTTTTTTAATAACCAGTTGTGTTTTGTCATAATATGTCATGTCCTTGTTTATACATGTATGAATAAGCACATGACATTTTCTGGCTGCCTAAGTCATATGTGCTAGGGGTGCAACTATCCCCCAGCACATAACTGTAGACACTGAGCTGTAGACACTGATCACTTCAAATCACTGAAGTGGTCATGGTGGTTAGAGTGTTTCTTTAAATCTCTCAGAAGACGTAAACCTCTGTATACTGATTGCATTTCAATTGATCATCCTCTAGTTGTGTTAAATTAGTGCAGGGGAAGGGGGGCGTGGCTCGGCGCGGCGCGGGAAGGGCGTGGCAGCGTTTTATTGCTTATATACCTTAACTATAGTATAATTTTATATGCTGCCCGAGAAAATTTCTCTACATTCAATGTGGCCCAGAGAAGCCGAAAAGGCTGGACACCCATGATTTACAATATCAGGGTCTACAAGGCCTTAAAATGAACCCCAGAAAAGAAAATATGGATAAAAAGTTTTTGTGGATGGGTATTTAACTTCGTAATCAATAAGTCCCACTGATGCTAATGTAAACTTTACATACCTCCCTTTTGTGCAAATAATGTAGTAGTATACGTTAAAAGGAAAAATATTGACCCGTTTTGACAATATACACAGTATATACACATATATACACATATATATATATACACAGCTGCAAGAAAAAGTATGTGAACCCTTTGGAATGATATGGATTTCTGCACAAATTGGTCATGAAATGTGATCTGATCATCATCTAAGTCACAACAATAGACAATCACAGGCTGCTTAAACTAATAACACACAAAGAATGAAATGTTGCCATGTTTTTATTGAACACACCATGTAAACATTCACAGTGCAGGCGGAAAAAGTATGTGAACCCTTGGATTTAATAACTGGTTGAACCCCCTTTGGCAGCAATAACTTCAACCAAACGTTTCCTGTAGTTGCAGATCAGACGTGCACAACGATCAGGAGTAATTCTTGACCATTCTTCTTTACAGAACTGTTTCAGTTCAGCAATATTCTTGGGATGTCTGGTGTGAATCGCTTTCTTGAGGTAATGCCACAGCATCTCAATCGGGTTAAGGTCAGGACTCTGACTGGGCCACTTCAGAAGGCGTATTTTCTTCTGTTTAAGCCATTCTTTTGTTGATTTACTTGTATGCTTTGAGTCATTTTCCTGTTGCAACACCCATCTTCTGTTGAGCTTCAGCTGGTAGACAGATGACCTTAAGTTCGCCTGCAAATGTCTTGATAAACTTGGTAATTCATTTTTCCTTTGATAATAGCAATCCATCCAGGCCCTGACGCAGCAAAGCATGCCCCCACCACCATACTTCACAGTTGGGATGAGGTTTTGATGTTGGTGTGATGTGCCTCTTTTTCGCCACACAGTGTTGTGTGTTTCTTCCAAACAACTCAACTTTGGTTTCATCTGTCCATGGAATATTTTGCCAGTACTGCTGTGGAACAGCCAGGTGCTCTTGTGCAAACTGTAAACATGCAGCAATGTTTTGTTTGGACAGCAGTGGCTTCCTCTGTGGTATCCTCCCATGAAATCCATTCTTGTTTAGTGTTTTACGTATTGTAGATTCGCTAACAGGGATGTTAGCATTTGCCAGTGACTTTTGTAAGTCTTTAGCTGACACCCTAGGATTCTTCTTCACCTCATTGAGCAGTCTGCGCTGTGCTCTTGCAGTCATCTTTACAGGATGGCCACTCCTAGGGAGAGTAGCAGCAGTGCTGAACTTTCTCCACTAATAGACAATTTGTCTTACCGTGGACTGATGAACAGCAAGGCTTTTGGGGATACTTTTATAACCCTTTCCAGCTTTATGCAAGTCAACAATTCTTAACCGTAGGTCTTCTGAGAGCTCTTTTGTGCGAGGCATCATTCACATCAGGCAATGCTTCTTGTGAAAAGCAAACCCAGAACTGGTGTGTGTTTTTTATAGGGCAGGGCAGCTGTAAAAAAACACCTCCAATCTCATCTCATTGATTGGACTCCAGTTGGCTGACATCTCCCTCCAATTAGCTCTTGGAGATGTCATAAGTCTAGGGGTTCACATACTTTTTCCACCTGCACTGTGAGTGTTTACATGGTGTGCTCAATAAAAACATGGCAACATTTCATTCTTTGTGTGTTATTTGTTTAAGCAGACTGTGATTGTCTACTGTTGTGACTTAGATGATGATCAGATCACATTTTAGTACCAATTTGTGCAGAAATCCTTATCATTCCAAAGGGTTCACATACTTTTCCTTGCAGCTGTATATATATATATATATATATATATATATATATATATATATATATATATATACACACACACACACACACAGTATATATATATATATATATACATACATACATACATACATACACATACATACAGGACAAAAAAGATAAAGTGAAATCTCAAAGTAAGCAGCTGTTGCTGGGTGATTCAATCATAAGAAGTGTGGAGCTTAAAGAAAATGGTTTTGTGAGATGTCTCCCTGGTGCTACTGCTAGACGAGATAGAAGACGTATTATTAATATTGTTAAGCAAGCAAAGCAGGAAGGGGACGTGGATGTTCTTGTCCATCTAGGGACAAATGACCTGGCTTGCAATGAAGTGTCAGAGGTGAAAAAATCTTTTATCACACTTGGTAATGACGTACAGGATTTTGCATCCACAATTTCATTTTCTGAAGTTCTGCCTGTGCATAATGTTCAGAATGAAAGGCAGAGGCGCATAAAGGAGTTCAACATATGGCTTAGTAAATGGTGTCAAGAGCAAGGATTTGGCTTTGTTTCTCATGATAGCTCTACTTGGAATAGAAAGGAACTGTACAAAAAAGATGGTTTGCATCTTTCTCTCAAAGGAACAAATGTACTTAGTGAACAACTCCAAGAATTTGCGAAAGAGTATTTAAACTAGGAAGGGGGCGCAAAAGAGTGGAAATACAAGAGTCCAATTGCCCCCCGAAACAATGCCAGAACAGGTCAGAAGCACAGAGGTTAAGAAATGATAAGCTCAGAGTCCTGTCCACAAATGCTCGCAGTTTAGGTAAAAAAATCAATGAACTTGGGTCAATAATGGCATCTGAGAATGTAGATTTAGTGGCTGTTACGGAGACATGGTTTAATGAAAGAAATGACTGGGACATAACCATACCAGGGTACTCTTTATATAGAAAAGACAGAGAAGGCAAGAAAGGAGGAGGAGTGGCCCTGTATGTGAAAGATAGCATTAAATCTAACCTAATACAAGTTGGTGAGGCCAACATAGAGTCAGTTTGGGTTACGTTGCAGTTTGCTAATCATGCAGTAACTCGTGTAGGTGTGATATATAGACCACCTGGTCAAGTTAAAGAACTAGATGATCTACTAGTTGAAGAAATAGCTAAAATGACAATGAAAGGAGAAGTTATCATTATGGGAGATTTCAATCTTCCAGATATAAACTGGAAAACCAAAAAAGCAAGTTCTACCAGGAGTACAGATATTCTAAATTCCCTACTGGGGTTGTCTCTGCAACAAGTGGTTGAGGAGCCAACCCGGAGGGAGGCCATTTTGGATTTGGTATTCACAAATGGGGATTCGGTATATGATGTCATTGTAGGCGAAACCTTGGGATCTAGTGATCACCAGTCAGTGTGGTTTAATATAAGAACTGTGAAAGAGTCACACCACACAAAAACAAAAGTTTTAGATTTTAGAAAAACAGACTTTTCAAAAATGAAATTAGTCATAAATGAGTCCTTATCAGACTGGAACAGATTACATGGAGTCCAGGAGAAATGGGACTACTTAAAAGGTGCATTATTGAAGGCAACAGAAAATTGCATTAGACTTGTCAGTAAAAGCAAAAAAAGGAAGAGACCACTGTGGTACTCAGCAGAAGTGGCCCAAATCATTAAAAATAAAAAGCTAGCATTTTGTAATTATAAAAAAACCCAGAGCAATGAAGATAAGGAAATCTACACGATTAGGCAGAAAGAGGCCAAGCAAGTTATAAGAACTTCTAAAGCGCAGGCAGAAGAAAAACTAGCTCAGTCTATGAAAAAGGGGGATAAGACATTCTTCAGATATATAAATGAAAAAAGGAAATTAAAACAAGGAATAACTAAATTAAAAACAAAGGACGGAAGGTATGTAGAAGAGAATAAAGGGCTAGCCGACTGCCTTAATGAATACTTCTGTTCAGTTTTTACAGAAGAAAAAGAAGGACCTCCACTTGAAAGGATGACTAATGAATCATTTGATGCATGTGTCTTTACAGAGGAAGACGTTCTAAGATTGCTGTCTAAAGTGAAGACAAATAAGTCACAGGGTCCTGATGAGATACACCCAAAATTATTAAAAGAGCTTAGTGGTGAGCTGGCAAAACCATTAATAGATTTATTTAACCAATCATTAGTAACAGGAGCCGTCCCGGAAGATTGGAAATTGGCAAATGTCGTGCCCATTCACAAGAAAGGTAGTAGGGAGGAATCGAGCAACTATAGACCAGTGAGTCTGACATCAATAGTAGGCAAATTAATGGAAACCCTATTAAAGGATAGGATTGTGGAACATCTTAAATCCCATGGATTGCAAGATGGAAAACAACATGGGTTTACTTCAGGGAGATCATGTCAAACAAATCTTATAGATTTTTTTTACTGGGTGACTAAAATAATAGACGGTGGAGGTGCAGTAGACATTGCATATCTAGATTTTAGTAAGGCTTTTGACACTGTCCCACATAGAAGACTTATCAATAAACTGCAGTCATTGAGCATGGACTCCCATATTGTTGAGTGGATTAGGCAGTGGCTGAGTGACAGACAACATAGGGTTGTAGTCAATGGAGAACATTCAGAACAAGGTCATGTTACCAGTGGGGTACCTTAGGGATCTGTACTGGGACCAATTTTGTTTAATATCTTCATAAGTGATATTGCAAAAGGCCTCGATGGTAAGGTTTGTCTTTTTGCTGATGACACAAAGATATGTAACAGTGTTGATGTTCCTGGAGGGAAACGCCAAATGGAAAAGGATTTAGGAAAACTAGAAGAATGGTCAGAACTCTGGCAACTGAAATTTAATGTGGATAAGTGCAAGATAATGCACCTGGGGCGTAAAAACCCAAGGGCAGAATATAGAATATTTGACACAGTATATATATAGTGCCTTGCGAAAGTATTCGGCCCACTTGAACTTTTGCCACATTTCAGGCTCCAAACATAAAGATATAAAACTGTAATTTTTTTAAAAGAATCAACAACAAGTGGGACACAATCATTAAGTGGAACGAAATTTATTGGATATTTCAAACTTTGCTAACAAATAAAAAAATGAAAAATTGGGCGTGCAAAATTATTCAGCCCCTTTACTTTCAGTGCAGCAAACTCTCTCCAGAAGTTCAGTGAGGATCTCTGAATGATCCAATGTTGACCTAAATGACTAATGATAATAAATAGAATCCACCTGTGTGTAATCAAGTCTCCGTATAAATGCACCTGCACTGTGATAGTCTCAGAGGTCCGTTTAAAGCGCAGAGAGCATCATGAAGAACAAGGAACACACCAGGCAGGTCCAAGATACTGTTGTGGAGAAGTTTAAAGCCAGATTTGGATACAAAAAGATTTCCCAAGCTTTAAACATCCCAAGGAGCACTGTGAAAGTGATAATATTGAAATGAAAGGAGTATCAGACCACTGCAAATCTACGAAGACCTGTCCATCCCTCTAAACTTTCAGCTCATACAAGGAGAAGACTGATCAGAGATGCAGCCAAGAGGCCCATGATCACTCTGGATGAAATACAGAGATCTTAAGCTGAGGTGGGAGACTCTGTTAATAGAACAACAATCAGTCGTATACTGCACAAATCTGGCATTTATGGAAGAGTGGCAAGAAGAAAAGCCATTTCTTAAAGATATCCATAAAAAGTGTTGTTTAAAATGTGCCACAAGCCACCTGGAAGACACACCAAACATGTGGAAGAAGGTGCTCTGGTCAGATGAAACCAAAATCAAACTTTTTGGCAACAATGCAAAACGTTATGTTTGGCGTAAAAGCAACACAGCTCATCACCCTGAACACACCATCCCCACTGCCAAACATGGTGGTGGCAGCATCATGGTTTGGGCCTGCTTTTCTTCAGCAGGGACAGGGAAGATGGTTAAAATTGATGGGAAGATGGATGGAGCCAAATACAGGACCATTCTGGAAGAAAACCTGATGGAGTCTGCAAAAGACCTGAGACTGGGATGGAGATTTGTCTTCCAACAAGACAATGATCCAAAACAAAGCAAAATCTGCAATGGAATGGTTCACAAATAAACATATCCAGGTGTTAGAATGGCCAAGTCAAAGTCCAGACCTAAATCCAATCGAGAATCTGTGGAAAGAACTGAAAACTGCTGTTCACAAATGCTCTCCATCCAACCTCACTGAGCTCGAGCTGTTTTGCAAGGAGGAATGGGCAAAAATTTCAGTCTCTCAATGTGCAAAACTGATAGAGACATACTCCAAGTGACTTACAGCTGTAATTGCAGCAAAAGGTGGCGCTACAAAGTATTAACTTAAGGGGGCTGAATAATTTTGCACGCCCAATTTTTCAGTTTTTTATTTGTTAAAAAAGTTTGAAATATCCAATAAATTTAGTTCCACTTCATGATTGTGTCCTACTTGTTGATTCTTCACAAAAAAATTACAGTTTTATATCTTTATGTTTAAAGCCTGAAATGTGGTAAAAGGTTGAAAAGTTCAAGGGGGGGCGAAGTTCATGGAAAGTTCATGTCCTTTTACAAAATGCCTTACAGAGAGTCTTGAAATTTTCAACAGATATCTTTGTATTTCTTTTAAATCGTAAATAAGTGGTACGTGGACATCTCATCAGATAAGAGTCATTTTAGCCAGACACCAATAGTTACTGATGGCCAGTCTCGCTTGTAATCTTATTTGTATTTTAACAATGGACAATAGTCCAGTGTATTCTATTAGGTTCATTTAAACTATATAAGTTTTAAAGATACATTATATCGCGTGTAAGAAAATATGAGTAATAATTATACGTATATGTATACATACATATTTAGAAATGCTCTGGGTACCATACTTTCGGTTTATATTATTGCTAAATAAGTATACTTTTCTTTTTAAGTGTTAGGACATATGTGTCTTGTAACTAATTACTTAATTTTAAGGCATGTGGTAGAAGTGTTTATGTAAGTTTGTGTTTAAGTTTTTATGGCCATATAGATCTTCCAATCTAGACGCAATGTCTGACAGCATATGACATGGTCAAATAATTTAAGGCTTTTCACTAGCCAAGAGGTCGGGATAGGTCATCAGATAACAATAGTATTGTATGTTTTATACTGAATCTAATAAGCAATACGATACTGCCCCCTTTGGAGATACTACTAAATGCAGTCTCGGGGGAACTCAGTATTTTCCAATAAATATATATATATTGTATTAATAATTATCTTTATAAATGGCTTTACCAGATCCAATTCCTGCCAAGATATGTGATGGAGATATTAGATGGACATCTATGTGTATGTACTGAGAGTATGGACAAGTTTTTGTGTTGTTTTTATGATTATTTCTTAAATGAAAGAAATCATCATTTAATTTTAATATACAAAATATTGGGTTAATACTAGAGGCGTGCCAATGACATCACCAGTTAATGGATAAGATATCCTAACCAATGGGGATAATGTTCCTCCTTTTGGGTTTAACTTATGGTAATTTTAATGGTCCTTTGTTCAATACAATATAAAAAGGAGAACCCAGATGTAATAGGACACATTACATTACTGACAACATTCATTACACCTACAACACACACACTACTCACATCCATCTATATACTCATCTATACATACTCCATCTTGCTCCATCATTTATCTGAAACTTTGAGGGGTGCCAAACGAAACATCTCCCTAACTGGCCACCATTTTAAGAAGGCATCCATCTTAAGAACTCTGGTAACGACCATTTAAGCTAGCAGCCATCTTAAGTGTGGTAAATATACCTTGCTGTTAATTTGATTATTATTCAATATTGTTCATTTCCTTCCTTATATGTTTTATATTGCATATTTAAGGGTAATGAGATTACAATCCCAGCCGTATAAACCATAGAAGATTTTTCTCTAAAAAGCTGATTTTTGTTGTTATACATTTTTATTAATATCAGATTTAGCGCAATATTTGCGATTTTAGTCTCCCGTTTTGCATAGCTTATTCTCACTCCATCTGCATTGGAGTGACTGTCGGCTGCGCAATTCGCAGACGATTGTGGTCTGATTATATAGAACACTTACCTATGGTTTATGCTATACCTGGAGAAAAGGTAATCTTGCTTTATTTTTACTTTCATTATTGAGCTAAACATCACATTGCATTTATCGTTTTAAGTTTGTATTTTATGTAGAGTTATCTTTTTGTGTCATTTCCAGTTTGATCATATATTGTGAATACATGTCTTGTGAATAAATATTCTTATATATATTCCTTACTATAGACTGTTTTCACTAAGATTGGTATATGCTTTTAAAAAGAAATTAATCGATTAAAAAGAATTTGTTACATATTGATTTGTGGAAATAAGTTGAGATTCTCCTACCTTACAGATCTTTGCTTATTGACATAAATAGACACTGTTATATTCAGAGCAGTATAAATATTCTGACAACAGACTTTTAAAAATGTTTGCAAGTGTATGAAAAAAGGAAAAACCGGAGTATCACATTGACATAATTATTTAAACCTTTTCCAACAACACTGGAAATTTATCCCAGGTTTCTCCCATTGTTGAGATGTTTCTACACCTTGATTGGAGTCCACTTGTGGTAAATTATGTAGATTGATTGGACGTGATTTGGAAAGGAATACACCTCTCTGGAATACACCTCTCTATAAAAAGGCCTCACAGCTGACAATACATACTGTATCAGAGCAAAAGCCATGAGGTCAAAGGAACTACCTGCAGAACTCAGGGACAGTGTTATTGCAAGGCATAGATCTAGGGAAGGCTACAAAAAATTCTTCTGCACTGAAGGTTTCCAAGAGCACAGTGGCATCCAAAATTCTGAAACCAGGACTCCAAGAGCTGGTTTTGTTTAAAAAATATACCAGAGGGTATATTCCCCGCGCCTAATGGTATGTAGGGATGATAATATAATTGTGTAATATTAACCACTTTTTTTTTCTCCTCTATTGAGTTTTTTTCCTTTCTCTCACCCTCACTCACATTTAGTCAGGATCCTGTTCCTGGAGGACTATGGGAGATGCGGAACCGTGTCCTAGATTCAGAAGGAGTTCACTTTTCTGCCAACGGTCGTGCGGGTCATTGGTTCAGCCCTGGCCTTGCAATTACGGCAGTGCCCCTCCATATGGGGACGAGCCCGCGAAGCTTAGGTCTTCGCAGAGGGAGTCTCAACGCCTTAACGCCCGCCGTTGCTAGCTCCCTCCTTTGGCTGCCGGGACCTCCACGGGGAGGTGAGAGGTCATCCGTGCGATGGTGTGATCCCACGACTGACTGGACAGGTGAGTGTTTGGTCCGATACCCCCCATGTCCCTGGGACCCTTGAGGGGGTTATGTGGTGGGCGCACTATTTACATGGTATAGGCAGAGAGTGAGCTCTGCGGGATCCCGTACGGCTGATTCCGGCCTCCCTTTCCTGCCCTTCCCCCTACCTTTGGTGGGCTTGTGTGGATTGTGTGTGTATGTGTGGGGGCTTAGTGAGGCCTAAACGATAGTCCTCTGTAATGACCAGGCCGCAATTCGCATCGTGGTTGGCGCCGTTTTTGATGAACGAGCGCCATCTTGGATGTGGGCAACGTGCTGCGACATCAGCTACGATAGTTGCTATGAGGTTTCTGTGGGCACCGTTAGTTTATGGCTCTGGGCATAGGCCGTTGGGGGCGTGCGCTCACTCCCTGTGTCCGCAGTTGTCTTAGACGGCGGCATGTAACAGATACCGGACCCCTTGCGGGGGTTTTATTATCTTTGAACCCTTTTCTTCCACTCACCCACTGATATTCAGGGGTTTTGGCTGTCAAGGGGTCCCATTAAAATCTTTTTGCACGTGGCGGGGGGCGCTAGTCGCCATTTTGAGTGACAGTTTCTCCTTTGCTGCGTTGCCATAAGGGCCTCATAGATCCCCTATATATATATATATATATATATATATATATATATATATATATGTATATATTCCCCACAGTCATAGTGGAGGCTCCGTGTGCATCTGGAGCCCCCCTCCCGGGGTTTTTATCTTTTTTATTTTTTTCATTCATGTTGGTCGCACCTGCAACTTTAACATCAAGCATAAATCGTTCGCTATCTGAACGTTTTTCCCCAGATTAAATCGGCCATGCCCTCCCAGTCTTCTGACTCAGCCTGAACGGGTTGCCACAGACATATGTCCCCCCTGAGGGGTCCCTGTCTCCATCTTTCTGAGGATGGGGAGGATGAGCTTCCCTCCCTGATGGCGCATGAACGTGCCGTGATATATTCCCTCACAAGCACCATTGCAGAGCCCCAATAACCTTGATGAGGAGTTATCTCCATGGTCAAGCAAGTGATCCGTCTTCGGTTCCCGAAGAGCACGGTAGCCGGGTCAGGTTTTTTCCCTGTCCTGGGGAGTTCCGCGATACGGTTATCGGCCAGTGGGTAGTATGTTACATATGCTGGTGCGCATGTGTCTAGCCCCCTAAGGTGGACCAGATCATCCTTAGGCTAAATAATTACACAGTGCTACTGGTGGAGATTTCCCTGGTACTCACAGATCCAGCGGATAGACACATGGAAGCTTGGTCCCGCCATCTTAACTCGTTGGCGGGCTCCCTGTTTATAACCTGTGTTTGTTTCAGTAATGGCATTTCAGGCTCTAACGACATGGCTATAAGCGCTTCACGGCATTCTGGAAGCGGAACTGTTTTCTCCGGCTATCCTTGGTGTGGTGGACCGGGATGCTATACCAGCATGCACTTGTGGCGGCCCTAGCTAAGGGCCGATCATTGCCCGGCTGTGGGCCATTGGTATCGCGATTCGTCGCACCATTTTGGGTTTAAAAGTTGGTTGGTGGACCACGCTTAGTGCCGTATGTTGGAGTTCATCTCTTGGAGACACTCCAGATGACATGGTTATGGATAAGAGTACTCTTCTACCCCAGGCCGTGATGGATAAGCTTCCCCGTAACAGGACCAGGTGGTCAGTCTAGCTCGTATGGCCTAACTGACAAGGTGCCTGACTTTGGAGCAGATTATGCTGTTCAAAGTGCTGTGGTCCGGCAAGCCCAAGACCAGTTCACTTGGTTCGGCGACACAATCCATCTCTTCATGAAGGGACACCCTCACCCGTAGCAGGGGTGAGGGGACGTCTGAGTGGTTACAGGAACCCTGGTTGTCCAAGGTTCAGGATAGGTGGGTTCACAAGCTGATTCGCTCGGGATGCAAGATCGGGTTTTCGATCCTTCCCTGCAGACAGGTTCTTTCTATCAAACCTCAGGTTGTCGCCAGACCGCCTCAAAGGTCTCCGGGAGGGCAGTGCAAGTCATGCTCGCCCAGGGAGTCAATGTACCAGTACCTGTGCAGGACAGGTTTCGGGGTTTTTACTCCAACCTATTCACTGTCCCCAGACAAGAGGGGAAAGTGCGTCCTATTCTGGATCTGTAGTCACTACCCCGCTATGTGCGGGTGCAGAAGTTCCGAATGGAACCTATCAGATCCGTAGTGGCGTCATTTAGTCCAGGGGACTTTCTAGTCTCCACTGACTTGAAGGATGCATGTCTCCACATCTCTACTTTCAAGGGTCACCAGCGATATCTCCGCTTCACAGTAGCGGGGGAGCATTTTCAGTTTGTGGCGTTGCCCTTCGGCCTCGCCTCGGCTCACGGAGTCTTCACAAAAGTTTTGGCCCCTGTCTTAGCTTTAATGCGCTTAAAGGGGATCTCCGTCCTTGGTTATCTGGACGACCTCCTGTTAAGGTCCAGCTCAGCTGCCACCCTGTCGCAGGATCTGTCAGTGACAATCCAAATGCTTTCAGGAGTTTGGGTGGACCGTGAACTTCCAAAAATCGACACTGACACCGTCAGTGCGTATTTAGTATCTGGGCATGGTCCTGGGCTCTGCCCAGGCTCGCGTGTTTCTCCCGGAGGACAAACTTCGGGTTCTACAGGAAGAGATAAAGTCCCTCAGAGACAAGGATCTTGCCTCCCTGCGGACCTGTATGCGGTTGCTGGGTCGGATGGGGTCGGCCTTCGAAGCCGTTCCGTTTGCTCAACTTCACACCAGATCTCTTTTTTTTTTTTTGAATAGAAAATAGGTTTATTTGTGCTGTATAAATACAATACAAAATACAAAAACACATTAACACGTGAATTTCACACTTGTGAAACACTTAAAGTGAATTTAGTGAAACAAGGTATACCTTCACCATACAAAAGAAGAGGTACAATGATACAATGTTATAAATATCTCACTCAGCAGCACCCCGCCCTGGTAATATAATCGATTACACCCTATCTATGAGCATTAATCAAACAGTCATATCCATACCCCGACCCCACTGCCTCCCCCCATCCCCCAAGGACTTCAGAAAAAATAAAATCACAAAAAATGTATACATTAAATGTACGAGTACTCGCTAACCACAGACTCCAGATTTTATCAAATTTCTTGGGACACCCCCTGTGTTTATAAATCAACCGTTTATAACGAAGAGCAGAATTTATTTCCGCGATCCAGTCCTGAAGAGTAGGGACTGATTCCTGCATCCACTGTCTAGCTATAAGTTTGCGAGCGCTAAAAATAGATTCCTAAAGAAAAATGATGAGAAATTTGTCAATGTCACAGTCAGGGAACAAACCTAACACACAGGGTAAAACATCCAACTGTAAGGGGGAGCCCATATGATCATGCAAAAACGTAATAACCTGTGTCCAGTAGGCCTGAATTTCCAGACAAGACCAAATGAGATGTATAAACGTACCCAGTTGCAAGGGGCAACGAGGGCAGGAGGAGTTGTATGACCGCCTATATTTCGATATTCTGAGCGGAGTAAGATAAGCTCTATGCAAGATGTACAGCTGAGTCACACGCTCTGAAAGTTTGGGCGAAGCCAACCTAGGGACCACCAAGATTTCGTCCCAATCCATCTCATCCAGGGGAGCCGTATCCACAGCCCAATGAGCCTGTATCCGGGTCACTGTAAGATCCTGGTACCTGCGGTACCCTTCCAGCCTATTATTTGTACATTACGTTCCACCATATAGATAGGTGGAACGCATCTAGTACCTGTCCCATTAAATTCCATGACCTCATCAGTGAGTGCCGCTCTGAGCGGCTATTTCAACCGCCGGCATTCACTCACATGTGTTCGTGCAAACCGCTTGCTACAGCATTACCTAACGCTGCCGAATCCTCCAGCTATTCCCTAATACCTGGATTGACCGAAGACTTGCTACAACATCTTGTATCTCGCTACAAGATCTTTACCTCACCGCCGGAACCCTCTGCTTACAACCCTACCAGTGATAAGTACCCCACAGGGGAATACCTTCCTAATCTACTTTCACTACTACTCTGCTTACTAAAGACTATTGCTACTCTAAGAACTATACTGTTACATCTAACATCTGCACCGCTACTTAGATTGCAAGCTCTTGAGCCTATTACCATCTTGTCACTGCACTAGCCTAGCATCTCCTGTACACTTCATCTGCTCTTCACTACCACCTGTTACCTGTACATGATTGCTATCCTAAGTGCTTACTATCACCATCTGTTACCTCTTACCATTGCTATCACTATCCACGCCTGTCCCCTCAGTATCACCTCTATACTTTCACATATAAACATATCACTCCAGGAACATCTTTAATGAGTGTCTGTGTTTGTGTATGTGCTTGCTGAGACAGGCTGATGCACAATGATGAGTCTTGAGAGTTGGATATGGTAGTTCAACACATCTCTACATGACTACTGAGTGTAACTTCCGCAGCTGCAAATCCACACCACACAAATAAACGCCGGAGCATTAAAGATTGCACGAACCCGAAAAATGGATTCAGCGGAAATAGCTACACATGTGATACAACTATCACAAAAGGTAGATTCATTAATTCTTTCACTTACTGAAGTGAAAAATAAAAACCAGACCTTGAGACAGCAGATAGCCCGTGTTTCACAGCTCACTGCTGCCCAACCCCGTGAGCCCAAAATAAACCCTCCACAAGTGTTTACGGGTGATCGGAAAAAATTCAGTGAATTTAAAAACGCATGTCAATTGCTTTTTAATCTAAAACCTCGTACTTACACTACAGACCAATTAAAAGTCTGCACCACTATATCATATATGTCAGGTGATCCACGGGCTTGGGCAGTCTCTCTTATTGAGAAAAAAGACCCTCTTCTCAACTCCTATCCTACGTTTTTAGCAGAGCTCTCTAGCCTATATGAAGACTCTAATAGGCAGAGTACTGCTGACAGCCAATTGAGGGCTTTAAAACAAGGAAGGAGACCTGTTGAAGATTTCGTAGCAGAGTTCAAGAGATGGACCCTTGATTCAGGGAGGAATGATGCATCTCTGCGAACCCAGTTCAGGCTTGGGTTATCTGAAGCCATAAAAGACGAGCTCGCCCGAGCGGATTTACCTGGCACCTTGGATGCCTTGATACAACTTAGTATCAAAATAGACAGACGATTGCGAGAGAGGAAGGCTGAGAAAATGGGAATCCCATTACCCAACCCTTCTCGGGAGTCGTCCTTCGATCCTACTCCTATGGAGGTAGGAACCATCCGCCCACCAATATCGTCTACTGAAAAGGCCAGGAGAAGAACAGAAAATCTCTGTATGTACTGCGCCTCCGCCGAACATTTGATAAGCGTTTGTCCCCTTGTCCACAAGAAAAAGGGTGAGTGTTCACAGGTCTTGCTGGGGGGATTAACGACTTATTTTACTAATCCCTATCTCTATTTGTTTGATCCTACAGTGGGACCAAATTAGGATCACCACCAAGGCCATGATCGACACAGGATCTTGTGGGAACTACATTGACACTAGTTTTGTTGCTTTAAATAAATAAAATATCTATTATTTCAAAACCCAAACCTGTCTCTGTTAGTTTGATTAACGGTATTCCGTTATATTCTGGTCCAATTACCACTCAGACACAAGCACTCCTTGCTACTGCTAACGAGTCTCATGTTGAGACCACCACGTTTGATGTGTTACCCTCACCACATTTTCCCATTATTTTGGGACTTCCCTGGTTACATATACATCAACCAACTATTGATTGGAAGACACGGTCCCTAACCTTCCCTTCTCACTATTGCGAGACCACGTGTAACCTCCAATCTCAAAAGAAAATCCTGTCCATGGTGTCAGAGGAAATTACACCACCACCATGCTATCAGGATTTATCAGAAGTCTTCCTTGAGAAAAATGATCAAGTGTTGCCTCCCCATAGGGACTACGATTGTTCTATTGACCTACTCCCTAATAGTAAGCTACCTTTCGGTCATGTTTATCTTCTTTCTCAGGATGAACTTTCTCATCTCAAGGAATACTTGGATGAGAACTTAGCGAAAGGGTTCATTAGACCCTCTACTTCCTCTACAGCTGCAGGACTTTTCTTTGTCCGCAATAAGGATTTAAGCCTTCGGCCTATTATTGACTATAGGCAATTAAATATTATTACGATAAAGGATCGCTTTCCCTTACCTCTCATCCCGGAACTGATTGAACAAATGCGTGGAGCCACTTACTTCTCAAAGTTAGACCTTAAAGGGGCTTACAATCTCATCCGCATCCGTAGTGGGGATGAGTGGAAGACGGCATTCAGAACTAGATACGGACTATTCGAATATCTAGTGATGCCGTTTGGGTTGTGTAATGCTCCCGCAGCATTTCAGCAGTTCATAAACTACATCTTCCGAGATCTACTCGATGTCTGTGTCGTAGTATATCTGGACGATATACTCATTTACTCTCAATCCTTGTCTGAACATAAAAGACATGTAAGACTTGTATTGTCCAGATTGCTCGCACACAACTTGTACGTAAAACTGAAGAAATGCCTATTCCATAAGGAAGAGGTGTTATTCTTAGGATACATCATATCCAAGAACAGCATCAAGATGGATATGAGCAAGATATCCTGTATTCTGGATTGGCCTGTACCAACAACTCGTAAGGCCTTACAACGATTTCTTGGATTCTCAAACTTCTATAGGAAGTTCATCAAGAACTTCTCGTCTATTGTGAGACCACTCACACAACTTACAAGTGTTAAGCAAACATTTAAATGGTCTGAAGAAGCAAATAAAGCGTTCAGCTTGTTGAAATCAAGCTTCATTACCGCTCCCATACTACGCCATCCAGACCCATCCCTCCAATACATCCTGGAGGTAGATGCGTCAAATATGGCTGTAGGAGCAGTTCTTTCCCAACGACCTACGAATACTTCACCACTTCATCCAGTTGCCTTCTTCTCTAAATCACTAAGTAACCCAGAGGTGAACTACCCAGTGGGTGAAAAAGAGTTACTTGCCATGAAGTTGGCACTGGAGAATTGGCGACATCTACTTGAGGGCACCCGGTTGCCAATACTCATATATACAGACCATAAAAACCTCCAATATCTCCAGACCAACAAGACCCTTTCCCACCGACAGGTACGTTGGTCGCTATTCTTCCTAAGATTCAATTTCTTAGTGACCTATACACCTGCAGACAAAAACAAGAAGGCAGATGCGTTATCACGGTTAACCGAAGATAACTGTGCCGAAATTCCTTCATTACCTATAATACCCCATGACCGTATTATTGGTGTTGTTCGTCCCTTAAAGGAAGAGATTCTGCACAGTCTAAGACTGGATTCACCACCACCTCAACTAAGTACTGATGCAGAAGGCTTTCGCTACTTTAACGACAAACTCTACATACCTCCCGGTATGCGTACCAAAATCTTGGAGTTATCCCATGATGTACCTATGGCAGGACATATGGGTATGACTAAGACATTTAATTTGCTCACTAGGCAATTTTGGTGGCCTGGGATGAAGACGCCTGTACAAAAATTCATTTCTTCATGTGACATCTGTGCAAGGTCCAAAATTTACACTACAAAACCTTCTGGTTTACTTTGCAGTCTACAATACCCAAAGTTCCATGGGGAGTTGTTTCTTTAGACCTCATAGTGGAATTACCACCGTCCAAGGGATTCACTACCATCCTAGTGTCAGTGGACCATCTGACAAAAATGGCACATTTCATTCCCATTCGCAGACTACCTTCATCTAAGGAAACAGCGGAATTGCTAGTAAAATATGTGTTCAAACTACATGGAATTCCAAAGACTCTTTTATCTGACCGGGGCTCGCAGTTCATCTCTAAGTTTTGGCAAGCTCTATGTCACATACTGCGCATTGAGCGAAAACTTACTTCCCCCTATCACCCGCAGACCAACGGACAAACTGAAAGAGTCAACCAGTGTATTGAACAATATTTGCGTTGCTACACCTCATACCTACAGGATGATTGGGTGGACCTCCTCCCTCTGGCAGAATTTGCTTATAACAATGCAACCCACAGTACTACTAAGCAAAGTCCGTTCTACCTGAACTATGGGTTCCATCCCACAATTCTTCCACCACGCATCCTACCATCAAGTAACCCAGTAGCCTCTGACTATCTCACCCAAATAAAAGACTCTTTGGGCTTACTTAACACCACCATCTCACATGCTCATAGCCAACAAAAGAGGTACTATGACCTCCGCAGAAGACCTTCACCTCAATATGCTATTGGGGATCTTGTTTGGCTATCTACGAGGAACTTGAGGTTGAAAATTCCTAGTAAAAAGCTTGGACCTCTATTCCTGGGACCTTTTCCAATTGAGAAGCTCATTGGGGAATCTGCAGTTCGACTCACTTTACCGGCAGATCTTAAAATACACCCCACGTTCCATGTATCTCTATTGAAGCCACATACACCCAACCAAGGGATTAGACCTACCATCGCGCCTCCACCTCCAATACAAGTTGAAGGTGGAGAAGAATTTGAGATTAAAGAAACTTTGGATTCTCGTATCCACAGAGGAAAGCTCCAATATTTCATAAGATGGAAAAATTATGGTCCCCAAGATGACACCTGGTTGGATGCTTCTGACGTCCACGCACCCAGGCTTATACGAAGGTTCCACTCCAAATACCCGGAGAGACCAGTGTTATAGGCCTTCCGGAGCCGGCCTTGGGGGGGGGGGGGGGTACTGTAAGATCCTGGTACCTGCGGTACCCTTCCAGCCTATTATTTGTACATTACGTTCCACCATATAGATAGGTGGAACACATCTAGTACCTGTCCCATTAAATTCCATGACCTCATCAGTGAGTGCCGCTCTGAGCGGCTATTTCAACCGCCGGCATTCACTCACATGTGTTCGTGCAAACCGCTTGCTACAGCATTACCTAACGCTGCCGAATCCTCCAGCTATTCCCTAATACCTGGATTGACCGAAGACTTGCTACAACATCTTGTATCTCGCTACAAGATCATTACCTCACCGCCGGAACCCTCTCCTTACAACCCTACCAGTGATAAGTACCCCACAGGGGAATACCTTCCTAATCTACTTTCACTACTACTCTGCTTACTAAAGACTATTGCTACTCTAAGAACTATACTGTTACATCTAACATCTGCACTGCTACTTAGATTGCAAGCTCTTGAGCCTATTACCATCTTGTCACTGCACTAGCCTAGCATCTCCTGTACACTTCATCTGCTCTTCACTACCACCTGTTACCTGTACATGATTGCTATCCTAAGTGCTTACTATCACCATCTGTTACCTCTTACCATTGCTATCACTATCCACGCCTGTCCCCTCAGTATCACCTCTATACTTTCACATATAAACATATCACTCCAGGAACATCTTTAATGAGTGGCTGTGTTTGTGTATGTGCTTGCTGAGACAGGCTGATGCACAATGATGAGTCTTGAGAGTTGGATATGGTAGTTCAACACATCTCTACATGACTACTGAGTGTAACTTCCGCAGCTGCAAATCCACACCACACAAATAAACGCCGGAGCGTTACAGTCACCTGGCGATCGTCCTCAACACCACGCAATTCGATGTATAAGCATGAGATAAGACCCTCATGCGTGTCACCCAACAGCACCTCCAGCAGAGCGATATCTTGTAAATTGTGTCAAAAATTGTGCATGTAATGCGTGACGCAACTGTGCATATCGAAAAAACATATGCGGAGGGAGATCATACTCAGCTTTAAGTGATTGAAAGGAACGATTACCTGAATCATAAAGCACCGGCCCAGATACAGTATGCCCCTAGCTGCCCACAACTGACATTCCGGAATAGATAGAAGCTCTCGCAGGTCTAAGTTATACCATAAAGGGGTCCTGGTGTGTATTTGAGGATAATTTAACTTTTTTGCCACTATCGCCCAAATCTTTCGATGGTGGGTCAACAAATTGTTCGTCACCATCGCTCGAGGCGAAGGACCACATTTTCGTAAAAGTACCTGCATAGGGGTGTAGACAGCTTGAGGGAATCCATGACAAACTAAGGTTTGGTACACACCAGATCTCTACAAGCAGAGATCTTGACCAGATGGGACAGGACTCCTTAGTCCTTGGACATGTGAATTTCTCTCAGTCATCACGTGAGACTTGACCTCTTGTGGTGGCTCCAATCGCCAGCCTTGACTCAGGGCCGGTCATTCCGGCCTCTGTTATGGTCAGGGTTAACCACGGATGCCAGCCTTTTGGGCTGGGGTGGAGTACTGGACATGTTGTCTGCCCAAGGTCGGTGGTCCATGGGGTGTCCTCACTCCCAATAAACGTGTTGGAACTTCGAGCGATACAGCTTTGCTTGTTCTGGTGGACATCCCAACTTTGGGACTGTCCAGTCCGAGTACAGATGGACAACGCCACGGCAGTGGCTTAGATCAATCACCTAGGGGGCGCCAGAAGTACCGGGCGACCTTAGAGGTGATAAAGGTTCAAAATTGGGCCGTGACGCATGTCCCGGCAATTTCTGCCGTTCACATTCCGGGAGTGGAGAATTGGCAGGCGGACTACTTGAGCCGCCAGGCCCTGGGGGGAGAATAGTCCCTACATCCAGGGGTGTTCCAACTCCGGTGTACCCGGTGGGGGACTCCGGACGTGGATCTGTTTGCATTCCATCTGCGCAACAAACTGATATGGTTTGTGTCCAGAAGACGCGATCCTCTGGTGTACGCCACGGACGCGTTGGTGATTCCTTGAATTGGAGAGAAGGCATACATCAGTATCGACTGATGTATGCCTTCTCTCCAATTCAGCTGTCATCCAGGTTCCTTCGCCGAGTGGTGTCGGACCAAATCTCGGTGGTTCTGGTGGCCCCAGACTGGCCACGCCGGTCGTGGTGCGCAGACATCATACAAAGGGCCGTCGAACCTCTTTGGCAGCTACCATTGTGAGACGATCTTCTGTCTCAAGGGCGGATCTTCCATCCTGCTTTACAGTCGCTGGCTTTAACGGCGTGGCTGTTAAAACCCACGTCTTGAGGCATAGGGGTCTTCCGAATGCGGTCATCCCTACATTTCTGAAGGATCGGCCTCTATTCTGTGCAGCAGCTTCGGAAGGAGTTTCAGCGGAGGGAATGCATAGATCAGCCGATACTGACCCCAAGGAGCCACCAGTGCGTCTCTGGCATCAGCCAGAGGATCCCATGACCTGGCCACAAACCTCTGAACCTTCTTGTTGAGCCGAGAAGCAAACAGGTCGACATCGGGTGTCCCCCACTGGACACACAGGAGGTGAAAAACCTCCGGGTGCAGGGACCGGACGACGCCTGCCAGTTCTCCACCCCGGGGATGTGCACAGCAGAAAAAGCTGGGACAAACTTCTCCGCCCAATCCAGAATCTCAGCCACCTCCCCGGCCTCCAAGACACTTTTGTTGCCCCCTTGATGATTGATGTATGCCATGGCCGTAGCATTGTCCGATTGAATCTGGACCGGGCAACCTTGCATACGAGCCGTCCAATGACTCAGGCACAACTTCATCACTCTGAGCTCCAAGATATTAATCGGCAGCTTGGACTCTTCCACCGTCCAGGACCCCTGGGCTCAGAGTTTCCCCAGCACTCCTCCCCAGCCTGACAGGCTGGCGTCCGTGGTAACCACCGTCCAATACAACGACAGGAAGGAGTTGCCTTGGCGAAATTCTGACGTGTGAAGCCACCACAGAAGAGCAGACTTTGTGTTGTGACTCAACCGAATCAAAGTATCCAAGGATTTTGGATCGTTGTTCCATTTTATGGGAATCTCCTTTTGTAAGGGTCTTGTGTGGAACTGAGCAAACGGAACCGCCTCAAAGGTTGATACCATCAGATCCAAGGCCCGCATGCAAGTCCACAGAGAGGACAGATTGTTTGCTAACAACCACCGGATCGCCCCCTGCAATTTTTGTAACCTGTCTGGGGGAAGAAAGACCCTCGCCAAGGCGAAGTCCAGAGTCAGGCCAAGATAATCCAGTCTCATTGAAGGTATCAGGGCAAAACTTTTTAAATGCAATCTTGCAGTGTTTAAACAGTGACAGTCAAATCGCTCAACAAGGCTGAGTGAGAGTCCGCCCTCAATAGGAGATCGTCCAGGTACCCCAGTACCGAAATCCCCCGTTGGCACAGTAATGCCAACACCGGAGGTGAGACCAAAGGGTAACGCCGCAAATTGATAATGCTCCTCTCCTATAGCGCAGCAGAGAAAACGCTGGTGTCCAGCATAGATAGGGATGCGTAGATATGCATTCTTTATATCTATGGAGGCCAAAAAGTCTCCCTGGTGTAAGGACGCCACAACCGTGCGAATGGACTCCATTCAAAACCTCTGTACCCACACAAAGCGGTTAAAAGCCTTGAGGTCCAGGATTGGATACACTTTGCCTTCCTTCCTGGGCACAGTAAACAGGTTTGAATAAAACCCTTGAAAAACAGCAGAATCTTGAGAAGGAACCAGCACAATCACCCTTTGCAACAGCAGTTCTTGTATCGCCTCTCGGAGATCCCTTAAACGGTTTGGAGATAGGCGCAGATTGGATGAGAAGAACCTGTCCGACGGTGGAGACCGGAATTCGATCTTGTACCCCGATCGGATCAGTTTGTGAACCCATTTGTCCTGAAACAAGGAAGTCCATGGTTCCGGGAAGAAGCAAAGACGTTCCCCCACCCCAGAATCGGGTGAGGGCGCCCTTTCATGCAGAGGAGGATTTGTCTGCAGATCCGGATCGGCCTGTCTTCAGTTTGCCTGACCACGTCTTCTTGGAACTCCCAGAAGACCCGAATGGCTTTCCTTTTTCTTGTGACCCAGGGGTACGAAAAAGCCACCTATGAGCAGTAAAAGAAGGCCCCAGTCTAGCCCGTGGTGCCTTGCCCTTAGAGGATTGAGGGAGAAGAGTACTCTTCCCACCCATAAGGCCTTTGATCAACTCATCCAGGGAGGAGCCAATCAACCTTTCCCCCCAAAAAGGGAAGGTAAGAAAGAGCCTTTTTGGAAGCCTGGTCTGCAGACCAGCTTTTTAGCCACACCATGTGTCTAATAGCAATCCCCACCATGGACACTCTGGCGACCAGTGGAGCCGCATCCAGTGACGCATCACATATATACAGAAGGGCTTGATCCATTTGATCCAAGAGCTCAATCATCCCCCGGGAGAGCTGGTCTGTTTCCAAGACACCTTTTAGCAACTTCACCCATTCAGTGACAGTCAGCAACACCAGGGTGGTCACAAAAATTGGTTTCAATATGGAGCCCGCTATCACATGTAAATGGCCAGACAAGGACTCAATCTGTCTATCAATGGGGTCCATAAAGGCCAGCGATTCTTCCACCGGGACCAAAGTAGACTTATTCAGTCTGGAAAAAGGATGGTCCACCTTTGGGGGCACGGTCCACCGAGTGGAAACCTTATCCGCAGAGGGATAATGACGTTTAAAACGCTAGGGCACCACTAACATGTGCTTAATGCGCCCCCACTGTTCATTGACAATATTGTCAAAAAGTTCCGGACAGGGGAACACTTTGCCCGATTTCTGAGATTTGCGAGTGCCAAAAGACACCTGCGTTCCTGACACTGTAGACTCATTCTCCATTTTTAAAGTTTCTCGCACTGAAACTATAAGTGCTTCCACTAATGCGCTTTCCCACGCAGTGGCTGACGAGGACAGGTCCTCTTCGCCATCAGGAAACAAGAGAGCGGAGCCGGCTTAGTGTAGCAAATTTATTGATAGAAATAGAGGTAACATGAGATAAAAGTGGAACAGTGTGACAGGAAAAAACGGTTCTTCTGCTTCCATCCTAGTCGATGCAGCACGGGGTTTGAGTAGTCCTGTGGGGAAGCTGGTGGTGGGCAGCTGTGTCCCGCAGTCTGGAGTCGGCTGTGTGAGACTCGCGGCCGTTTTCCAGGCCAGCTTCCGAGTCGAAGATGTTGCATCCGGTTAGGAGAAGGCAGGGCAGGAAGTCCGTGTGTTCGAAGCATCCATACTCCTTTGTCAGGTGGCCTCTTCGCTATCAGAATGCGATGACACAGAGCTACCAGGGTGGGGTGCATCTGTGGTGGCCATATCTGCCTCTGAATCTGAAAATACAACAGAGGGGGGGGCGAAGGCAAGTGTTACTTTTTAACACTAAATCCACTTTTGACACTAGGCTTTCCAAAACTGCTGTAAGAGCTGACAGGGGCTGCATCCCAGAAGGTTCCGCAGTCGCACTGAAGGGGTCTGTAGGTGAAATTTTGTCCTGGGACTCCATGTTCACTAAATTTAAAAAGATGTAGTGTCACTTTAAAAAGTCGCAAAAACGCGATCGCACCGCTGCGCTGGCGGTACAGCAAGTCCCAGCCTAACACTAGCAGTGTGTGTGAGGAAACCCACAAGAGACCCCAAAAAACGTTACCAAACCAGATCAGGAGGCTTGCAGGAACGATCTGCACAGCAGAGAAAAACAATCTGATACAGGAAGTGAAAGCACCTGGGTCATGCCTAGAGTGTCTGATGCCTTGCCTATGCTGTCCAGAACCGCAGACCACAAGAAAATGGCCGCCCCATGCGTTCCTATGGGGGAAATTTAGAAAATGGCTGGCCATACATTACAATGAGGGATTCTGACATTAATGCAGGGCAAGTCTACAGCAAAATGGCGGCCCGCAGGGGGGGCACCGACAAAGGCATCGGATGGTCCCCAGGAGGGGACCGCACCAGAAAAAACGCCCTCCCCCCTGCAGAACCACCTTAGCGGCCACAATATCTTTGCCCCTCAAAGTTAGGAACCTGTAATGGGAGGGGAGGGAACAGCTGAAGGGGGGGCCTGGTATGTCTGAGAGGCCAGGGGAACCGAGGGATACCCAAGGGTCCGACTATTCCATGGAGGGGGCCCACGTCCACCCTGAGACCGCCAAACAATTGGGGGGACTCTTAATCACCATACCACAGATCAGATGGGCACCACTCTGAGCAGACTACCTCCCACTCGGGATGGGGGCGCTGCCAGCCAAGGGATACACTGCGACTCAGTGCGTTCCAGATCGTTCGCGTCCCAGCAAGACGGTCCACTTGCGGGCTCGTCCCCATCCATCGGGCTCTGTTGTGGCAAGGCCTAGTGCTGGACTACAACCTGCTCACGCTCGCTGGCCAGGCTGGGAGACCTTAAGGGTCTAGAAAAAACAGTCCGAAACCCAGCTGTCTGTTGCTTGTAGTTCTCCAGGAACTCTACTTAGAGAATAAAGAACAAAAAAAGGTTTCCAAAAAATCACAGCTAAGACCGAAGTCCCAGCAGGGAACTAGGTCCTACTCCTAAACTAGGCAGAAACAAACTGAGGGCTGTAGCAGAGTGTGTGGGGTTATGCCTGCAAGGACCGCCCCATAGCCGTGGTGAAAGCTTTTTCCTGCCTAGTGTCCTATTCCTGATGGGAGGAGCATAACCCAATGGCAAAGAAGATATGAAGCTGCGTCTGTCAATGAACAATAGAGAAAAGGGATTTATGCAGCATGTTTAAAAATCTCTGCACAGCTGATACCAATTTCTCACTTTTTAATGGAGTCTCATTTTAATTTCATTACACAAGTTACAGTACATCTCCTTGCAGGCTACGTTGCAGAGAAGAGGACCATGTGTCCTACCAACAAAGTCAATATATTGCAGATATACCATATCCATTACCCAAAGTGAGACCTTTGTCCCATCTATTGTAACTTATCTGTAATATTTCAAGACTTTTAAGAGATACATACTCTATCATTGAAGGGCACAGATACTGTATTGTAATTAATTCTAAAGATTCCCAGAAGTGCTCAACGCTACATTTTAATGGCACTGGGCTAAAACAGACATTTTTTTGTCTATAGTAAATATCACAAGAATATCAAACCTACCAAACAGCTAGTTGTATAATGCAGTTTATTAAAGAAAAATAAAAAGGAGAAAGAAAAAGTGAGTTGTAAAATTGCACATGAATGCTTTTAAGGTTTATTTCAATGACTTTTGTTAGGATTCAGGAATTCCCTCGTAAATTTTATTGGGAAAAGGCTTTGATGCTGCCCAAGGCAACAAAAAGCTTGACAATTTGTACTATTACAGGAAGTGATTACACAATACTCTGTAGAATAGCTCATTATACCACTGGAATGATTCTTTGACTTAACACCATGGTTTCAGGACTATATTTAGTATATTACTATATTATTGTGACAACTGCCATTTCTGTAATAAAGTGCAGTATTTTAAAAAATCTAATCAAGGGCCATCAATATGGAAAATGAAAGCCATAATTTTCAATACGACTCACTGAATACATGGATATTATTTTCATGTAGGTAGTAAATATCTATATGAAGATTTCTTTCTGCTGTGTTAAAAAAAAGTAACAACACTGCAAAATGCACTTTAGAAACATCATTTCAGTACATGTGTAAGAATTTGCAACAATGGCATTATAAAAATAGTTTAAATACATCTACTAGCTTGCTAACCTTAAAGCAGAAGTACAGGGGGGGGCACATATACAGTATAGCTGTTTAGCTGTATAGAATAGGCTTTCTAAGGGCGTAAATTGTTGATTTCACTCCTCACTACCTATCACAGTTTTGAAGGCCATAAAATGCCAAGATAGCTCCTGTAAACGGTCACTGCAAGTTGAGCTTGGAGATTTATTTATTTTTTTT